>NW_026527302.1:0-300000 GCF_022682495.2 Desmodus rotundus | reverse complement strand
TGAGACGACTTCTCTTTAAAGATAGAGTTAGGGTTAGGGCTAGCATTAGGGTTATGGTTAGGATTAGCTTTATTATTAGGGTTAGGGTTAGGGTTAGGGTGAGGGTTAATGATAGGTTTAGGAGTGTGGTTGGGGTTAATGGTACATGTAGGTTTAGGGCTAGGGCTAAAGGTAGATGACGGCCGCGGGTGAAGGAAAGTGTGTCATAGACGATAGTGCATTTCATAGCTCTCATTGTGCTGTACTATCATTGAGTCCGTTGATGACGAGAAAGTGATTCAGTAGATCGTTGCACTCAAACACAGGAAGGTAAATGATAAGACAGCAAAATAGCTGATCATACGTTCTGAAGAGGTTATGTGATATGGTGCAAGTCAGTCATTTCCAATTCAACTGATATGAACATATGGATCCAGTGCTGCGTTCCTGCTTAAAGCCACTTCTCAGGAACATGTTCATTGCCGTGTACTTGGCAGCTTTCAAACCCTTCACTCGTGGGCTGTGTGAGAGAAATTCACCCGAATAGAGTAAGGGCACTGCTAGCTGCACACGCATTGCTACGTTGAAAACACTGTATGGTCAAAGTGAGGTGGTAGGCTGTTGCTTCTCTTCATCCTGGGCCTACGCTTTTCTGATGGAAAAAGTACCTCGGAGAAAACTCTACTGTGGAAGCTCATTCCCCTTCAAGGATCACAAAGTGCTATGCTAGCATTCCCTCCTTTGCTGACGCGAATTCATTTCAGTAGCTCTTGGGATATGACACGAGCCAGAGATCCCATAGTGCAGCAAGGTACTTCCACAAGATGCTGACAAGAGTACTTCCTAGGTGAGACACCACTGCTTTCATCTCCTACTGAAATGAGAACATTGATAACACGTCAAATGGTGTGGATGGCTTTGGTGGAAAACACTTTTGGCACGACTTCATATAATTCCTGAATGATGCAGGGGAGCGCAAAGTGTTCACTGCTGTATTGTCAGAGTGGAATGAATGCCCCGGTAGGCCCATGCTGTACTTTTAGCTTCTTCGTCCTTTAATGCTTCACGAACGGGTGGAGTCCAAGGGACGTAGTATAGTCTCCACGCATTTCTTAGGCTACACTCTTCTTCTCCCATTACATCTAGTACTGAAATGAGAACATTGAGAAGACGTTCAACACTGAGACGGCATTGGAAAAAAAACCCGCTTCCGACGAAATAGGTGTAATCCCGAGTGATCTTGAGGAGAAAACAAATCTTGACGCATGTATTATCTTCCACTGGCAGCCCCACAGGCTACTTGAGATTCACATTCCCTTAGATCTTCAGAGACTTGGAGTCTAAGTCACGTAGCATGGCCTAGCGGCCTTCCAACGACCGGATACGATTTCCTCCCAGAACGCAGAATTTGGCGAAAACAGTGGTGGCCAAGCTTACTCTAGCTCATAGTTGGCATAGTCCTGTGCCAACTAGGGTTCTCTCATTTGTTTGGGCGAACGTGACTCCGGAACTCTTTGGCTAGCAAAGTTATCGCCTAGGTGATCATACAGAAAACCCATTGAAATGACGTTCTAAATCGGTCGGTTATATCGGCACCCCGTACATTTCGCACTGTACTGAAACGAGACCATTGACCTAGTGTTACCCGCTGGAGATGAAATGTGCTAATAAGGCACTTGTGTGAAACATCCTGATTGCCTAGTTGTTTGGAAGCTTTCCATGAATTCCTTGCTGTTCTCTCAGAAGGAAATTCAGTGGAATAGAGTCAGTGGACTGTGAGCTTCATGTGCATATCTACGTTCGAGAAAAGGTTTTGTCCACAAGACATAGTAGTCAGTACCTGCAGGAAATCTTCGGACTCTGATTTCTCGAAGGAAAAATTAGAGGGGCGAAAACCCCACACTCGCAGCTCATTGTCCCGCAAAGTTCAGCTACCGCTATGCTCCAGTTCATTCACTATGGATGGAAAATGATTTCAGTAGCATTTTGGTTAGCACACAACCCACAGCTCTGATACATGAGACGACTTCTCTTTAAAGATAGAGTTAGGGTTAGGGCTAGCATTAGGGTTATGGTTAGGATTAGCTTTATTATTAGGGTTAGGGTTAGGGTTAGGGTGAGGGTTAATGATAGGTTTAGGAGTGTGGTTGGGGTTAATGGTACATGTAGGTTTAGGGCTAGGGCTAAAGGTAGATGACGGCCGCGGGTGAAGGAAAGTGTGTCATAGACGATAGTGCATTTCATAGCTCTCATTGTGCTGTACTATCATTGAGTCCGTTGATGACGAGAAAGTGATTCAGTAGATCGTTGCACTCAAACACAGGAAGGTAAATGATAAGACAGCAAAATAGCTGATCATACGTTCTGAAGAGGTTATGTGATATGGTGCAAGTCAGTCATTTCCAATTCAACTGATATGAACATATGGATCCAGTGCTGCGTTCCTGCTTAAAGCCACTTCTCAGGAACATGTTCATTGCCGTGTACTTGGCAGCTTTCAAACCCTTCACTCGTGGGCTGTGTGAGAGAAATTCACCCGAATAGAGTAAGGGCACTGCTAGCTGCACACGCATTGCTACGTTGAAAACACTGTATGGTCAAAGTGAGGTGGTAGGCTGTTGCTTCTCTTCATCCTGGGCCTACGCTTTTCTGATGGAAAAAGTACCTCGGAGAAAACTCTACTGTGGAAGCTCATTCCCCTTCAAGGATCACAAAGTGCTATGCTAGCATTCCCTCCTTTGCTGACGCGAATTCATTTCAGTAGCTCTTGGGATATGACACGAGCCAGAGATCCCATAGTGCAGCAAGGTACTTCCACAAGATGCTGACAAGAGTACTTCCTAGGTGAGACACCACTGCTTTCATCTCCTACTGAAATGAGAACATTGATAACACGTCAAATGGTGTGGATGGCTTTGGTGGAAAACACTTTTGGCACGACTTCATATAATTCCTGAATGATGCAGGGGAGCGCAAAGTGTTCACTGCTGTATTGTCAGAGTGGAATGAATGCCCCGGTAGGCCCATGCTGTACTTTTAGCTTCTTCGTCCTTTAATGCTTCACGAACGGGTGGAGTCCAAGGGACGTAGTATAGTCTCCACGCATTTCTTAGGCTACACTCTTCTTCTCCCATTACATCTAGTACTGAAATGAGAACATTGAGAAGACGTTCAACACTGAGACGGCATTGGAAAAAAAACCCGCTTCCGACGAAATAGGTGTAATCCCGAGTGATCTTGAGGAGAAAACAAATCTTGACGCATGTATTATCTTCCACTGGCAGCCCCACAGGCTACTTGAGATTCACATTCCCTTAGATCTTCAGAGACTTGGAGTCTAAGTCACGTAGCATGGCCTAGCGGCCTTCCAACGACCGGATACGATTTCCTCCCAGAACGCAGAATTTGGCGAAAACAGTGGTGGCCAAGCTTACTCTAGCTCATAGTTGGCATAGTCCTGTGCCAACTAGGGTTCTCTCATTTGTTTGGGCGAACGTGACTCCGGAACTCTTTGGCTAGCAAAGTTATCGCCTAGGTGATCATACAGAAAACCCATTGAAATGACGTTCTAAATCGGTCGGTTATATCGGCACCCCGTACATTTCGCACTGTACCGAAACGAGCCCATTGACCTAGTGTTACCCGCTGGAGATGAAATGTGCTAATAAGGCACTTGTGTGAAACATCCTGATTGCCTAGTTGTTTGGAAGCTTTCCATGAATTCCTTGCTGTTCTCTCAGAAGGAAATTCAGTCGAATAGAGTCAGTGGACTGTGAGCTTCATGTGCATATCTACGTTCGAGAAAAGGTTTTGTCCACAAGACATAGTAGTCAGTACCTGCAGGAAATCTTCGGACTCTGATTTCTCGAAGGAAAAATTAGAGGGGCGAAAACCCCACACTCGCAGCTCATTATCCCGCAAAGTTCAGCTACCGCTATGCTCCAGTCATTCACTACGGATGGAAAATGATTTCAGTAGCATTTTGGTTAGCACACAACCCACACCTCTGATACATGAGACGACTTCTCTTTAAAGATAGAGTTAGGGTTAGGGCTAGCATTAGGGTTATGGTTAGGATTAGCTTTATTATTAGGGTTAGGGTTAGGGTTAGGGTGAGGGTTAATGATAGGTTTAGGAGTGTGGTTGGGGTTAATGGTACATGTAGGTTTAGGGCTAGGGCTAAAGGTAGATGACGGCCGCGGGTGAAGGAAATTGTGTCATAGACGATAGTGCATTTCATAGCTCTCATTGTGCTGTACTATCATTGAGTCCGTTGATGACGAGAAAGTGATTCAGTAGATCGTTGCACTCAAACACAGGAAGGTAAATGATAAGACAGCAAAATAGCTGATCATACGTTCTGAAGAGGTTATGTGATATGGTGCAAGTCAGTCATTTCCAATTCAACTGATATGAACATATGGATCCAGTGCTGCGTTCCTGCTTAAAGCCACTTCTCAGGAACATGTTCATTGCCGTGTACTTGGCAGCTTTCAAACCCTTCACTCCTGGGCTGTGTGAGAGAAATTCACCCGAATAGAGTAAGGGCACTGCTAGCTGCACACGCATTGCTACGTTGAAAACACTGTATGGTCAAAGTGAGGTGGTAGGCTGTTGCTTCTCTTCTTCCTGGGCCTACGCTGTTCTGATGGAAAAAGTTCCTCGGAGAAAACTCTACTGTGGAAGCTCATTCCCCTTCAAGGATCACAAAGTGCTATGCTAGCATTCCCTCCTTTGCTGACGCGAATTCATTTCAGTAGCTCTTGGGATATGACACGAGCCAGAGATCCCATAGTGCAGCAAGGTACTTCCACAAGATGATGACAAGAGTACTTCCTAGGTGAGACACCACTGCTTTCATCTCCTACTGAAATGAGAACATTGATAACACGTCAAATGGTGTGGATGGCTTTGGTGGAAAACACTTTTGGCACGACTTCATATAATTCCTGAATGATGCAGGGGAGCGCAAAGTGTTCACTGCTGTATTCTCAGAGTGGAATGAATGCCCCGGTAGGCCCATGCTGTACTTTTAGCTTCTTCGTCCTTTAATGCTTCACGAACGGGTGGAGTCCAAGGGACGTAGTATAGTCTCCACGCATTTCTTAGGCTACACTCTTCTTCTCCCATTACATCTAGTACTGAAATGAGAACATTGAGAAGACGTTCAACACTGAGACGGCATTGGAAAAAAAACCCGCTTCCGACGAAATAGGTGTATTCCCGAGTGATCTTGAGGAGAAAACAAATCTTGACGCATGTATTATCTTCCACTGGCAGCCCCACAGGCTACTTGAGATTCACATTCCCTTAGATCTTCAGAGACTTGGAGTCTAAGTCACGTAGCATGGCCTAGCGGCCTTCCAACGACCGGATACGCTTTCCTCCCAGAACGCAGAATTTGGCGAAAACAGTGGTGGCCAAGCTTACTCTAGCTCATAGTTGGCATAGTCCTGTGCCAACTAGGGTTCTCTCATTTGTTTGGGCGAACGTGACTCCGGAACTCTTTGGCTAGCAAAGTTATCGCCTAGGTGATCATACAGAAAACCCATTGAAATGACGTTCTAAATCGGTCGGTTATATCGGCAACCCGCACATTTCGCACTGTACCGAAACGAGCCCATTGACCTAGTGTTACCCGCTGGAGATGAAATGTGCTAATAAGGCACTTGTGTGAAACATCCTGATTGCCTAGTTGTTTGGAAGCTTTCCATGAATTCCTTGCTGTTCTCTCAGAAGGAAATTCAGTGGAATAGAGTCAGTGGACTGTGAGCTTCATGTGCATATCTACGTTCGAGAAAAGGTTTTGTCCACAAGACATAGTAGTCAGTACCTGCAGGAAATCTTCGGACTCTGATTTCTCGAAGGAAAAATTAGAGGGGCGAAAACCCCACACTCGCAGCTCATTGTCCCGCAAAGTTCAGCTACCGCTATGCTCCAGTTCATTCCCTACGGATGGAAAATGATTTCAGTAGCATTTTGGTTAGCACACAACCCACAGCTCTGACACATGAGACGACTTCTCTTTAAAGATAGAGTTAGGGTTAGGGCTAGCATTAGGGTTATGGTTAGGATTAGCCTTATTATTAGGGTTAGGGTTAGGGTTAGGGTGAGGGTTAATGATAGGTTTAGGAGTGTGGTTGGGGTTAATGGTACATGTAGGTTTAGGGCTAGGGCTAAAGGTAGATGACGGCCGCGGGTGGAGGAAAGTGTGTCATAGACGATAGTGCATTTCATAGCTCTCATTGTGCCGTACTATCATTGAGTCCGTTGATGACGAGAAAGTGATTCAGTAGATCGTTGCACTCAAACACAGCAAGGTAAATGATAAGACAGAAAAATAGCCGATCATACGTTCTGAAGAGGTTGTGTGATATGGTGCAAGTCAGTCATTTCCAATTCAACTGATATGAACATATGGATCCAGTGCTGCGTTCCTGCTTAAAGCCACTTCTCAGGAACATGTTCATTGCCGTGTACTTGGCAGCTTTCAAACCCTTCACTCCTGGGCTGTGTGAGAGAAATTCACCCGAATAGAGTAAGGGCACTGCTAGCTGCACACGCATTGCTACGTTGAAAACACTGTATGGTCAAAGTGAGGTGGTAAGCTGTTGCTTCTCTTCTTCCTGGGCCTACGCTGTTCTGATGGAAAAAGTTCCTCGGAGAAAACTCTACTGTGGAAGCTCATTCCCCTTCAAGGATCACAAAGTGCTATGCTAGCATTCCCTCCTTTGCTGACGCGAATTCATTTCAGTAGCTCTTGGGATATGACACGAGCCAGAGATCCCATAGTGCAGCAAGGTACTTCCACAAGATGCTGACAAGAGTACTTCCTAGGTGAGACACCACTGCTATCATCTCCTACTGAAATGAGAACATTGATAACACGTCAAATGGTGTGGATGGCTTTGGTGGAAAACACTTTTGGCACGACTTCATATAATTCCTGAATGATGCAGGGGAGCGCAAAGTGTTCACTGCTGTATTCTCAGAGTGGAATGAATGCCCCGGAAGGCCCATGCTGTACTTTTAGCTTCTTCGTCCTTTAATGCTTCACGAACGGGTGGAGTCCAAGGCACGTAGTATAGTCTCCACGCATTTCTTAGGCTACACTCTTCTTCTCCCATTACATCTAGTACTGAAATGAGAACATTGAGAAGACGTTCAACACTGAGACGGCATTGGAAAAAAAACCCGCTTCCGACGAAATAGGTGTATTCCCGAGTGATCTTGAGGAGAAAACAAATCTTGACGCATGTATTATCTTCCACTGGCAGCCCCACAGGCTACTTGAGATTCACATTCCCTTAGATCTTCAGAGACTTGGAGTCTAAGTCACGTAGCATGGCCTAGCGGCCTTCCAACGACCGGATACGCTTTCCTCCCAGAACGCAGAATTTGGCGAAAACAGTGGTGGCCAAGCTTACTCTAGCTCATAGTTGGCATAGTCCTGTGCCAACTAGGGTTCTCTCATTTGTTTGGGGGAACGTGACTCCGGAACTCTTTGGCTAGCAAAGTTATCGCCTAGGTGATCATACAGAAAACCCATTGAAATGACGTTCTAAATCGGTCGGTTATATCGGCAACCCGCACATTTCGCACTGTACCGAAACGAGCCCATTGACCTAGTGTTACCCGCTGGAGATGAAATGTGCTAATAAGACACTTGTGTGAAACATCCTGATTGCCTAGTTGTTTGGAAGCTTTCCATGAATTCCTTGCTGTTCTCTCAGAAGGAAATTCAGTGGAATAGAGTCAGTGGACTGTGAGCTTCATGTGCATATCTACGTTCGAGAAAAGGTTTTGTCCACAAGACATAGTAGTCAGTACCTGCAGGAAATCTTCGGACTCTGATTTCTCGAAGGAAAAATTAGAGGGGCGAAAACCCCACACTCGCAGCTCATTGTCCCGCAAAGTTCAGCTACCGCTATGCTCCAGTTCATTCCCTACGGATGGAAAATGATTTCAGTAGCATTTTGGTTAGCACACAACCCACAGCTCTGACACATGAGACGACTTCTCTTTAAAGATAGAGTTAGGGTTAGGGCTAGCATTAGGGTTATGGTTAGGATTAGCCTTATTATTAGGGTTAGGGTTAGGGTTAGGGTGAGGGTTAATGATAGGTTTAGGAGTGTGGTTGGGGTTAATGGTACATGTAGGTTTAGGGCTAGGGCTAAAGGTAGATGACGGCCGCGGGTGGAGGAAAGTGTGTCATAGACGATAGTGCATTTCATAGCTCTCATTGTGCCGTACTATCATTGAGACCGTTGATGACGAGAAAGTGATTCAGTAGATCGTTGCACTCAAACACAGCAAGGTAAATGATAAGACAGCAAAATAGCCGATCATACGTTCTGAAGAGGTTATGTGATATGGTGCAAGTCAGTCATTTCCAATTCAACTGATATGAACATATGGATCCAGTGCTGCGTTCCTGCTTAAAGCCAATTCTCAGGAACATGTTCATTGCCGTGTACTTGGCAGCTTTCAAACCCTTCACTCCTGGGCTGTGTGAGAGAAATTCACCCGAATAGAGTAAGGGCACTGCTAGCTGCACACGCATTGCTACGTTGAAAACACTGTATGGTCAAAGTGAGGTGGTAGGCTGTTGCTTCTCTTCTTCCTGGGCCTACGCTGTTCTGATGGAAAAAGTACCTCGGAGAAAACTCTACTGTGGAAGCTCATTCCCCTTCAAGGATCACAAAATGCTATGCTAGCATTCCCTCCTTTGCTGACGCGAATTCATTTCAGTAGCTCTTGGGATATGACACGAGCCAGAGATCCCATAGTGCAGCAAGGTACTTCCACAAGATACTGACAAGAGTACTTCCTAGGTGAGACACCACTGCTTTCATCTCCTACTGAAATGAGAACATTGATAACACGTCAAATGGTGTGGATGGCTTTGGTGGAAAACACTTTTGGCACGACTTCATATAATTCCTGAATGATGCAGGGGAGCGCAAAGTGTTCACTGCTGTATTGTCAGAGTGGAATGAATGCCCCGGTAGGCCCATGCTGTACTTTTAGCTTCTTCGTCCTTTAATGCTTCACGAACGGGTGGAGTCCAAGGCACGTAGTATAGTCTCCACGCATTTCTTAGGCTACACTGTTCTTCTCCCATTACATCTAGTTCTGAAATGAGAACATTGAGAAGACGTTCAACACTGAGACGGCATTGGAAAAAAACCCCGCTTCCGACGAAATAGGTGTATTCCCGAGTGATCTTGAGGAGAAAACAAATCTTGACGCATGTATTATCTTCCACTGGCAGCCCCACAGGCTACTTGAGATTCACATTCCCTTAGATCTTCAGAGACTTGGAGTCTAAGTCACATAGCATGGCCTAGCGGCCTTCCAACGACCGGATACGCTTTCCTCCCAGAACGCAGAATTTGGCGAAAACAGTGGTGGCGAAGCTTACTCTAGCTCATAGTTGGCATAGTCCTGTGCCAACTAGGGTTCTCTCATTTGTTTGGGGGAACGTGACTCCGGAACTCTTTGGCTAGCAAAGTTATCGCCTAGGTGATCATACAGAAAACCAATTGAAATGACGTTCTAAATCGGTCGGTTATATCGGCACCCCGTACATTTCGCACTGTACCGAAACGAGCCCATTGACCTAGTGTTACCCGCTGGAGATGAAATGTGCTAATAAGGCACTTGTGTGAAACATCCTGATTGCCTAGTTGTTTGGAAGCTTTCCATGAATTCCTTGCTGTTCTCTCAGAAGGAAATTCAGTCGAATAGAGTCAGTGGACTGTGAGCTTCATGTGCATATCTACGTTCGAGAAAAGGTTTTGTCCACAAGACATAGTAGTCAGTACCTGCAGGAAATCTTCGGACTCTGATTTCTCGAAGGAAAAATTAGAGGGGCGAAAACCCCACACTCGCAGCTCATTATCCCGCAAAGTTCAGCTACCGCTATGCTCCAGTCATTCACTACGGATGGAAAATGATTTCAGTAGCATTTTGGTTAGCACACAACCCACACCTCTGATACATGAGACGACTTCTCTTTAAAGATAGAGTTAGGGTTAGGGCTAGCATTAGGGTTATGGTTAGGATTAGCTTTATTATTAGGGTTAGGGTTAGGGTTAGGGTGAGGGTTAATGATAGGTTTAGGAGTGTGGTTGGGGTTAATGGTACATGTAGGTTTAGGGCTAGGGCTAAAGGTAGATGACGGCCGCGGGTGAAGGAAATTGTGTCATAGACGATAGTGCATTTCATAGCTCTCATTGTGCTGTACTATCATTGAGTCCGTTGATGACGAGAAAGTGATTCAGTAGATCGTTGCACTCAAACACAGGAAGGTAAATGATAAGACAGCAAAATAGCTGATCATACGTTCTGAAGAGGTTATGTGATATGGTGCAAGTCAGTCATTTCCAATTCAACTGATATGAACATATGGATCCAGTGCTGCGTTCCTGCTTAAAGCCACTTCTCAGGAACATGTTCATTGCCGTGTACTTGGCAGCTTTCAAACCCTTCACTCCTGGGCTGTGTGAGAGAAATTCACCCGAATAGAGTAAGGGCACTGCTAGCTGCACACGCATTGCTACGTTGAAAACACTGTATGGTCAAAGTGAGGTGGTAGGCTGTTGCTTCTCTTCTTCCTGGGCCTACGCTGTTCTGATGGAAAAAGTTCCTCGGAGAAAACTCTACTGTGGAAGCTCATTCCCCTTCAAGGATCACAAAGTGCTATGCTAGCATTCCCTCCTTTGCTGACGCGAATTCATTTCAGTAGCTCTTGGGATATGACACGAGCCAGAGATCCCATAGTGCAGCAAGGTACTTCCACAAGATGATGACAAGAGTACTTCCTAGGTGAGACACCACTGCTTTCATCTCCTACTGAAATGAGAACATTGATAACACGTCAAATGGTGTGGATGGCTTTGGTGGAAAACACTTTTGGCACGACTTCATATAATTCCTGAATGATGCAGGGGAGCGCAAAGTGTTCACTGCTGTATTCTCAGAGTGGAATGAATGCCCCGGTAGGCCCATGCTGTACTTTTAGCTTCTTCGTCCTTTAATGCTTCACGAACGGGTGGAGTCCAAGGGACGTAGTATAGTCTCCACGCATTTCTTAGGCTACACTCTTCTTCTCCCATTACATCTAGTACTGAAATGAGAACATTGAGAAGACGTTCAACACTGAGACGGCATTGGAAAAAAAACCCGCTTCCGACGAAATAGGTGTATTCCCGAGTGATCTTGAGGAGAAAACAAATCTTGACGCATGTATTATCTTCCACTGGCAGCCCCACAGGCTACTTGAGATTCACATTCCCTTAGATCTTCAGAGACTTGGAGTCTAAGTCACGTAGCATGGCCTAGCGGCCTTCCAACGACCGGATACGCTTTCCTCCCAGAACGCAGAATTTGGCGAAAACAGTGGTGGCCAAGCTTACTCTAGCTCATAGTTGGCATAGTCCTGTGCCAACTAGGGTTCTCTCATTTGTTTGGGCGAACGTGACTCCGGAACTCTTTGGCTAGCAAAGTTATCGCCTAGGTGATCATACAGAAAACCCATTGAAATGACGTTCTAAATCGGTCGGTTATATCGGCAACCCGCACATTTCGCACTGTACCGAAACGAGCCCATTGACCTAGTGTTACCCGCTGGAGATGAAATGTGCTAATAAGGCACTTGTGTGAAACATCCTGATTGCCTAGTTGTTTGGAAGCTTTCCATGAATTC
This sequence comes from Desmodus rotundus, assembly GCF_022682495.2. Classification (NCBI taxonomy): domain Eukaryota; kingdom Metazoa; phylum Chordata; class Mammalia; order Chiroptera; family Phyllostomidae; genus Desmodus; species Desmodus rotundus. The sequence continues at coordinate 288,311 of NW_026527302.1, read as the reverse complement.
CTTGCTGTTCTCTCAGAAGGAAATTCAGTCGAATAGAGTCAGTGGACTGTGAGCTTCATGTGCATATCTACGTTCGAGAAAAGGTTTTCTCCACAAGACATAGTAGTCAGTACCTGCAGGAAATCTTCGGACTCTGATTTCTCGAAGGAAAAATTAGAGGGGCGAAAACCCCACACTCGCAGCTCATTGTCCCGCAAAGTTCAGCTACCGCTATGCTCCAGTTCATTCCCTACGGATGGAAAATGATTTCAGTAGCATTTTGGTTAGCACACAACCCACAGCTCTGACACATGAGACGACTTCTCTTTAAAGATAGAGTTAGGGTTAGGGCTAGCATTAGGGTTATGGTTAGGATTAGCCTTATTATTAGGGTTAGGGTTAGGGTTAGGGTGAGGGTTAATGATAGGTTTAGGAGTGTGGTTGGGGTTAATGGTACATGTAGGTTTAGGGCTAGGGCTAAAGGTAGATGACGGCCGCGGGTGGAGGAAAGTGTGTCATAGACGATAGTGCATTTCATAGCTCTCATTGTGCCGTACTATCATTGAGTCCGTTGATGACGAGAAAGTGATTCAGTAGATCGTTGCACTCAAACACAGCAAGGTAAATGATAAGACAGAAAAATAGCCGATCATACGTTCTGAAGAGGTTGTGTGATATGGTGCAAGTCAGTCATTTCCAATTCAACTGATATGAACATATGGATCCAGTGCTGCGTTCCTGCTTAAAGCCACTTCTCAGGAACATGTTCATTGCCGTGTACTTGGCAGCTTTCAAACCCTTCACTCCTGGGCTGTGTGAGAGAAATTCACCCGAATAGAGTAAGGGCACTGCTAGCTGCACACGCATTGCTACGTTGAAAACACTGTATGGTCAAAGTGAGGTGGTAAGCTGTTGCTTCTCTTCTTCCTGGGCCTACGCTGTTCTGATGGAAAAAGTTCCTCGGAGAAAACTCTACTGTGGAAGCTCATTCCCCTTCAAGGATCACAAAGTGCTATGCTAGCATTCCCTCCTTTGCTGACGCGAATTCATTTCAGTAGCTCTTGGGATATGACACGAGCCAGAGATCCCATAGTGCAGCAAGGTACTTCCACAAGATGATGACAAGAGTACTTCCTAGGTGAGACACCACTGCTATCATCTCCTACTGAAATGAGAACATTGATAACACGTCAAATGGTGTGGATGGCTTTGGTGGAAAACACTTTTGGCACGACTTCATATAATTCCTGAATGATGCAGGGGAGCGCAAAGTGTTCACTGCTGTATTCTCAGAGTGGAATGAATGCCCCGGTAGGCCCATGCTGTACTTTTAGCTTCTTCGTCCTTTAATGCTTCACGAACGGGTGGAGTCCAAGGCACGTAGTATAGTCTCCACGCATTTCTTAGGCTACACTCTTCTTCTCCCATTACATCTAGTACTGAAATGAGAACATTGAGAAGACGTTCAACACTGAGACGGCATTGGAAAAAAAACCCGCTTCAACGAAATAGGTGTATTCCCGAGTGATCTTGAGGAGAAAACAAATCTTGACGCATGTATTATCTTCCACTGGCAGCCCCACAGGCTACTTGAGATTCACATTCCCTTAGATCTTCAGAGACTTGGAGTCTAAGTCACGTAGCATGGCCTAGCGGCCTTCCAACGACCGGATACGCTTTCCTCCCAGAACGCAGAATTTGGCGAAAACAGTGGTGGCCAAGCTTACTCTAGCTCATAGTTGGCATAGTCCTGTGCCAACTAGGGTTCTCTCATTTGTTTGGGGGAACGTGACTCCGGAACTCTTTGGCTAGCAAAGTTATCGCCTAGGTGATCATACAGAAAACCAATTGAAATGACGTTCTAAATCGGTCGGTTATATCGGCACCCCGTACATTTCGCACTCTACTGAAACGAGACCATTGACCTAGTGTTACCCGCTGGAGATGAAATGTGCTAATAAGGCACTTGTGTGAAACATCCTGATTGCCTAGTTGTTTGGAAGCTTTCCATGAATTCCTTGCTGTTCTCTCAGAAGGAAATTCAGTGGAATAGAGTCAGTGGACTGTGAGCTTCATGTGCATATCTACGTTCGAGAAAAGGTTTTGTCCACAAGACATAGTAGTCAGTACCTGCAGGAAATCTTCGGACTCTGATTTCTCGAAGGAAAAATTAGAGGGGCGAAAACCCCACACTCGCAGCTCATTGTCCCGCAAAGTTCAGCTACCGCTATGCTCCAGTTCATTCACTATGGATGGAAAATGATTTCAGTAGCATTTTGGTTAGCACACAACCCACAGCTCTGATACATGAGACGACTTCTCTTTAAAGATAGAGTTAGGGTTAGGGCTAGCATTAGGGTTATGGTTAGGATTAGCTTTATTATTAGGGTTAGGGTTAGGGTTAGGGTGAGGGTTAATGATAGGTTTAGGAGTGTGGTTGGGGTTAATGGTACATGTAGGTTTAGGGCTAGGGCTAAAGGTAGATGACGGCCGCGGGTGAAGGAAAGTGTGTCATAGACGATAGTGCATTTCATAGCTCTCATTGTGCTGTACTATCATTGAGTCCGTTGATGACGAGAAAGTGATTCAGTAGATCGTTGCACTCAAACACAGGAAGGTAAATGATAAGACAGCAAAATAGCTGATCATACGTTCTGAAGAGGTTATGTGATATGGTGCAAGTCAGTCATTTCCAATTCAACTGATATGAACATATGGATCCAGTGCTGCGTTCCTGCTTAAAGCCACTTCTCAGGAACATGTTCATTGCCGTGTACTTGGCAGCTTTCAAACCCTTCACTCGTGGGCTGTGTGAGAGAAATTCACCCGAATAGAGTAAGGGCACTGCTAGCTGCACACGCATTGCTACGTTGAAAACACTGTATGGTCAAAGTGAGGTGGTAGGCTGTTGCTTCTCTTCATCCTGGGCCTACGCTTTTCTGATGGAAAAAGTACCTCGGAGAAAACTCTACTGTGGAAGCTCATTCCCCTTCAAGGATCACAAAGTGCTATGCTAGCATTCCCTCCTTTGCTGACGCGAATTCATTTCAGTAGCTCTTGGGATATGACACGAGCCAGAGATCCCATAGTGCAGCAAGGTACTTCCACAAGATGCTGACAAGAGTACTTCCTAGGTGAGACACCACTGCTTTCATCTCCTACTGAAATGAGAACATTGATAACACGTCAAATGGTGTGGATGGCTTTGGTGGAAAACACTTTTGGCACGACTTCATATAATTCCTGAATGATGCAGGGGAGCGCAAAGTGTTCACTGCTGTATTCTCAGAGTGGAATGAATGCCCCGGTAGGCCCATGCTGTACTTTTAGCTTCTTCGTCCTTTAATGCTTCACGAACGGGTGGAGTCCAAGGGACGTAGTATAGTCTCCACGCATTTCTTAGGCTACACTCTTCTTCTCCCATTACATCTAGTACTGAAATGAGAACATTGAGAAGACGTTCAACACTGAGACGGCATTGGAAAAAAAACCCGCTTCCGACGAAATAGGTGTATTCCCGAGTGATCTTGAGGAGAAAACAAATCTTGACGCATGTATTATCTTCCACTGGCAGCCCCACAGGCTACTTGAGATTCACATTCCCTTAGATCTTCAGAGACTTGGAGTCTAAGTCACGTAGCATGGCCTAGCGGCCTTCCAACGACCGGATACGCTTTCCTCCCAGAACGCAGAATTTGGCGAAAACAGTGGTGGCCAAGCTTACTCTAGCTCATAGTTGGCATAGTCCTGTGCCAACTAGGGTTCTCTCATTTGTTTGGGCGAACGTGACTCCGGAACTCTTTGGCTAGCAAAGTTATCGCCTAGGTGATCATACAGAAAACCCATTGAAATGACGTTCTAAATCGGTCGGTTATATCGGCACCCCGTACATTTCGCACTGTACCGAAACGAGCCCATTGACCTAGTGTTACCCGCTGGAGATGAAATGTGCTAATAAGGCACTTGTGTGAAACATCCTGATTGCCTAGTTGTTTGGAAGCTTTCCATGAATTCCTTGCTGTTCTCTCAGAAGGAAATTCAGTCGAATAGAGTCAGTGGACTGTGAGCTTCATGTGCATATCTACGTTCGAGAAAAGGTTTTGTCCACAAGACATAGTAGTCAGTACCTGCAGGAAATCTTCGGACTCTGATTTCTCAAAGGAAAAATTAGAGGGGCGAAAACCCCACACTCGCAGCTCATTGTCCCGCAAAGTTCAGCTACCGCTATGCTCCAGTTCATTCCCTACGGATGGAAAATGATTTCAGTAGCATTTTGGTTAGCACACAACCCACAGCTCTGACACATGAGACGACTTCTCTTTAAAGATAGAGTTAGGGTTAGGGCTAGCATTAGGGTTATGGTTAGGATTAGCCTTATTATTAGGGTTAGGGTTAGGGTTAGGGTGAGGGTTAATGATAGGTTTAGCAGTATGGTTGGGGTTAATGTTACATGTAGGTTTAGGGCTAGGGCTAAAGGTAGATGACGGCCGCGGGTGGAGGAAAGTGTGTCATAGACGATAGTGCATTTCATAGCTCTCATTGTGCTGTACTATCATTGAGTCCGTTGATGACGAGAAAGTGATTCAGTAGATCGTTGCACTCAAACACAGCAAGGTAAATGATAAGACAGCAAAATAGCCGATCATACGTTCTAAAGAGGTTGTGTGATATGGTGCAAGTCAGTCATTTCCAATTCAACTGATATGAACATATGGATCCAGTGCTGCGTTCCTGCTTAAAGCCACTTCTCAGGAACATGTTCATTGCCGTGTACTTGGCAGCTTTCAAACCCTTCACTCCTGGGCTGTGTGAGAGAAATTCACCCGAATAGAGTAAGGGCACTGCTAGCTGCACACGCATTGCTACGTTGAAAACACTGTATGGTCAAAGTGAGGTGGTAGGCTGTTGCTTCTCTTCTTCCTGGGCCTACGCTGTTCTGATGGAAAAAGTTCCTCGGAGAAAACTCTACTGTGGAAGCTCATTCCCCTTCAAGGATCACAAAGTGCTATGCTAGCATTCCCTCCTTTGCTGACGCGAATTCATTTCAGTAGCTCTTGGGATATGACACGAGCCAGAGATCCCATAGTGCAGCAAGGTACTTCCACAAGATGCTGACAAGAGTACTTCCTAGGTGAGACACCACTGCTTTCATCTCCTACTGAAATGAGAACATTGATAACACGTCAAATGGTGTGGATGGCTTTGGTGGAAAACACTTTTGGCACGACTTCATATAATTCCTGAATGATGCAGGGGAGCGCAAAGTGTTCACTGCTGTATTCTCAGAGTGGAATGAAAGCCCCGGTAGGCCCATGCTGTACTTTTAGCTTCTTCGTCCTTTAATGCTTCACGAACGGGTGGAGTCCAAGGGACGTAGTATAGTCTCCACGCATTTCTTAGGCTACACTCTTCTTCTCCCATTACATCTAGTACTGAAATGAGAACATTGAGAAGACGTTCAACACTGAGACGGCATTGGAAAAAAAACCCGCTTCCGACGAAATAGGTGTATTCCCGAGTGATCTTGAGGAGAAAACAAATCTTGACGCATGTATTATCTTCCACTGGCAGCCCCACAGGCTACTTGAGATTCACATTCCCTTAGATCTTCAGAGACTTGGAGTCTAAGTCACGTAGCATGGCCTAGCGGCCTTCCAACGACCGGATACGCTTTCCTCCCAGAACGCAGAATTTGGCGAAAACAGTGGTGGCCAAGCTTACTCTAGCTCATAGTTGGCATAGTCCTGTGCCAACTAGGGTTCTCTCATTTGTTTGGGGGAACGTGACTCCGGAACTCTTTGGCTAGCAAAGTTATCGCCTAGGTGATCATACAGAAAACCAATTGAAATGACGTTCTAAATCGGTCGGTTATATCGGCACCCCGTACATTTCGCACTCTACTGAAACGAGCCCATTGACCTAGTGTTACCCGCTGGAGATGAAACGTGCTAATAAGGCACTTGTGTGAAACATCCTGATTGCCTAGTTGTTTGGAAGCTTTCCATGAATTCCTTGCTGTTCTCTCAGAAGGAAATTCAGTCGAATAGAGTCAGTGGACTGTGAGCTTCATGTGCATATCTACGTTCGAGAAAAGGTTTTGTCCACAAGACATAGTAGTCAGTACCTGCAGGAAATCTTCGGACTCTGATTTCTCGAAGGAAAAATTAGAGGGGCGAAAACCCCACACTCGCAGCTCATTGTCCCGCAAAGTTCAGCTACCGCTATGCTCCAGTTCATTCCCTACGGATGGAAAATGATTTCAGTAGCATTTTGGTTAGCACACAACCCACAGCTCTGACACATGAGACGACTTCTCTTTAAAGATAGAGTTAGGGTTAGGGCTAGCATTAGGGTTATGGTTAGGATTAGCCTTATTATTAGGGTTAGGGTTAGGGTTAGGGTGAGGGTTAATGATAGGTTTAGGAGTGTGGTTGGGGTTAATGGTACATGTAGGTTTAGGGCTAGGGCTAAAGGTAGATGACGGCCGCGGGTGGAGGAAAGTGTGTCATAGACGATAGTGCATTTCATAGCTCTCATTGTGCTGTACTATCATTGAGTCCGTTGATGACGAGAAAGTGATTCAGTAGATCGTTGCACTCAAACACAGCAAGGGAAATGATAAGACAGCAAAATAGCCGATCATACGTTCTGAAGAGGTTGTGTGATATGGTGCAAGTCAGTCATTTCCAATTCAACTGATATGAACATATGGATCCAGTGCTGCGTTCCTGCTTAAAGCCACTTCTCAGGAACATGTTCATTGCCGTGTACTTGGCAGCTTTCAAACCCTTCACTCCTGGGCTGTGTGAGAGAAATTCACCCGAATAGAGTAAGGGCACTGCTAGCTGCACACGCATTGCTACGTTGAAAACACTGTATGGTCAAAGTGAGGTGGTAGGCTGTTGCTTCTCTTCTTCCTGGGCCTACGCTGTTCTGATGGAAAAAGTTCCTCGGAGAAAACTCTACTGTGGAAGCTCATTCCCCTTCAAGGATCACAAAGTGCTATGCTAGCATTCCCTCCTTTGCTGACGCGAATTCATTTCAGTAGCTCTTGGGATATGACACGAGCCAGAGATCCCATAGTGCAGCAAGGTACTTCCACAAGATGCTGACAAGAGTACTTCCTAGGTGAGACACCACTGCTTTCATCTCCTACTGAAATGAGAACATTGATAACACGTCAAATGGTGTGGATGGCTTTGGTGGAAAACACTTTTGGCACGACTTCATATAATTCCTGAATGATGCAGGGGAGCGCAAAGTGTTCACTGCTGTATTCTCAGAGTGGAATGAATGCCCCGGTAGGCCCATGCTGTACTTTTAGCTTCTTCGTCCTTTAATGCTTCACGAACGGGTGGAGTCCAAGGGACGTAGTATAGTCTCCACGCATTTCTTAGGCTACACTCTTCTTCTCCCATTACATCTAGTACTGAAATGAGAACATTGAGAAGACGTTCAACACTGAGACGGCATTGGAAAAAAAACCCGCTTCCGACGAAATAGGTGTATTCCCGAGTGATCTTGAGGAGAAAACAAATCTTGACGCATGTATTATCTTCCACTGGCAGCCCCACAGGCTACTTGAGATTCACATTCCCTTAGATCTTCAGAGACTTGGAGTCTAAGTAACGTAGCATGGCCTAGCGGCCTTCCAACGACCGGATACGCTTTCCTCCCAGAACGCAGAATTTGGCGAAAACAGTGGTGGCCAAGCTTACTCTAGCTCATAGTTGGCATAGTCCTGTGCCAACTAGGGTTCTCTCATTTGTTTGGGCGAACATGACTCCGGAACTCTTTGGCTAGCAAAGTTATCGCCTAGGTGATCATACAGAAAACCCATTGAAATGACGTTCTAAATCGGTCGGTTATATCGGCACCCCGTACATTTCGCACTCTACTGAAACGAGCCCATTGACCTAGTGTTACCCGCTGGAGATGAAATGTGCTAATAAGGCACTTGTGTGAAACATCCTGATTGCCTAGTTGTTTGGAAGCTTTCCATGAATTCCTTGCTGTTCTCTCAGAAGGAAATTCAGTCGAATAGAGTCAGTGGACTGTGAGCTTCATGTGCATATCTACGTTCGAGAAAAGGTTTTGTCCACAAGACATAGTAGTCAGTACCTGCAGGAAATCTTCGGACTCTGATTTCTCGAAGGAAAAATTAGAGGGGCGAAAACCCCACACTCGCAGCTCATTGTCCCGCAAAGTTCAGCTACCGCTATGCTCCAGTTCATTCCCTACGGATGGAAAATGATTTCAGTAGCATTTTGGTTAGCACACAACCCACAGCTCTGATACATGAGACGACTTCTCTTTAAAGATAGAGTTAGGGTTAGGGCTAGCATTAGGGTTATGGTTAGGATTAGCCTTATTATTAGGGTTAGGGTTAGGGTTAGGGTGAGGGTTAATGATAGGTTTAGGAGTGTGGTTGGGGTTAATGGTACATGTAGGTTTAGGGCTAGGGCTAAAGGTAGATGACGGCCGCGGGTGGAGGAAAGTGTGTCATAGACGATAGTGCATTTCATAGCTCTCATTGTGCTGTACTATCATTGAGTCCGTTGATGACGAGAAAGTGATTCAGTAGATCGTTGCACTCAAACACAGCAAGGTAAATGATAAGACAGCAAAATAGCCGATCATACGTTCTGAAGAGGTTGTGTGATATGGTGCAAGTCAGTCATTTCCAATTCAACTGATATGAACATATGGATCCAGTGCTGCGTTCCTGCTTAAAGCCACTTCTCAGGAACATGTTCATTGCCGTGTACTTGGCAGCTTTCAAACCCTTCACTCCTGGGCTGTGTGAGAGAAATTCACCCGAATAGAGTAAGGGCACTGCTAGCTGCACACGCATTGCTACGTTGAAAACACTGTATGGTCAAAGTGAGGTGGTAGGCTGTTGCTTCTCTTCTTCCTGGGCCTACGCTGTTCTGATGGAAAAAGTTCCTCGGAGAAAACTCTACTGTGGAAGCTCATTCCCCTTCAAGGATCACAAAGTGCTATGCTAGCATTCCCTCCTTTGCTGACGCGAATTCATTTCAGTAGCTCTTGGGATATGACACGAGCCAGAGATCCCATAGTGCAGCAAGGTACTTCCACAAGATGCTGACAAGAGTACTTCCTAGGTGAGACACCACTGCTTTCATCTCCTACTGAAATGAGAACATTGATAACACGTCAAATGGTGTGGATGGCTTTGGTGGAAAACACTTTTGGCACGACTTCATATAATTCCTGAATGATGCAGGGGAGCGCAAAGTGTTCACTGCTGTATTCTCAGAGTGGAATGAATGCCCCGGTAGGCCCATGCTGTACTTTTAGCTTCTTCGTCCTTTAATGCTTCACGAACGGGTGGAGTCCAAGGGACGTAGTATAGTCTCCACGCATTTCTTAGGCTACACTCTTCTTCTCCCATTACATCTAGTACTGAAATGAGAACATTGAGAAGACGTTCAACACTGAGACGGCATTGGAAAAAAAACCCGCTTCCGACGAAATAGGTGTATTCCCGAGTGATCTTGAGGAGAAAACAAATCTTGACGCATGTATTATCTTCCACTGGCAGCCCCACAGGCTACTTGAGATTCACATTCCCTTAGATCTTCAGAGACTTGGAGTCTAAGTAACGTAGCATGGCCTAGCGGCCTTCCAACGACCGGATACGCTTTCCTCCCAGAACGCAGAATTTGGCGAAAACAGTGGTGGCCAAGCTTACTCTAGCTCATAGTTGGCATAGTCCTGTGCCAACTAGGGTTCTCTCATTTGTTTGGGGGAACGTGACTCCGGAACTCTTTGGCTAGCAAAGTTATCGCCTAGGTGATCATACAGAAAACCAATTGAAATGACGTTCTAAATCGGTCGGTTATATCGGCACCCCGTACATTTCGCACTCTACTGAAACGAGCCCATTGACCTAGTGTTACCCGCTGGAGATGAAACGTGCTAATAAGGCACTTGTGTGAAACATCCTGATTGCCTAGTTGTTTGGAAGCTTTCCATGAATTCCTTGCTGTTCTCTCAGAAGGAAATTCAGTCGAATAGAGTCAGTGGACTGTGAGCTTCATGTGCATATCTACGTTCGAGAAAAGGTTTTGTCCACAAGACATAGTAGTCAGTACCTGCAGGAAATCTTCGGACTCTGATTTCTCGAAGGAAAAATTAGAGGGGCGAAAACCCCACACTCGCAGCTCATTGTCCCGCAAAGTTCAGCTACCGCTATGCTCCAGTTCATTCCCTACGGATGGAAAATGATTTCAGTAGCATTTTGGTTAGCACACAACCCACAGCTCTGACACATGAGACGACTTCTCTTTAAAGATAGAGTTAGGGTTAGGGCTAGCATTAGGGTTATGGTTAGGATTAGCCTTATTATTAGGGTTAGGGTTAGGGTTAGGGTGAGGGTTAATGATAGGTTTAGGAGTGTGGTTGGGGTTAATGGTACATGTAGGTTTAGGGCTAGGGCTAAAGGTAGATGACGGCCGCGGGTGGAGGAAAGTGTGTCATAGACGATAGTGCATTTCATAGCTCTCATTGTGCTGTACTATCATTGAGTCCGTTGATGACGAGAAAGTGATTCAGTAGATCGTTGCACTCAAACACAGCAAGGTAAATGATAAGACAGCAAAATAGCCGATCATACGTTCTGAAGAGGTTGTGTGATATGGTGCAAGTCAGTCATTTCCAATTCAACTGATATGAACATATGGATCCAGTGCTGCGTTCCTGCTTAAAGCCACTTCTCAGGAACATGTTCATTGCCGTGTACTTGGCAGCTTTCAAACCCTTCACTCCTGGGCTGTGTGAGAGAAATTCACCCGAATAGAGTAAGGGCACTGCTAGCTGCACACGCATTGCTACGTTGAAAACACTGTATGGTCAAAGTGAGGTGGTAGGCTGTTGCTTCTCTTCTTCCTGGGCCTACGCTGTTCTGATGGAAAAAGTTCCTCGGAGAAAACTCTACTGTGGAAGCTCATTCCCCTTCAAGGATCACAAAGTGCTATGCTAGCATTCCCTCCTTTGCTGACGCGAATTCATTTCAGTAGCTCTTGGGATATGACACGAGCCAGAGATCCCATAGTGCAGCAAGGTACTTCCACAAGATGCTGACAAGAGTACTTCCTAGGTGAGACACCACTGCTTTCATCTCCTACTGAAATGAGAACATTGATAACACGTCAAATGGTGTGGATGGCTTTGGTGGAAAACACTTTTGGCACGACTTCATATAATTCCTGAATGATGCAGGGGAGCGCAAAGTGTTCACTGCTGTATTCTCAGAGTGGAATGAATGCCCCGGTAGGCCCATGCTGTACTTTTAGCTTCTTCGTCCTTTAATGCTTCACGAACGGGTGGAGTCCAAGGGACGTAGTATAGTCTCCACGCATTTCTTCGGCTACACTCTTCTTCTCCCATTACATCTAGTACTGAAATGAGAACATTGAGAAGACGTTCAACACTGAGACGGCATTGGAAAAAAAACCCGCTTCCGACGAAATAGGTGTATTCCCGAGTGATCTTGAGGAGAAAACAAATCTTGACGCATGTATTATCTTCCACTGGCAGCCCCACAGGCTACTTGAGATTCACATTCCCTTAGATCTTCAGAGACTTGGAGTCTAAGTCACGTAGCATGGCCTAGCGGCCTTCCAACGACCGGATACGCTTTCCTCCCAGAACGCAGAATTTGGCGAAAACAGTGGTGGCCAAGCTTACTCTAGCTCATAGTTGGCATAGTCCTGTGCCAACTAGGGTTCTCTCATTTGTTTGGGGGAACGTGACTCCGGAACTCTTTGGCTAGCAAAGTTATCGCCTAGGTGATCATACAGAAAACCAATTGAAATGACGTTCTAAATCGGTCGGTTATATCAGCACCCCGTACATTTCGCACTCTACTGAAACGAGCCCATTGACCTAGTGTTACCCGCTGGAGATGAAACGTGCTAATAAGGCACTTGTGTGAAACATCCTGATTGCCTAGTTGTTTGGAAGCTTTCCATGAATTCCTTGCTGTTCTCTCAGAAGGAAATTCAGTCGAATAGAGTCAGTGGACTGTGAGCTTCATGTGCATATCTACGTTCGAGAAAAGGTTTTGTCCACAAGACATAGTAGTCAGTACCTGCAGGAAATCTTCGGACTCTGATTTCTCGAAGGAAAAATTAGAGGGGCGAAAACCCCACACTCGCAGCTCATTGTCCCGCAAAGTTCAGCTACCGCTATGCTCCAGTTCATTCACTACGGATGGAAAATGATTTCAGTAGCATTTTGGTTAGCACACAACCCACAGCTCTGACACATGAGACGACTTCTCTTTAAAGATAGAGTTAGGGTTAGGGCTAGCATTAGGGTTATGGTTAGGATTAGCTTTATTATTAGGGTTAGGGTTAGGGTTAGGGTGAGGGTTAATGATAGGTTTAGCAGTATGGTTGGGGTTAATGGTACATGTAGGTTTAGGGCTAGGGCTAAAGGTAGATGACGGCCGCGGGTGGAGGAAAGTGTGTCATAGACGATAGTGCATTTCATAGCTCTCATTGTGCTGTACTATCATTGAGTCCGTTGATGACGAGAAAGTGATTCAGTAGATCGTTGCACTCAAACACAGCAAGGTAAATGATAAGACAGAAAAATAGCCGATCATACGTTCTGAAGAGGTTGTGTGATATGGTGCAAGTCAGTCATTTCCAATTCAACTGATATGAACATATGGATCCAGTGCTGCGTTCCTGCTTAAAGCCACTTCTCAGGAACATGTTCATTGCCGTGTACTTGGCAGCTTTCAAACCCTTCACTCCTGGGCTGTGTGAGAGAAATTCACCCGAATAGAGTAAGGGCACTGCTAGCTGCACACGCATTGCTACGTTGAAAACACTGTATGGTCAAAGTGAGGTGGTAGGCTGTTGCTTCTCTTCTTCCTGGGCCTACGCTGTTCTGATGGAAAAAGTTCCTCGGAGAAAACTCTACTGTGGAAGCTCATTCCCCTTCAAGGATCACAAAGTGCTATGCTAGCATTCCCTCCTTTGCTGACGCGAATTCATTTCAGTAGCTCTTGGGATATGACACGAGCCAGAGATCCCATAGTGCAGCAAGGTACTTCCACAAGATGCTGACAAGAGTACTTCCTAGGTGAGACACCACTGCTTTCATCTCCTACTGAAATGAGAACATTGATAACACGTCAAATGGTGTGGATGGCTTTGGTGGAAAACACTTTTGGCACGACTTCATATAATTCCTGAATGATGCAGGGGAGCGCAAAGTGTTCACTGCTGTATTCTCAGAGTGGAATGAATGACCCGGTAGGCCCATGCTGTACTTTTAGCTTCTTCGTCCTTTAATGCTTCACGAACGGGTGGAGTCCAAGGCACGTAGTATAGTCTCCACGCATTTCTTAGGCTACACTCTTCTTCTCCCATTACATCTAGTACTGAAATGAGAACATTGAGAAGACGTTCAACACTGAGACGGCATTGGAAAAAAAACCCGCTTCCGACGAAATAGGTGTATTCCCGAGTGATCTTGAGGAGAAAACAAATCTTGACGCATGTATTATCTTCCACTGGCAGCCCCACAGGCTACTTGAGATTCACATTCCCTTAGATCTTCAGAGACTTGGAGTCTAAGTCACGTAGCATGGCCTAGCGGCCTTCCAACGACCGGATACGCTTTCCTCCCAGAACGCAGAATTTGGCGAAAACAGTGGTGGCCAAGCTTACTCTAGCTCATAGTTGGCATAGTCCTGTGCCAACTAGGGTTCTCTCATTTGTTTGGGGGAACGTGACTCCGGAACTCTTTGGCTAGCAAAGTTATCGCCTAGGTGATCATACAGAAAACCAATTGAAATGACGTTCTAAATCGGTCGGTTATATCGGCACCCCGTACATTTCGCACTCTACTGAAACGAGACCATTGACCTAGTGTTACCCGCTGGAGATGAAATGTGCTAATAAGGCACTTGTGTGAAACATCCTGATTGCCTAGTTGTTTGGAAGCTTTCCATGAATTCCTTGCTGTTCTCTCAGAAGGAAATTCAGTCGAATAGAGTCAGTGGACTGTGAGCTTCATGTGCATATCTACGTTCGAGAAAAGGTTTTGTCCACAAGACATAGTAGTCAGTACCTGCAGGAAATCTTCGGACTCTGATTTCTCGAAGGAAAAATTAGAGGGGCGAAAACCCCACACTCGCAGCTCATTGTCCCGCAAAGTTCAGCTACCGCTATGCTCCAGTTCATTCCCTACGGATGGAAAATGATTTCAGTAGCATTTTGGTTAGCACACAACCCACAGCTCTGACACATGAGACGACTTCTCTTTAAAGATAGAGTTAGGGTTAGGGCTAGCATTAGGGTTATGGTTAGGATTAGCCTTATTATTAGGGTTAGGGTTAGGGTTAGGGTGAGGGTTAATGATAGGTTTAGGAGTGTGGTTGGGGTTAATGGTACATGTAGGTTTAGGGCTAGGGCTAAAGGTAGATGACGGCCGCGGGTGGAGGAAAGTGTGTCATAGACGATAGTGCATTTCCTAGCTCTCATTGTGCTGTACTATCATTGAGTCCGTTGATGACGAGAAAGTGATTCAGTAGATCGTTGCACTCAAACACAGCAAGGTAAATGATAAGACAGCAAAATAGCCGATCATACGTTCTGAAGAGGTTGTGTGATATGGTGCAAGTCAGTCATTTCCAATTCAACTGATATGAACATATGGATCCAGTGCTGCGTTCCTGCTTAAAGCCACTTCTCAGGAACATGTTCATTGCCGTGTACTTGGCAGCTTTCAAACCCTTCACTCCTGGGCTGTGTGAGAGAAATTCACCCGAATAGAGTAAGGGCACTGCTAGCTGCACACGCATTGCTACGTTGAAAACACTGTATGGTCAAAGTGAGGTGGTAGGCTGTTGCTTCTCTTCTTCCTGGGCCTACGCTGTTCTGATGGAAAAAGTTCCTCGGAGAAAACTCTACTGTGGAAGCTCATTCCCCTTCAAGGATCACAAAGTGCTATGCTAGCATTCCCTCCTTTGCTGACGCGAATTCATTTCAGTAGCTCTTGGGATATGACACGAGCCAGAGATCCCATAGTGCAGCAAGGTACTTCCACAAGATGCTGACAAGAGTACTTCCTAGGTGAGACACCACTGCTTTCATCTCCTACTGAAATGAGAACATTGATAACACGTCAAATGGTGTGGATGGCTTTGGTGGAAAACACTTTTGGCACGACTTCATATAATTCCTGAATGATGCAGGGGAGCGCAAAGTGTTCACTGCTGTATTCTCAGAGTGGAATGAATGCCCCGGTAGGCCCATGCTGTACTTTTAGCTTCTTCGTCCTTTAATGCTTCACGAACGGGTGGAGTCCAAGGGACGTAGTATAGTCTCCACGCATTTCTTAGGCTACACTCTTCTTCTCCCATTACATCTAGTACTGAAATGAGAACATTGAGAAGACGTTCAACACTGAGACGGCATTGGAAAAAAAACCCGCTTCCGACGAAATAGGTGTATTCCCGAGTGATCTTGAAGAGAAAACAAATCTTGACGCATGTATTATCTTCCACTGGCAGCCCCACAGGCTACTTGAGATTCACATTCCCTTAGATCTTCAGAGACTTGGAGTCTAAGTAACGTAGCATGGCCTAGCGGCCTTCCAACGACCGGATACGCTTTCCTCCCAGAACGCAGAATTTGGCGAAAACAGTGGTGGCCAAGCTTACTCTAGCTCATAGTTGGCATAGTCCTGTGCCAACTAGGGTTCTCTCATTTGTTTGGGCGAACGTGACTCCGGAACTCTTTGGCTAGCAAAGTTATCGCCTAGGTGATCATACAGAAAACCCATTGAAATGACGTTCTAAATCGGTCGGTTATATCGGCACCCCGTACATTTCGCACTCTACTGAAACGAGCCCATTGACCTAGTGTTACCCGCTGGAGATGAAATGTGCTAATAAGGCACTTGTGTGAAACATCCTGATTGCCTAGTTGTTTGGAAGCTTTCCATGAATTCCTTGCTGTTCTCTCAGAAGGAAATTCAGTCGAATAGAGTCAGTGGACTGTGAGCTTCATGTGCATATCTACGTTCGAGAAAAGGTTTTGTCCACAAGACATAGTAGTCAGTACCTGCAGGAAATCTTCGGACTCTGATTTCTCGAAGGAAAAATTAGAGGGGCGAAAACCCCACACTCGCAGCTCATTGTCCCGCAAAGTTCAGCTACCGCTATGCTCCAGTTCATTCACTACGGATGGAAAATGATTTCAGTAGCATTTTGGTTAGCACACAACCCACAGCTCTGATACATGAGACGACTTCTCTTTAAAGATAGAGTTAGGGTTAGGGCTAGCATTAGGGTTATGGTTAGGATTAGCTTTATTATTAGGGTTAGGGTTAGGGTTAGGGTGAGGGTTAATGATAGGTTTAGCAGTATGGTTGGGGTTAATGGTACATGTAGGTTTAGGGCTAGGGCTAAAGGTAGATGACGGCCGCGGGTGGAGGAAAGTGTGTCATAGACGATAGTGCATTTCATAGCTCTCATTGTGCTGTACTATCATTGAGTCCGTTGATGACGAGAAAGTGATTCAGTAGATCGTTGCACTCAAACACAGCAAGGTAAATGATAAGACAGAAAAATAGCCGATCATACGTTCTGAAGAGGTTGTGTGATATGGTGCAAGTCAGTCATTTCCAATTCAACTGATATGAACATATGGATCCAGTGCTGCGTTCCTGCTTAAAGCCACTTCTCAGGAACATGTTCATTGCCGTGTACTTGGCAGCTTTCAAACCCTTCACTCCTGGGCTGTGTGAGAGAAATTCACCCGAATAGAGTAAGGGCACTGCTAGCTGCACACGCATTGCTACGTTGAAAACACTGTATGGTCAAAGTGAGGTGGTAGGCTGTTGCTTCTCTTCTTCCTGGGCCTACGCTGTTCTGATGGAAAAAGTACCTCGGAGAAAACTCTACTGTGGAAGCTCATTCCCCTTCAAGGATCACAAAGTGCTATGCTAGCATTCCCTCCTTTGCTGACGCGAATTCATTTCAGTAGCTCTTGGGATATGACACGAGCCAGAGATCCCATAGTGCAGCAAGGTACTTCCACAAGATGCTGACAAGAGTACTTCCTAGGTGAGACACCACTGCTTTCATCTCCTACTGAAATGAGAACATTGATAACACGTCAAATGGTGTGGATGGCTTTGGTGGAAAACACTTTTGGCACGACTTCATATAATTCCTGAATGATGCAGGGGAGCGCAAAGTGTTCACTGCTGTATTCTCAGAGTGGAATGAATGCCCCGGTAGGCCCATGCTGTACTTTTAGCTTCTTCGTCCTTTAATGCTTCACGAACGGGTGGAGTCCAAGGCACGTAGTATAGTCTCCACGCATTTCTTAGGCTACACTCTTCTTCTCCCATTACATCTAGTACTGAAATGAGAACATTGAGAAGACGTTCAACACTGAGACGGCATTGGAAAAAAAACCCGCTTCCGACGAAATAGGTGTATTCCCGAGTGATCTTGAGGAGAAAACAAATCTTGACGCATGTATTATCTTCCACTGGCAGCCCCACAGGCTACTTGAGATTCACATTCCCTTAGATCTTCAGAGACTTGGAGTCTAAGTCACGTAGCATGGCCTAGCGGCCTTCCAACGACCGGATAC
This sequence comes from Desmodus rotundus, assembly GCF_022682495.2. Taxonomy (NCBI): domain Eukaryota; kingdom Metazoa; phylum Chordata; class Mammalia; order Chiroptera; family Phyllostomidae; genus Desmodus; species Desmodus rotundus. The sequence continues at coordinate 270,681 of NW_026527302.1, read as the reverse complement.
GCTTTCCTCCCAGAACGCAGAATTTGGCGAAAACAGTGGTGGCCAAGCTTACTCTAGCTCATAGTTGGCATAGTCCTGTGCCAACTAGGGTTCTCTCATTTGTTTGGGGGAACGTGACTCCGGAACTCTTTGGCTAGCAAAGTTATCGCCTAGGTGATCATACAGAAAACCAATTGAAATGACGTTCTAAATCGGTCGGTTATATCGGCACCCCGTACATTTCGCACTCTACTGAAACGAGCCCATTGACCTAGTGTTACCCGCTGGAGATGAAACGTGCTAATAAGGCACTTGTGTGAAACATCCTGATTGCCTAGTTGTTTGGAAGCTTTCCATGAATTCCTTGCTGTTCTCTCTGAAGGAAATTCAGTCGAATAGAGTCAGTGGACTGTGAGCTTCATGTGCATATCTACGTTCGAGAAAAGGTTTTGTCCACAAGACATAGTAGTCAGTACCTGCAGGAAATCTTCGGACTCTGATTTCTCGAACGAAAAATTAGAGGGGCGAAAACCCCACACTCGCAGCTCATTGTCCCGCAAAGTTCAGCTACCGCTATGCTCCAGTTCATTCCCTACGGATGGAAAATGATTTCAGTAGCATTTTGGTTAGCACACAACCCACAGCTCTGACACATGAGACGACTACTCTTTAAAGATAGAGTTAGGGTTAGGGCTAGCATTAGGGTTATGGTTAGGATTAGCCTTATTATTAGGGTTAGGGTTAGGGTTAGGGTGAGGGTTAATGATAGGTTTAGGAGTGTGGTTGGGGTTAATGGTACATGTAGGTTTAGGGCTAGGGCTAAAGGTAGATGACGGCCGCGGGTGGAGGAAAGTGTGTCATAGACGATAGTGCATTTCATAGCTCTCATTGTGCTGTACTATCATTGAGTCCGTTGATGACGAGAAAGTGATTCAGTAGATCGTTGCACTCAAACACAGCAAGGTAAATGATAAGACAGCAAAATAGCCGATCATACGTTCTGAAGAGGTTGTGTGATATGGTGCAAGTCAGTCATTTCCAATTCAACTGATATGAACATATGGATCCAGTGCTGCGTTCCTGCTTAAAGCCACTTCTCAGGAACATGTTCATTGCCGTGTACTTGGCAGCTTTCAAACCCTTCACTCCTGGGCTGTGTGAGAGAAATTCACCCGAATAGAGTAAGGGCACTGCTAGCTGCACACGCATTGCTACGTTGAAAACACTGTATGGTCAAAGTGAGGTGGTAGGCTGTTGCTTCTCTTCTTCCTGGGCCTACGCTGTTCTGATGGAAAAAGTTCCTCGGAGAAAACTCTACTGTGGAAGCTCATTCCCCTTCAAGGATCACAAAGTGCTATGCTAGCATTCCCTCCTTTGCTGACGCGAATTCATTTCAGTAGCTCTTGGGATATGACACGAGCCAGAGATCCCATAGTGCAGCAAGGTACTTCCACAAGATGCTGACAAGAGTACTTCCTAGGTGAGACACCACTGCTTTCATCTCCTACTGAAATGAGAACATTGATAACACGTCAAATGGTGTGGATGGCTTTGGTGGAAAACACTTTTGGCACGACTTCATATAATTCCTGAATGATGCAGGGGAGCGCAAAGTGTTCACTGCTGTATTCTCAGAGTGGAATGAATGCCCCGGTAGGCCCATGCTGTACTTTTAGCTTCTTCGTCCTTTAATGCTTCACGAACGGGTGGAGTCCAAGGCACGTAGTATAGTCTCCACGCATTTCATAGGCTACACTCTTCTTCTCCCATTACATCTAGTACTGAAATGAGAACATTGAGAAGACGTTCAACACTGAGACGGCATTGGAAAAAAAACCCGCTTCCGACGAAATAGGTGTATTCCCGAGTGATCTTGAGGAGAAAACAAATCTTGACGCATGTATTATCTTCCACTGGCAGCCCCACAGGCTACTTGAGATTCACATTCCCTTAGATCTTCAGAGACTTGGAGTCTAAGTCACGTAGCATGGCCTAGCGGCCTTCCAACGACCGGATACGCTTTCCTCCCAGAACGCAGAATTTGGCGAAAACAGTGGTGGCCAAGCTTACTCTAGCTCATAGTTGGCATAGTCCTGTGCCAACTAGGGTTCTCTCATTTGTTTGGGGGAACGTGACTCCGGAACTCTTTGGCTAGCAAAGTTATCGCCTAGGTGATCATACAGAAAACCAATTGAAATGACGTTCTAAATCGGTCGGTTATATCGGCACCCCGTACATTTCGCACTCTACTGAAACGAGACCATTGACCTAGTGTTACCCGCTGGAGATGAAATGTGCTAATAAGGCACTTGTGTGAAACATCCTGATTGCCTAGTTGTTTGGAAGCTTTCCATGAATTCCTTGCTGTTCTCTCAGAAGGAAATTCAGTCGAATAGAGTCAGTGGACTGTGAGCTTCATGTGCATATCTACGTTCGAGAAAAGGTTTTGTCCACAAGACATAGTAGTCAGTACCTGCAGGAAATCTTCGGACTCTGATTTCTCGAAGGAAAAATTAGAGGGGCGAAAACCCCACACTCGCAGCTCATTGTCCCGCAAAGTTCAGCTACCGCTATGCTCCAGTTCATTCCCTACGGATGGAAAATGATTTCAGTAGCATTTTGGTTAGCACACAACCCATAGCTCTGACACATGAGAAGACTTCTCTTTAAAGATAGAGTTAGGGTTAGGGCTAGCATTAGGGTTATGGTTAGGATTAGCCTTATTATTAGGGTTAGGGTTAGGGTTAGGGTGAGGGTTAATGATAGGTTTAGGAGTGTGGTTGGGGTTAATGGTACATGTAGGTTTAGGGCTAGGGCTAAAGGTAGATGACGGCCGCGGGTGGAGGAAAGTGTGTCATAGACGATAGTGCATTTCATAGCTCTCATTGTGCTGTACTATCATTGAGTCCGTTGATGACGAGAAAGTGATTCAGTAGATCGTTGCACTCAAACACAGCAAGGTAAATGATAAGACAGAAAAATAGCCGATCATACGTTCTGAAGAGGTTGTGTGATATGGTGCAAGTCAGTCATTTCCAATTCAACTGATATGAACATATGGATCCAGTGCTGCGTTCCTGCTTAAAGCCACTTCTCAGGAACATGTTCATTGCCGTGTACTTGGCAGCTTTCAAACCCTTCACTCCTGGGCTGTGTGAGAGAAATTCACCCGAATAGAGTAAGGGCACTGCTAGCTGCACACGCATTGCTACGTTGAAAACACTGTATGGTCAAAGTGAGGTGGTAGGCTGTTGCTTCTCTTCTTCCTGGGCCTACGCTGTTCTGATGGAAAAAGTTCCCCGGAGAAAACTCTACTGTGGAAGCTCATTCCCCTTCAAGGATCACAAAGTGCTATGCTAGCATTCCCTCCTTTGCTGACGCGAATTCATTTCAGTAGCTCTTGGGATATGACACGAGCCAGAGATCCCATAGTGCAGCAAGGTACTTCCACAAGATGCTGACAAGAGTACTTCCTAGGTGAGACACCACTGCTTTCATCTCCTACTGAAATGAGAACATTGATAACACGTCAAATGGTGTGGATGGCTTTGGTGGAAAACACTTTTGGCACGACTTCATATAATTCCTGAATGATGCAGGGGAGCGCAAAGTGTTCACTGCTGTATTCTCAGAGTGGAATGAATGCCCCGGTAGGCCCATGCTGTACTTTTAGCTTCTTCGTCCTTTAATGCTTCACGAACGGGTGGAGTCCAAGGCACGTAGTATAGTCTCCACGCATTTCTTAGGCTACACTCTTCTTCTCCCATTACATCTAGTACTGAAATGAGAACATTGAGAAGACGTTCAACACTGAGACGGCATTGGAAAAAAAACCCGCTTCCGACGAAATAGGTGTATTCCCGAGTGATCTTGAGGAGAAAACAAATCTTGACGCATGTATTATCTTCCACTGGCAGCCCCACAGGCTACTTGAGATTCACATTCCCTTAGATCTTCAGAGACTTGGAGTCTAAGTCACGTAGCATGGCCTAGCGGCCTTCCAACGACCGGATACGCTTTCCTCCCAGAACGCAGAATTTGGCGAAAACAGTGGTGGCCAAGCTTACTCTAGCTCATAGTTGGCATAGTCCTGTGCCAACTAGGGTTCTCTCATTTGTTTGGGGGAACGTGACTCCGGAACTCTTTGGCTAGCAAAGTTATCGCCTAGGTGATCATACAGAAAACCAATTGAAATGACGTTCTAAATCGGTCGGTTATATCGGCACCCCGTACATTTCGCACTCTACTGAAACGAGCCCATTGACCTAGTGTTACCCGCTGGAGATGAAATGTGCTAATAAGGCACTTGTGTGAAACATCCTGATTGCCTAGTTGTTTGGAAGCTTTCCATGAATTCCTTGCTGTTCTCTCAGAAGGAAATTCAGTCGAATAGAGTCAGTGGACTGTGAGCTTCATGTGCATATCTACGTTCGAGAAAAGGTTTTGTCCACAAGACATAGTAGTCAGTACCTGCAGGAAATCTTCGGACTCTGATTTCTCGAAGGAAAAATTAGAGGGGCGAAAACCCCACACTCGCAGCTCATTGTCCCGCAAAGTTCAGCTACCGCTATGCTCCAGTTCATTCCCTACGGATGGAAAATGATTTCAGTAGCATTTTGGTTAGCACACAACCCACAGCTCTGACACATGAGACGACTTCTCTTTAAAGATAGAGTTAGGGTTAGGGCTAGCATTAGGGTTATGGTTAGGATTAGCCTTATTATTAGGGTTAGGGTTAGGGTTAGGGTGAGGGTTAATGATAGGTTTAGGAGTGTGGTTGGGGTTAATGGTACATGTAGGTTTAGGGCTAGGGCTAAAGGTAGATGACGGCCGCGGGTGGAGGAAAGTGTGTCATAGACGATAGTGCATTTCATAGCTCTCATTGTGCTGTACTATCATTGAGTCCGTTGATGACGAGAAAGTGATTCAGTAGATCGTTGCACTCAAACACAGCAAGGTAAATGATAAGACAGAAAAATAGCCGATCATACGTTCTGAAGAGGTTGTGTGATATGGTGCAAGTCAGTCATTTCCAATTCAACTGATATGAACATATGGATCCAGTGCTGCGTTCCTGCTTAAAGCCACTTCTCAGGAACATGTTCATTGCCGTGTACTTGGCAGCTTTCAAACCCTTCACTCCTGGGCTGTGTGAGAGAAATTCACCCGAATAGAGTAAGGGCACTGCTAGCTGCACACGCATTGCTACGTTGAAAACACTGTATGGTCAAAGTGAGGTGGTAGGCTGTTGCTTCTCTTCTTCCTGGGCCTACGCTGTTCTGATGGAAAAAGTTCCTCGGAGAAAACTCTACTGTGGAAGCTCATTCCCCTTCAAGGATCACAAAGTGCTATGCTAGCATTCCCTCCTTTGCTGACGCGAATTCATTTCAGTAGCTCTTGGGATATGACACGAGCCAGAGATCCCATAGTGCAGCAAGGTACTTCCACAAGTTGCTGACAAGAGTACTTCCTAGGTGAGACACCACTGCTTTCATCTCCTACTGAAATGAGAACATTGATAACACGTCAAATGGTGTGGATGGCTTTGGTGGAAAACACTTTTGGCACGACTTCATATAATTCCTGAATGATGCAGGGGAGCGCAAAGTGTTCACTGCTGTATTCTCAGAGTGGAATGAATGCCCCGGTAGGCCCATGCTGTACTTTTAGCTTCTTCGTCCTTTAATGCTTCACGAACGGGTGGAGTCCAAGGCACGTAGTATAGTCTCCACGCATTTCTTAGGCTACACTCTTCTTCTCCCATTACATCTAGTACTGAAATGAGAACATTGAGAAGACGTTCAACACTGAGACGGCATTGGAAAAAAAACCCGCTTCCGACGAAATAGGTGTATTCCCGAGTGATCTTGAGGAGAAAACAAATCTTGACGCATGTATTATCTTCCACTGGCAGCCCCACAGGCTACTTGAGATTCACATTCCCTTAGATCTTCAGAGACTTGGAGTCTAAGTCACGTAGCATGGCCTAGCGGCCTTCCAACGACCGGATACGCTTTCCTCCCAGAACGCAGAATTTGGCGAAAACAGTGGTGGCCAAGCTTACTCTAGCTCATAGTTGGCATAGTCCTGTGCCAACTAGGGTTCTCTCATTTGTTTGGGCGAACGTGACTCCGGAACTCTTTGGCTAGCAAAGTTATCGCCTAGGTGATCATACAGAAAACCAATTGAAATGACGTTCTAAATCGGTCGGTTATATCGGCACCCCGTACATTTCGCACTCTACTGAAACGAGCCCATTGACCTAGTGTTACCCGCTGGAGATGAAATGTGCTAATAAGGCACTTGTGTGAAACATCCTGATTGCCTAGTTGTTTGGAAGCTTTCCATGAATTCCTTGCTGTTCTCTCAGAAGGAAATTCAGTCGAATAGAGTCAGTGGACTGTGAGCTTCATGTGCATATCTACGTTCGAGAAAAGGTTTTGTCCACAAGACATAGTAGTCAGTACCTGCAGGAAATCTTCGGACTCTGATTTCTCGAAGGAAAAATTAGAGGGGCGAAAACCCCACACTCGCAGCTCATTGTCCCGCAAAGTTCAGCTACCGCTATGCTCCAGTTCATTCCCTACGGATGGAAAATGATTTCAGTAGCATTTTGGTTAGCACACAACCCACAGCTCTGACACATGAGACGACTTCTCTTTAAAGATAGAGTTAGGGTTAGGGCTAGCATTAGGGTTATGGTTAGGATTAGCCTTATTATTAGGGTTAGGGTTAGGGTTAGGGTGAGGGTTAATGATAGGTTTAGGAGTGTGGTTGGGGTTAATGGTACATGTAGGTTTAGGGCTAGGGCTAAAGGTAGATGACGGCCGCGGGTGGAGGAAAGTGTGTCATAGACGATAGTGCATTTCCTAGCTCTCATTGTGCTGTACTATCATTGAGTCCGTTGATGACGAGAAAGTGATTCAGTAGATCGTTGCACTCAAACACAGCAAGGTAAATGATAAGACAGCAAAATAGCCGATCATACGTTCTGAAGAGGTTGTGTGATATGGTCAAGTCAGTCATTTCCAATTCAACTGATATGAACATATGGATCCAGTGCTGCGTTCCTGCTTAAAGCCACTTCTCAGGAACATGTTCATTGCCGTGTACTTGGCAGCTTTCAAACCCTTCACTCCTGGGCTGTGTGAGAGAAATTCACCCGAATAGAGTAAGGGCACTGCTAGCTGCACACGCATTGCTACGTTGAAAACACTGTATGGTCAAAGTGAGGTGGTAGGCCGTTGCTTCTCTTCTTCCTGGGCCTACGCTGTTCTGATGGAAAAAGTTCCTCGGAGAAAACTCTACTGTGGAAGCTCATTCCCCTTCAAGGATCACAAAGTGCTATGCTAGCATTCCCTCCTTTGCTGACGCGAATTCATTTCAGTAGCTCTTGGGATATGACACGAGCCAGAGATCCCATAGTGCAGCAAGGTACTTCCACAAGATGCTGACAAGAGTACTTCCTAGGTGAGACACCACTGCTTTCATCTCCTACTGAAATGAGAACATTGATAACACGTCAAATGGTGTGGATGGCTTTGGTGGAAAACACTTTTGGCACGACTTCATATAATTCCTGAATGATGCAGGGGAGCGCAAAGTGTTCACTGCTGTATTCTCAGAGTGGAATGAATGCCCCGGTAGGCCCATGCTGTACTTTTAGCTTCTTCGTCCTTTAATGCTTCACGAACGGGTGGAGTCCAAGGCACGTAGTATAGTCTCCACGCATTTCTTAGGCTACACTCTTCTTCTCCCATTACATCTAGTACTGAAATGAGAACATTGAGAAGACGTTCAACACTGAGACGGCATTGGAAAAAAAACCCGCTTCCGACGAAATAGGTGTATTCCCGAGTGATCTTGAGGAGAAAACAAATCTTGATGCATGTATTATCTTCCACTGGCAGCCCCACAGGCTACTTGAGATTCACATTCCCTTAGATCTTCAGAGACTTGGAGTCTAAGTCACGTAGCATGGCCTAGCGGCCTTCCAACGACCGGATACGCTTTCCTCCCAGAACGCAGAATTTGGCGAAAACAGTGGTGGCCAAGCTTACTCTAGCTCATAGTTGGCATAGTCCTGTGCCAACTAGGGTTCTCTCATTTGTTTGGGGGAACGTGACTCCGGAACTCTTTGGCTAGCAAAGTTATCGCCTAGGTGATCATACAGAAAACCAATTGAAATGACGTTCTAAATCGGTCGGTTATATCGGCACCCCGTACATTTCGCACTCTACTGAAACGAGACCATTGACCTAGTGTTACCCGCTGGAGATGAAATGTGCTAATAAGGCACTTGTGTGAAACATCCTGATTGCCTAGTTGTTTGGAAGCTTTCCATGAATTCCTTGCTGTTCTCTCAGAAGGAAATTCAGTCGAATAGAGTCAGTGGACTGTGAGCTTCATGTGCATATCTACGTTCGAGAAAAGGTTTTGTCCACAAGACATAGTAGTCAGTACCTGCAGGAAATCTTCGGACTCTGATTTCTCGAAGGAAAAATTAGAGGGGCGAAAACCCCACACTCGCAGCTCATTGTCCCGCAAAGTTCAGCTACCGCTATGCTCCAGTTCATTCCCTACGGATGGAAAATGATTTCAGTAGCATTTTGGTTAGCACACAACCCACAGCTCTGACACATGAGACGACTTCTCTTTAAAGATAGAGTTAGGGTTAGGGCTAGCATTAGGGTTATGGTTAGGATTAGCCTTATTATTAGGGTTAGGGTTAGGGTTAGGGTGAGGGTTAATGATAGGTTTAGGAGTGTGGTTGGGGTTAATGGTACATGTAGGTTTAGGGCTAGGGCTAAAGGTAGATGACGGCCGCGGGTGGAGGAAAGTGTGTCATAGACGATAGTGCATTTCCTAGCTCTCATTGTGCTGTACTATCATTGAGTCCGTTGATGACGAGAAAGTGATTCAGTAGATCGTTGCACTCAAACACAGCAAGGTAAATGATAAGACAGCAAAATAGCCGATCATACGTTCTGAAGAGGTTGTGTGATATGGTGCAAGTCAGTCATTTCCAATTCAACTGATATGAACATATGGATCCAGTGCTGCGTTCCTGCTTAAAGCCACTTCTCAGGAACATGTTCATTGCCGTGTACTTGGCAGCTTTCAAACCCTTCACTCCTGGGCTGTGTGAGAGAAATTCACCCGAATAGAGTAAGGGCACTGCTAGCTGCACACGCATTGCTACGTTGAAAACACTGTATGGTCAAAGTGAGGTGGTAGGCTGTTGCTTCTCTTCTTCCTGGGCCTACGCTGTTCTGATGGAAAAAGTTCCTCGGAGAAAACTCTACTGTGGAAGCTCATTCCCCTTCAAGGATCACAAAGTGCTATGCTAGCATTCCCTCCTTTGCTGACGCGAATTCATTTCAGTAGCTCTTGGGATATGACACGAGCCAGAGATCCCATAGTGCAGCAAGGTACTTCCACAAGATGCTGACAAGAGTACTTCCTAGGTGAGACACCACTGCTTTCATCTCCTACTGAAATGAGAACATTGATAACACGTCAAATGGTGTGGATGGCTTTGGTGGAAAACACTTTTGGCACGACTTCATATAATTCCTGAATGATGCAGGGGAGCGCAAAGTGTTCACTGCTGTATTCTCAGAGTGGAATGAATGCCCCGGTAGGCCCATGCTGTACTTTTAGCTTCTTCGTCCTTTAATGCTTCACGAACGGGTGGAGTCCAAGGGACGTAGTATAGTCTCCACGCATTTCTTAGGCTACACTCTTCTTCTCCCATTACATCTAGTACTGAAATGAGAACATTGAGAAGACGTTCAACACTGAGACGGCATTGGAAAAAAAACCCGCTTCCGACGAAATAGGTGTATTCCCGAGTGATCTTGAGGAGAAAACAAATCTTGACGCATGTATTATCTTCCACTGGCAGCCCCACAGGCTACTTGAGATTCACATTCCCTTAGATCTTCAGAGACTTGGAGTCTAAGTAACGTAGCATGGCCTAGCGGCCTTCCAACGACCGGATACGCTTTCCTCCCAGAACGCAGAATTTGGCGAAAACAGTGGTGGCCAAGCTTACTCTAGCTCATAGTTGGCATAGTCCTGTGCCAACTAGGGTTCTCTCATTTGTTTGGGCGAACATGACTCCGGAACTCTTTGGCTAGCAAAGTTATCGCCTAGGTGATCATACAGAAAACCCATTGAAATGACGTTCTAAATCGGTCGGTTATATCGGCACCCCGTACATTTCGCACTCTACTGAAACGAGCCCATTGACCTAGTGTTACCCGCTGGAGATGAAATGTGCTAATAAGGCACTTGTGTGAAACATCCTGATTGCCTAGTTGTTTGGAAGCTTTCCATGAATTCCTTGCTGTTCTCTCAGAAGGAAATTCAGTCGAATAGAGTCAGTGGACTGTGAGCTTCATGTGCATATCTACGTTCGAGAAAAGGTTTTGTCCACAAGACATAGTAGTCAGTACCTGCAGGAAATCTTCGGACTCTGATTTCTCGAAGGAAAAATTAGAGGGGCGAAAACCCCACACTCGCAGCTCATTGTCCCGCAAAGTTCAGCTACCGCTATGCTCCAGTTCATTCACTACGGATGGAAAATGATTTCAGTAGCATTTTGGTTAGCACACAACCCACAGCTCTGACACATGAGACGACTTCTCTTTAAAGATAGAGTTAGGGTTAGGGCTAGCATTAGGGTTATGGTTAGGATTAGCTTTATTATTAGGGTTAGGGTTAGGGTTAGGGTGAGGGTTAATGATAGGTTTAGCAGTATGGTTGGGGTTAATGGTACATGTAGGTTTAGGGCTAGGGCTAAAGGTAGATGACGGCCGCGGGTGGAGGAAAGTGTGTCATAGACGATAGTGCATTTCATAGCTCTCATTGTGCTGTACTATCATTGAGTCCGTTGATGACGAGAAAGTGATTCAGTAGATCGTTGCACTCAAACACAGCAAGGTAAATGATAAGACAGCACAATAGCCGATCATACGTTCTGAAGAGGTTGTGTGATATGGTGCAAGTCAGTCATTTCCAATTCAACTGATATGAACATATGGATCCAGTGATGCGTTCCTGCTTAAAGCCACTTCTCAGGAACATGTTCATTGCCGTGTACTTGGCAGCTTTCAAACCCTTCACTCCTGGGCTGTGTGAGAGAAATTCACCCGAATAGAGTAAGGGCACTGCTAGCTGCACACGCATTGCTACGTTGAAAACACTGTATGGTCAAAGTGAGGTGGTAGGCTGTTGCTTCTCTTCTTCCTGGGCCTACGCTGTTCTGATGGAAAAAGTTCCTCGGAGAAAACTCTACTGTGGAAGCTCATTCCCCTTCAAGGATCACAAAGTGCTATGCTAGCATTCCCTCCTTTGCTGACGCGAATTCATTTCAGTAGCTCTTGGGATATGACACGAGCCAGAGATCCCATAGTGCAGCAAGGTACTTCCACAAGATGCTGACAAGAGTACTTCCTAGGTGAGACACCACTGCTTTCATCTCCTACTGAAATGAGAACATTGATAACACGTCAAATGGTGTGGATGGCTTTGGTGGAAAACACTTTTGGCACGACTTCATATAATTCCTGAATGATGCAGGGGAGCGCAAAGTGTTCACTGCTGTATTCTCAGAGTGGAATGAATGCCCCGGTAGGCCCATGCTGTACTTTTAGCTTCTTCGTCCTTTAATGCTTCACGAACGGGTGGAGTCCAAGGCACGTAGTATAGTCTCCACGCATTTCTTAGGCTACACTCTTCTTCTCCCATTACATCTAGTACTGAAATGAGAACATTGAGAAGACGTTCAACACTGAGACGGCATTGGAAAAAAAACCCGCTTCCGACGAAATAGGTGTATTCCCGAGTGATCTTGAGGAGAAAACAAATCTTGACGCATGTATTATCTTCCACTGGCAGCCCCACAGGCTACTTGAGATTCACATTCCCTTAGATCTTCAGAGACTTGGAGTCTAAGTCACGTAGCATGGCCTAGCGGCCTTCCAACGACCGGATACGCTTTCCTCCCAGAACGCAGAATTTGGCGAAAACAGTGGTGGCCAAGCTTACTCTAGCTCATAGTTGGCATAGTCCTGTGCCAACTAGGGTTCTCTCATTTGTTTGGGGGAACGTGACTCCGGAACTCTTTGGCTAGCAAAGTTATCGCCTAGGTGATCATACAGAAAACCAATTGAAATGACGTTCTAAATCGGTCGGTTATATCGGCACCCCGTACATTTCGCACTCTACTGAAACGAGCCCATTGACCTAGTGTTACCCGCTGGAGATGAAATGTGCTAATAAGGCACTTGTGTGAAACATCCTGATTGCCTAGTTGTTTGGAAGCTTTCCATGAATTCCTTGCTGTTCTCTCAGAAGGAAATTCAGTCGAATAGAGTCAGTGGACTGTGAGCTTCATGTGCATATCTACGTTCGAGAAAAGGTTTTGTCCACAAGACATAGTAGTCAGTACCTGCAGGAAATCTTCGGACTCTGATTTCTCGAAGGAAAAATTAGAGGGGCGAAAACCCCACACTCGCAGCTCATTGTCCCGCAAAGTTCAGCTACCGCTATGCTCCAGTTCATTCCCTACGGATGGAAAATGATTTCAGTAGCATTTTGGTTAGCACACAACCCACAGCTCTGACACATGAGACGACTTCTCTTTAAAGATAGAGTTAGGGTTAGGGCTAGCATTAGGGTTATGGTTAGGATTAGCCTTATTATTAGGGTTAGGGTTAGGGTTAGGGTGAGGGTTAATGATAGGTTTAGGAGTGTGGTTGGGGTTAATGGTACATGTAGGTTTAGGGCTAGGGCTAAAGGTAGATGACGGCCGCGGGTGGAGGAAAGTGTGTCATAGACGATAGTGCATTTCCTAGCTCTCATTGTGCTGTACTATCATTGAGTCCGTTGATGACGAGAAAGTGATTCAGTAGATCGTTGCACTCAAACACAGCAAGGTAAATGATAAGACAGCACAATAGCCGATCATACGTTCTGAAGAGGTTGTGTGATATGGTGCAAGTCAGTCATTTCCAATTCAACTGATATGAACATATGGATCCAGTGATGCGTTCCTGCTTAAAGCCACTTCTCAGGAACATGTTCATTGCCGTGTACTTGGCAGCTTTCAAACCCTTCACTCCTGGGCTGTGTGAGAGAAATTCACCCGAATAGAGTAAGGGCACTGCTAGCTGCACACGCATTGCTACGTTGAAAACACTGTATGGTCAAAGTGAGGTGGTAGGCTGTTGCTTCTCTTCTTCCTGGGCCTACGCTGTTCTGATGGAAAAAGTTCCTCGGAGAAAACTCTACTGTGGAAGCTCATTCCCCTTCAAGGATCACAAAGTGCTATGCTAGCATTCCCTCCTTTGCTGACGCGAATTCATTTCAGTAGCTCTTGGGATATGACACGAGCCAGAGATCCCATAGTGCAGCAAGGTACTTCCACAAGATGCTGACAAGAGTACTTCCTAGGTGAGACACCACTGCTTTCATCTCCTACTGAAATGAGAACATTGATAACACGTCAAATGGTGTGGATGGCTTTGGTGGAAAACACTTTTGGCACGACTTCATATAATTCCTGAATGATGCAGGGGAGCGCAAAGTGTTCACTGCTGTATTCTCAGAGTGGAATGAATGCCCCGGTAGGCCCATGCTGTACTTTTAGCTTCTTCGTCCTTTAATGCTTCACGAACGGGTGGAGTCCAAGGCACGTAGTATAGTCTCCACGCATTTCTTAGGCTACACTCTTCTTCTCCCATTACATCTAGTACTGAAATGAGAACATTGAGAAGACGTTCAACACTGAGACGGCATTGGAAAAAAAACCCGCTTCCGACGAAATAGGTGTATTCCCGAGTGATCTTGAGGAGAAAACAAATCTTGACGCATGTATTATCTTCCACTGGCAGCCCCACAGGCTACTTGAGATTCACATTCCCTTAGATCTTCAGAGACTTGGAGTCTAAGTCACGTAGCATGGCCTAGCGGCCTTCCAACGACCGGATACGCTTTCCTCCCAGAACGCAGAATTTGGCGAAAACAGTGGTGGCCAAGCTTACTCTAGCTCATAGTTGGCATAGTCCTGTGCCAACTAGGGTTCTCTCATTTGTTTGGGGGAACGTGACTCCGGAACTCTTTGGCTAGCAAAGTTATCGCCTAGGTGATCATACAGAAAACCAATTGAAATGACGTTCTAAATCGGTCGGTTATATCGGCACCCCGTACATTTCGCACTCTACTGAAACGAGCCCATTGACCTAGTGTTACCCGCTGGAGATGAAATGTGCTAATAAGGCACTTGTGTGAAACATCCTGATTGCCTAGTTGTTTGGAAGCTTTCCATGAATTCCTTGCTGTTCTCTCAGAAGGAAATTCAGTCGAATAGAGTCAGTGGACTGTGAGCTTCATGTGCATATCTACGTTCGAGAAAAGGTTTTGTCCACAAGACATAGTAGTCAGTACCTGCAGGAAATCTTCGGACTCTGATTTCTCGAAGGAAAAATTAGAGGGGCGAAAACCCCACACTCGCAGCTCATTGTCCCGCAAAGTTCAGCTACCGCTATGCTCCAGTTCATTCCCTACGGATGGAAAATGATTTCAGTAGCATTTTGGTTAGCACACAACCCATAGCTCTGACACATGAGACGACTTCTCTTTAAAGATAGAGTTAGGGTTAGGGCTAGCATTAGGGTTATGGTTAGGATTAGCCTTATTATTAGGGTTAGGGTTAGGGTTAGGGTGAGGGTTAATGATAGGTTTAGGAGTGTGGTTGGGGTTAATGGTACATGTAGGTTTAGGGCTAGGGCTAAAGGTAGATGACGGCCGCGGGTGGAGGAAAGTGTGTCATAGACGATAGTGCATTTCCTAGCTCTCATTGTGCTGTACTATCATTGAGTCCGTTGATGACGAGAAAGTGATTCAGTAGATCGTTGCACTCAAACACAGCAAGGTAAATGATAAGACAGAAAAATAGCCGATCATACGTTCTGAAGAGGTTGTGTGATATGGTGCAAGTCAGTCATTTCCAATTCAACTGATATGAACATATGGATCCAGTGCTGCGTTCCTGCTTAAAGCCACTTCTCAGGAACATGTTCATTGCCGTGTACTTGGCAGCTTTCAAACCCTTCACTCCTGGGCTGTGTGAGAGAAATTCACCCGAATAGAGTAAGGGCACTGCTAGCTGCACACGCATTGCTACGTTGAAAACACTGTATGGTCAAAGTGAGGTGGTAGGCTGTTGCTTCTCTTCTTCCTGGGCCTACGCTTTTCTGATGGAAAAAGTTCCTCGGAGAAAACTCTACTGTGGAAGCTCATTCCCCTTCAAGGATCACAAAGTGCTATGCTAGCATTCCCTCCTTTGCTGACGCGAATTCATTTCAGTAGCTCTTGGGATATGACACGAGCCAGAGATCCCATAGTGCAGCAAGGTACTTCCACAAGATGCTGACAAGAGTACTTCCTAGGTGAGACACCACTGCTTTCATCTCCTACTGAAATGAGAACATTGATAACACGTCAAATGGTGTGGATGGCTTTGGTGGAAAACACTTTTGGCACGACTTCATATAATTCCTGAATGATGCAGGGGAGCGCAAAGTGTTCACTGCTGTATTCTCAGAGTGGAATGAATGCCCCGGTAGGCCCATGCTGTACTTTTAGCTTCTTCGTCCTTTAATGCTTCACGAACGGGTGGAGTCCAAGGCACGTAGTATAGTCTCCACGCATTTCTTAGGCTACACTCTTCTTCTCCCATTACATCTAGTACTGAAATGAGAACATTGAGAAGACGTTCAATACTGAGACGGCATTGGAAAAAAAACCCGCTTCCGACGAAATAGGTGTATTCCCGAGTGATCTTGAGGAGAAAACAAATCTTGACGCATGTATTATCTTCCACTGGCAGCCCCACAGGCTACTTGAGATTCACATTCCCTTAGATCTTCAGAGACTTGGAGTCTAAGTCACGTAGCATGGCCTAGTGGCCTTCCAACGACCGGATACGCTTTCCTCCCAGAACGCAGAATTTGGCGAAAACAGTGGTGGCCAAGCTTACTCTAGCTCATAGTTGGCATAGTCCTGTGCCAACTAGGGTTCTCTCATTTGTTTGGGCGAACGTGACTCCGGAACTCTTTGGCTAGCAAAGTTATCGCCTAGGTGATCATACAGAAAGCCCATTGAAATGACGTTCTAAATCGGTCGGTTATATCGGCACCCCGTACATTTCGCACTCTACTGAAACGAGCCCATTGACCTAGTGTTACCCGCTGGAGATGAAATGTGCTAATAAGGCACTTGTGTGAAACATCCTGATTGCCTAGTTGTTTGGAAGCTTTCCATGAATTCCTTGCTGTTCTCTCAGAAGGAAATTCAGTCGAATAGAGTCAGTGGACTGTGAGCTTCATGTGCATATCTACGTTCGAGAAAAGGTTTTGTCCACAAGACATAGTAGTCAGTACCTGCAGGAAATCTTCGGACTCTGATTTCTCGAAGGAAAAATTAGAGGGGCGAAAACCCCACACTCGCAGCTCATTGTCCCGCAAAGTTCAGCTACCGCTATGCTCCAGTTCATTCCCTACGGATGGAAAATGATTTCAGTAGCATTTTGGTTAGCACACAACCCATAGCTCTGACACATGAGACGACTTCTCTTTAAAGATAGAGTTAGGGTTAGGGCTAGCATTA
Source organism: Desmodus rotundus (assembly GCF_022682495.2). Classification (NCBI taxonomy): domain Eukaryota; kingdom Metazoa; phylum Chordata; class Mammalia; order Chiroptera; family Phyllostomidae; genus Desmodus; species Desmodus rotundus. The sequence continues at coordinate 254,025 of NW_026527302.1, read as the reverse complement.
GGGTTATGGTTAGGATTAGCCTTATTATTAGGGTTAGGGTTAGGGTAAGGGTGAGGGTTAATGATAGGTTTAGGAGTGTGGTTGGGGTTAATGGTACATGTAGGTTTAGGGCTAGGGCTAAAGGTAGATGACGGCCGCGGGTGGAGGAAAGTGTGTCATAGACGATAGTGCATTTCCTAGCTCTCATTGTGCTGTACTATCATTGAGTCCGTTGATGACGAGAAAGTGATTCAGTAGATCGTTGCACTCAAACACAGCAAGGTAAATGATAAGACAGAAAAATAGCCGATCATACGTTCTGAAGAGGTTGTGTGATATGGTGCAAGTCAGTCATTTCCAATTCAACTGATATGAACATATGGATCCAGTGCTGCGTTCCTGCTTAAAGCCACTTCTCAGGAACATGTTCATTGCCGTGTACTTGGCAGCTTTCAAACCCTTCACTCCTGGGCTGTGTGAGAGAAATTCACCCGAATAGAGTAAGGGCACTGCTAGCTGCACACGCATTGCTGCGTTGAAAACACTGTATGGTCAAAGTGAGGTGGTAGGCTGTTGCTTCTCTTCTTCCTGGGCCTACGCTGTTCTGATGGAAAAAGTTCCTCGGAGAAAACTCTACTGTGGAAGCTCATTCCCCTTCAAGGATCACAAAGTGCTATGCTAGCATTCCCTCCTTTGCTGACGCGAATTCATTTCAGTAGCTCTTGGGATATGACACGAGCCAGAGATCCCATAGTGCAGCAAGGTACTTCCACAAGATGCTGACAAGAGTACTTCCTAGGTGAGACACCACTGCTTTCATCTCCTACTGAAATGAGAACATTGATAACACGTCAAATGGTGTGGATGGCTTTGGTGGAAAACACTTTTGGCACGACTTCATATAATTCCTGAATGATGCAGGGGAGTGCAAAGTGTTCACTGCTGTATTCTCAGAGTGGAATGAATGCCCCGGTAGGCCCATGCTGTACTTTTAGCTTCTTCGTCCTTTAATGCTTCACGAACGGGTGGAGTCCAAGGGACGTAGTATAGTCTCCACGCATTTCTTAGGCTACACTCTTCTTCTCCCATTACATCTAGTACTGAAATGAGAACATTGAGAAGACGTTCAACACTGAGACGGCATTGGAAAAAAAACCCGCTTCCGACGAAATAGGTGTATTCCCGAGTGATCTTGAGGAGAAAACAAATCTTGACGCATGTATTATCTTCCACTGGCAGCCCCACAGGCTACTTGAGATTCACATTCCCTTAGATCTTCAGAGACTTGGAGTCTAAGTCACGTAGCATGGCCTAGCGGCCTTCCAACGACCGGATACGCTTTCCTCCCAGAACGCAGAATTTGGCGAAAACAGTGGTGGCCAAGCTTACTCTAGCTCATAGTTGGCATAGTCCTGTGCCAACTAGGGTTCTCTCATTTGTTTGGGGGAACGTGACTCCGGAACTCTTTGGCTAGCAAAGTTATCGCCTAGGTGATCATACAGAAAACCCATTGAAATGACGTTCTAAATCGGCGGTTATATCGGCACCCCGTACATTTCGCACTGTACCGAAACGAGCCCATTGACCTAGTGTTACCCGCTGGAGATGAAATGTGCTAATAAGGCACTTGTTTGAAACATCCTGATTGCCTAGTTGTTTGGAAGCTTTCCATGAATTCCTTGCTGTTCTCTCAGAAGGAAATTCAGTCGAATAGAGTCAGTGGACTGTGAGCTTCATGTGCATATCTACGTTCGAGAAAAGGTTTTGTCCACAAGACATAGTAGTCAGTACCTGCAGGAAATCTTCGGACTCTGATTTCTCGAAGGAAAAATTAGAGGGGCGAAAACCCCACACTCGCAGCTCATTGTCCCGCAAAGTTCAGCTACCGCTATGCTCCAGTTCATTCACTATGGATGGAAAATGATTTCAGTAGCATTTTGGTTAGCACACAACCCACAGCTCTGATACATGAGACGACTTCTCTTTAAAGATAGAGTTAGGGTTAGGGCTAGCATTAGGGTTATGGTTAGGATTAGCTTTATTATTAGGGTTAGGGTTAGGGTTAGGGTGAGGGTTAATGATAGGTTTAGGGGTGTGGTTGGGGTTAATGGTACATGTAGGTTTAGGGCTAGGGCTAAAGGTAGATGACGGCCGCGGGTGAAGGAAAGTGTGTCATAGACGATAGTGCATTTCATAGCTCTCATTGTGCTGTACTATCATTGAGTCCGTTGATGACGAGAAAGTGATTCAGTAGATCGTTGCACTCAAACACAGGAAGGTAAATGATAAGACAGCAAAATAGCTGATCATACGTTCTGAAGAGGTTATGTGATATGGTGCAAGTCAGTCATTTCCAATTCAACTGATATGAACATATGGATCCAGTGCTGCGTTCCTGCTTAAAGCCACTTCTCAGGAACATGTTCATTGCCGTGTACTTGGCAGCTTTCAAACCCTTCACTCCTGGGCTGTGTGAGAGAAATTCACCCGAATAGAGTAAGGGCACTGCTAGCTGCACACGCATTGCTACGTTGAAAACACTGTATGGTCAAAGTGAGGTGGTAGGCTGTTGCTTCTCTTCTTCCTGGGCCTACGCTTTTCTGATGGAAAAAGTACCTCGGAGAAAACTCTACTGTGGAAGCTCATTCCCCATCAAGGATCACAAAGTGCTATGCTAGCATTCCCTCCTTTGCTGACGCGAATTCATTTCAGTAGCTCTTGGGATATGACACGAGCCAGAGATCCCATAGTGCAGCAAGGTACTTCCACAAGATGCTGACAAGAGTACTTCCTAGGTGAGACACCACTGCTTTCATCTCCTACTGAAATGAGAACATTGATAACACGTCAAATGGTGTGGATGGCTTTGGTGGAAAACACTTTTGGCACGACTTCATATAATTCCTGAATGATGCAGGGGAGCGCAAAGTGTTCACTGCTGTATTCTCAGAGTGGAATGAATGCCCCGGTAGGCCCATGCTGTACTTTTAGCTTCTTCGTCCTTTAATGCTTCACGAACGGGTGGAGTCCAAGGGACGTAGTATAGTCTCCACGCATTTCTTAGGCTACACTCTTCTTCTCCCATTACATCTAGTACTGAAATGAGAACATTGAGAAGACGTTCAACACTGAGACGGCATTGGAAAAAAAACCCGCTTCCGACGAAATAGGTGTATTCCCGAGTGATCTTGAGGAGAAAACAAATCTTGACGCATGTATTATCTTCCACTGGCAGCCCCACAGGCTACTTGAGATTCACATTCCCTTAGATCTTCAGAGACGTGGAGTCTAAGTCACGTAGCATGGCCTAGCGGCCTTCCAACGACCGGATACGCTTTCCTCCCAGAACGCAGAATTTGGCGAAAACAGTGGTGGCCAAGCTTACTCTAGCTCATAGTTGGCATAGTCCTGTGCCAACTAGGGTTCTCTCATTTGTTTGGGCGAACGTGACTCCGGAACTCTTTGGCTAGCAAAGTTATCGCCTAGGTGATCATACAGAAAACCAATTGAAATGACGTTCTAAATCGGTCGTTTATATCGGCACCCCGTACATTTCCCACTCTACTGAAACGAGCCCATTGACCTAGTGTTACCCGCTGGAGATGAAATGTGCTAATAAGGCACTTGTGTGAAACATCCTGATTGCCTAGTTGTTTGGAAGCTTTCCATGAATTCCTTGCTGTTCTCTCAGAAGGAAATTCAGTCGAATAGAGTCAGTGGACTGTGAGCTTCATGTGCATATCTACGTTCGAGAAAAGGTTTTGTCCACAAGACATAGTAGTCAGTACCTGCAGGAAATCTTCGGACTCTGATTTCTCGAAGGAAAAATTAGAGGGGCGAAAACCCCACACTCGCAGCTCATTGTCCCGCAAAGTTCAGCTACCGCTATGCTCCAGTTCATTCCCTACGGATGGAAAATGATTTCAGTAGCATTTTGGTTAGCACACAACCCATAGCTCTGATACATGAGACGACTTCTCTTTAAAGATAGAGTTAGGGTTAGGGCTAGCATTAGGGTTATGGTTAGGATTAGCTTTATTATTAGGGTTAGGGTTAGGGTTAGGGTGAGGGTTAATGATAGGTTTAGGAGTGTGGTTGGGGTTAATGGTACATGTAGGTTTAGGGCTAGGGCTAAAGGTAGATGACGGCCGCGGGTGGAGGAAAGTGTGTCATAGACGATAGTGCATTTCATAGCTCTCATTGTGCTGTACTATCATTGAGTCCGTTGATGACGAGAAAGTGATTCAGTAGATCGTTGCACTCAAACACAGGAAGGTAAATGATAAGACAGCAAAATAGCTGATCATACGTTCTGAAGAGGTTATGTGATATGGTGCAAGTCAGTCATTTCCAATTCAACTGATATGAACATATGGATCCAGTGCTGCGTTCCTGCTTAAAGCCACTTCTCAGGAACATGTTCATTGCCGTGTACTTGGCAGCTTTCAAACCCTTCACTCCTGGGCTGTGTGAGAGAAATTCACCCGAATAGAGTAAGGGCACTGCTAGCTGCACACGCATTGCTACGTTGAAAACACTGTATGGTCAAAGTGAGGTGGTAGGCTGTTGCTTCTCTTCTTCCTGGGCCTACGCTTTTCTGATGGAAAAAGTACCTCGGAGAAAACTCTACTGTGGAAGCTCATTCCCCTTCAAGGATCACAAAGTGCTATGCTAGCATTCCCTCCTTTGCTGACGCGAATTCATTTCAGTAGCTCTTGGGATATGACACGAGCCAGAGATCCCATAGTGCAGCAAGGTACTTCCACAAGATGCTGACAAGAGTACTTCCTAGGTGAGACACCACTGCTTTCATCTCCTACTGAAATGAGAACATTGATAACACGTCAAATGGTGTGGATGGCTTTGGTGGAAAACACTTTTGGCACGACTTCATATAATTCCTGAATGATGCAGGGGAGCGCAGAGTGTTCACTGCTGTATTCTCAGAGTGGAATGAATGCCCCGGTAGGCCCATGCTGTACTTTTAGCTTCTTCGTCCTTTAATGCTTCACGAACGGGTGGAGTCCAAGGGACGTAGTATAGTCTCCACGCATTTCTTAGGCTACACTCTTCTTCTCCCATTACATCTAGTACTGAAATGAGAACATTGAGAAGACGTTCAACACTGAGACGGCATTGGAAAAAAAACCCGCTTCCGACGAAATAGGTGTATTCCCGAGTGATCTTGAGGAGAAAACAAATCTTGACGCATGTATTATCTTCCACTGGCAGCCCCACAGGCTACTTGAGATTCACATTCCCTTAGATCTTCAGAGACGTGGAGTCTAAGGCACGTAGCATGGCCTAGCGGCCTTCCAACGACCGGATACGCTTTCCTCCCAGAACGCAGAATTTGGCGAAAACAGTGGTGGCCAAGCTTACTCTAGCTCATAGTTGGCATAGTCCTGTGCCAACTAGGGTTCTCTCATTTGTTTGGGCGAACGTGACTCCGGAACTCTTTGGCTAGCAAAGTTATCGCCTAGGTGATCATACAGAAAACCAATTGAAATGACGTTCTAAATCGGTCGGTTATATCGGCACCCCGTACATTTCCCACTCTACTGAAACGAGCCCATTGACCTAGTGTTACCCGCTGGAGATGAAATGTGCTAATAAGGCACTTGTGTGAAACATCCTGATTGCCTAGTTGTTTGGAAGCTTTCCATGAATTCCTTGCTGTTCTCTCAGAAGGAAATTCAGTCGAATAGAGTCAGTGGACTGTGAGCTTCATGTGCATATCTACGTTCGAGAAAAGGTTTTGTCCACAAGACATAGTAGTCAGTACCTGCAGGAAATCTTCGGACTCTGATTTCTCGAAGGAAAAATTAGAGGGGCGAAAACCCCACACTCGCAGCTCATTGTCCCGCAAAGTTCAGCTACCGCTATGCTCCAGTTCATTCACTATGGATGGAAAATGATTTCAGTAGCATTTTGGTTAGCACACAACCCACAGCTCTGATACATGAGACGACTTCTCTTTAAAGATAGAGTTAGGGTTAGGGCTAGCATTAGGGTTATGGTTAGGATTAGCTTTATTATTAGGGTTAGGGTTAGGGTTAGGGTGAGGGTTAATGATACGTTTAGCAGTATGGTTGGGGTTAATGGTACATGTAGGTTTAGGGCTAGGGCTAAAGGTAGATGACGGCCGCGGGTGGAGGAAAGTGTGTCATAGACGATAGTGCATTTCATAGCTCTCATTGTGCTGTACTATCATTGAGTCCGTTGATGACGAGAAAGTGATTCAGTAGATCGTTGCACTCAAACACAGCAAGGTAAATGATAAGACAGCAAAATAGCCGATCATACGTTCTGAAGAGGTTATGTGATATGGTGCAAGTCAGTCATTTCCAATTCAACTGATATGAACATATGGATCCAGTGCTGCGTTCCTGCTTAAAGCCACTTCTCAGGAACATGTTCATTGCCGTGTACTTGGCAGCTTTCAAACCCTTCACTCCTGGGCTGTGTGAGAGAAATTCACCCGAATAGAGTAAGGGCACTGCTAGCTGCACACGCATTGCTACGTTGAAAACACTGTATGGTCAAAGTGAGGAGGTAGGCTGTTGCTTCTCTTCTTCCTGGGCCTACGCTGTTCTGATGGAAAAAGTTCCTCGGAGAAAACTCTACTGTGGAAGCTCATTCCCCTTCAAGGATCACAAAGTGCTATGCTAGCATTCCCTCCTTTGCTGACGCGAATTCATTTCAGTAGCTCTTGGGATATGACACGAGCCAGAGATCCCATAGTGCAGCAAGGTACTTCCACAAGATGCTGACAAGAGTACTTCCTAGGTGAGACACCACTGCTTTCATCTCCTACTGAAATGAGAACATTGATAACACGTCAAATGGTGTGGATGGCTTTGGTGGAAAACACTTTTGGCACGACTTCATATAATTCCTGAATGATGCAGGGGAGCGCAAAGTGTTCACTGCTGTATTCTCAGAGTGGAATGAATGCCCCGGTAGGCCCATGCTGTACTTTTAGCTTCTTCGTCCTTTAATGCTTCACGAACGGGTGGAGTCCAAGGGACGTAGTATAGTCTCCACGCATTTCTTAGGCTACACTCTTCTTCTCCCATTACATCTAGTACTGAAATGAGAACATTGAGAAGACGTTCAACACTGAGACGGCATTGGAAAAAAAACCCGCTTCCGACGAAATAGGTGTATTCCCGAGTGATCTTGAGGAGAAAACAAATCTTGACGCATGTATTATCTTCCACTGGCAGCCCCACAGGCTACTTGAGATTCACATTCCCTTAGATCTTCAGAGACTTGGAGTCTAAGTCACGTAGCATGGCCTAGCGGCCTTCCAACGACCGGATACGCTTTCCTCCCAGAACGCAGAATTTGGCGAAAACAGTGGTGGCCAAGCTTACTCTAGTTCATAGTTGGCATAGTCCTGTGCCAACTAGGGTTCTCTCATTTGTTTGGGCGAACGTGACTCCGGAACTCTTTGGCTAGCAAAGTTATCGCCTAGGTGATCATACAGAAAACCAATTGAAATGACGTTCTAAATCGGACGGTTATATCGGCACCCCGTACATTTTGCACTCTACTGAAACGAGACCATTGACCTAGTGTTACCCGCTGGAGATGAAATGTGCTAATAAGGCACTTGTGTGAAACATCCTGATTGCCTAGTTGTTTGGAAGCTTTCCATGAATTCCTTGCTGTTCTCTAAGAAGGAAATTCAGTCGAATAGAGTCAGTGGACTGTGAGCTTCATGTGCATATCTACGTTCGAGAAAAGGTTTTGTCCACAAGACATAGTAGTCAGTACCTGCAGGAAATCTTCGGACTCTGATTTCTCGAAGGAAAAATTAGAGGGGCGAAAACCCCACACTCGCAGCTCATTGTCCCGCAAAGTTCAGCTACCGCTATGCTCCAGTTCATTCACTATGGATGGAAAATGATTTCAGTAGCATTTTGGTTAGCACACAACCCACAGCTCTGATACATGAGACGACTTCTCTTTAAAGATAGAGTTAGGGTTAGGGCTAGCATTAGGGTTATGGTTAGGATTAGCTTTATTATTAGGGTTAGGGTTAGGGTTAGGGTGAGGGTTAATGATAGGTTTAGGAGTGTGGTTGGGGTTAATGGTACATGTAGGTTTAGGGCTAGGGCTAAAGGTAGATGACGGCCGCGGGTGGAGGAAAGTGTGTCATAGACGATAGTGCATTTCATAGCTCTCATTGTGCTGTACTATCATTGAGTCCGTTGATGACGAGAAAGTGATTCAGTAGATCGTTGCACTCAAACACAGCAAGGTAAATGATAAGACGGCAAAATAGCCGATCATACGTTCTGAAGAGGTTGTGTGATATGGTGCAAGTCAGTCATTTCCAATTCAACTGATATGAACATATGGATCCAGTGCTGCGTTCCTGCTTAAAGCCACTTCTCAGGAACATGTTCATTGCCGTGTACTTGGCAGCTTTCAAACCCTTCACTCCTGGGCTGTGTGAGAGAAATTCACCCGAATAGAGTAAGGGCACTGCTAGCTGCACACGCATTGCTACGTTGAAAACACTGTATGGTCAAAGTGAGGTGGTAGGCTGTTGCTTCTCTTCTTCCTGGGCCTACGCTGTTCTGATGGAAAAAGTTCCTCGGAGAAAACTCTACTGTGGAAGCTCATTCCCCTTCAAGGATCACAAAGTGCTATGCTAGCATTCCCTCCTTTGCTGACGCGAATTCATTTCAGTAGCTCTTGGGATATGACACGAGCCAGAGATCCCATAGTGCAGCAAGGTACTTCCACAAGATGCTGACAAGAGTACTTCCTAGGTGAGACACCACTGCTTTCATCTCCTACTGAAATGAGAACATTGATAACACGTCAAATGGTGTGGATGGCTTTGGTGGAAAACACTTTTGGCACGACTTCATATAATTCCTGAATGATGCAGGGGAGCGCAAAGTGTTCACTGCTGTATTCTCAGAGTGGAATGAATGCCCCGGTAGGCCCATGCTGTACTTTTAGCTTCTTCGTCCTTTAATGCTTCACGAACGGGTGGAGTCCAAGGGACGTAGTATAGTCTCCACGCATTTCTTAGGCTACACTCTTCTTCTCCCATTACATCTAGTACTGAAATGAGAACATTGAGAAGACGTTCAACACTGAGACGGCATTGGAAAAAAAACCCGCTTCCGACGAAATAGGTGTATTCCCGAGTGATCTTGAGGAGAAAACAAATCTTGACGCATGTATTATCTTCCACTGGCAGCCCCACAGGCTACTTGAGATTCACATTCCCTTAGATCTTCAGAGACGTGGAGTCTAAGGCACGTAGCATGGCCTAGCGGCCTTCCAACGACCGGATACGCTTTCCTCCCAGAACGCAGAATTTGGCGAAAACAGTGGTGGCCAAGCTTACTCTAGCTCATAGTTGGCATAGTCCTGTGCCAACTAGGGTTCTCTCATTTGTTTGGGCGAACGTGACTCCGGAACTCTTTGGCTAGCAAAGTTATCGCCTAGGTGATCATACAGAAAACCCATTGAAATGACGTTCTAAATCGGTCAGTTATATCGGCACCCCGTACATTTCGCACTCTACCGAAACGAGCCCATTGACCTAGTGTTACCCGCTGGAGATGAAATGTGCTAATAAGGCACTTGTGTGAAACATCCTGATTGCCTAGTTGTTTGGAAGCTTTCCATGAATTCCTTGCTGTTCTCTCAGAAGGAAATTCAGTCGAATAGAGTCAGTGGACTGTGAGCTTCATGTGCATATCTACGTTCGAGAAAAGGTTTTGTCCACAAGACATAGTAGTCAGTACCTGCAGGAAATCTTCGGACTCTGATTTCTCGAAGGAAAAATTAGAGGGGCAAAAACCCCACACTCGCAGCTCATTGTCCCGCAAAGTTCAGCTACCGCTATGCTCCAGTTCATTCCCTACGGATGGAAAATGATTTCAGTAGCATTTTGGTTAGCACACAACCCATAGCTCTGATACATGAGACGACTTCTCTTTAAAGATAGAGTTAGGGTTAGGGCTAGCATTAGGGTTATGGTTAGGATTAGCTTTATTATTAGGGTTAGGGTTAGGGTTAGGGTGAGGGTTAATGATAGGTTTAGGAGTGTGGTTGGGGTTAATGGTACATGTAGGTTTAGGGCTAGGGCTAAAGGTAGATGACGGCCGCGGGTGGAGGAAAGTGTGTCATAGACGATAGTGCATTTCATAGCTCTCATTGTGCTGTACTATCATTGAGTCCGTTGATGACGAGAAAGTGATTCAGTAGATCGTTGCACTCAAACACAGGAAGGTAAATGATAAGACAGCAAAATAGCTGATCATACGTTCTGAAGAGGTTATGTGATATGGTGCAAGTCAGTCATTTCCAATTCAACTGATATGAACATATGGTTCCAGTGCTGCGTTCCTGCTTAAAGCCACTTCTCAGGAACATGTTCATTGCCGTGTACTTGGCAGCTTTCAAACCCTTCACTCCTGGGCTGTGTGAGAGAAATTCACCCGAATAGAGTAAGGGCACTGCTAGCTGCACACGCATTGCTACGTTGAAAACACTGTATGGTCAAAGTGAGGTGGTAGGCTGTTGCTTCTCTCCTTCCTGGGCCTACGCTGTTCCGATGGAAAAAGTTCCTCGGAGAAAACTCTACTGTGGAAGCTCATTCCCCTTCAAGGATCACAAAGTGCTATGCTAGCATTCCCTCCTTTGCTGACGCGAATTCATTTCAGTAGCTCTTGGGATATGACACGAGCCAGAGATCCCATAGTGCAGCAAGGTACTTCCACAAGATGCTGACAAGAGTACTTCCTAGGTGAGACACCACTGCTTTCATCTCCTACTGAAATGAGAACATTGATAACACGTCAAATGGTGTGGATGGCTTTGGTGGAAAACACTTTTGGCACGACTTCATATAATTCCTGAATGATGCAGGGGAGCGCAAAGTGTTCACTGCTGTATTCTCAGAGTGGAATGAATGCCCCGGTAGGCCCATGCTGTACTTTTAGCTTCTTCGTCCTTTAATGCTTCACGAACGGGTGGAGTCCAAGGGACGTAGTATAGTCTCCACGCATTTCTTAGGCTACACTCTTCTTCTCCCATTACATCTAGTACTGAAATGAGAACATTGAGAAGACGTTCAACACTGAGACAGCATTGGAAAAAAAACCCGCTTCCGACGAAATAGGTGTATTCCCGAGTGATCTTGAGGAGAAAACAAATCTTGACGCATGTATTATCTTCCACTGGCAGCCCCACAGGGTACTTGAGATTCACATTCCCTTAGATCTTCAGAGACGTGGAGTCTAAGGCACGTAGCATGGCCTAGCGGCCTTCCAACGACCGGATACGCTTTCCTCCCAGAACGCAGAATTTGGCGAAAACAGTGGTGGCCAAGCTTACTCTAGCTCATAGTTGGCATAGTCCTGTGCCAACTAGGGTTCTCTCATTTGTTTGGGCGAACGTGACTCCGGAACTCTTTGGCTAGCAAAGTTATCGCCTAGGTGATCATACAGAAAACCCATTGAAATGACGTTCTAAATCGGTCGGTTATATCGGCACCCCGTACATTTCGCACTGTACCGAAACGAGCCCATTGACCTAGTGTTACCCGCTGGAGATGAAATGTGCTAATAAGGCACTTGTGTGAAACATCCTGATTGCCTAGTTGTTTGGAAGCTTTCCATGAATTCCTTGCTGTTCTCTCAGAAGGAAATTCAGTCGAATAGAGTCAGTGGACTGTGAGCTTCATGTGCATATCTACGTTCGAGAAAAGGTTTTGTCCACAAGACATAGTAGTCAGTACCTGCAGGAAATCTTCGGACTCTGATTTCTCGAAGGAAAAATTAGAGGGGCGAAAACCCCACACTCGCAGCTCATTGTCCCGCAAAGTTCAGCTACCGCTATGCTCCAGTTCATTCCCTACGGATGGAAAATGATTTCAGTAGCATTTTGGTTAGCACACAACCCACAGCTCTGATACATGAGATGACTTCTCTTTAAAGATAGAGTTAGGGTTAGGGCTAGCATTAGGGTTATGGTTAGGATTAGCCTTATTATTAGGGTTAGGGTTAGGGTTAGGGTGAGGGTTAATGATAGGTTTAGGAGTGTGGTTGGGGTTAATGGTACATGTAGGTTTAGGGCTAGGGCTAAAGGTAGATGACGGCCGCGGGTGGAGGAAAGTGTGTCATAGACGATAGTGCATTTCATAGCTCTCATTGTGCTGTACTAACATTGAGTCCGTTGATGACGAGAAAGTGATTCAGTAGATCGTTGCACTCAAACACAGCAAGGTAAATGATAAGACAGCAAAATAGCCGATCATATGTTCTGAAGAGGTTGTGTGATATGGTGCAAGTCAGTCATTTCCAATTCAACTGATATGAACATATGGATCCAGTGCTGCGTTCCTGCTTAAAGCCACTTCTCAGGAACATGTTCATTGCCGTGTACTTGGCAGCTTTCAAACCCTTCACTCCTGGGCTGTGTGAGAGAAATTCACCCGAATAGAGTAAGGGCACTGCTAGCTGCACACGCATTGCTACGTTGAAAACACTGTATGTCAAAGTGAGGTGGTAGGCTGTTGCTTCTCTTCTTCCTGGGCCTACGCTGTTCTGATGGAAAAAGTTCCTCGGAGAAAACTCTACTGTGGAAGCTCATTCCCCTTCAAGGATCACAAAGTGCTATGCTAGCATTCCCTCCTTTGCTGACGCGAATTCATTTCAGTAGCTCTTGGGATATGACACGAGCCAGAGATCCCATAGTGCAGCAAGGTACTTCCACAAGATGCTGACAAGAGTACTTCCTAGGTGAGACACCACTGCCTTCATCTCCTACTGAAATGAGAACATTGATAACACGTCAAATGGTGTGGATGGCTTTGGTGGAAAACACTTTTGGCACGACTTCATATAATTCCTGAATGATGCAGGGGAGCGCAAAGTGTTCACTGCTGTATTCTCAGAGTGGAATGAATGCCCCGGTAGGCCCATGCTGTACTTTTAGCTTCTTCGTCCTTTAATGCTTCACGAACGGGTGGAGTCCAAGGCACGTAGTATAGTCTCCACGCATTTCTTAGGCTACACTCTTCTTCTCCCATTACATCTAGTACTGAAATGAGAACATTGAGAAGACGTTCAACACTGAGACGGCATTGGAAAAAAAACCCGCTTCCGACGAAATAGGTGTATTCCCGAGTGATCTTGAGGAGAAAACAAATCTTGACGCATGTATTATCTTCCACTGGCAGCCCCACAGGCTACTTGAGATTCACATTCCCTTAGATCTTCAGAGACTTGGAGTCTAAGTCACGTAGCATGGCCTAGCGGCCTTCCAACGACCGGATACGCTTTCCTCCCAGAACGCAGAATTTGGCGAAAACAGTGGTGGCCAAGCTTACTCTAGCTCATAGTTGGCATAGTCCTGTGCCAACTAGGGTTCTCTCATTTGTTTGGGCGAACGTGACTCCGGAACTCTTTGGCTAGCAAAGTTATCGCCTAGGTGATCATACAGAAAACCCATTGAAATGACGTTCTAAATCGGTCGGTTATATCGGCACCCCGTACATTTCGCACTGTACCGAAACGAGCCCATTGACCTAGTGTTACCCGCTGGAGATGAAATGTGCTAATAAGGCACTTGTGTGAAACATCCTGATTGCCTAGTTGTTTGGAAGCTTTCCATGAATTCCTTGCTGTTCTCTCAGAAGGAAATTCAGTCGAATAGAGTCAGTGGACTGTGAGCTTCATGTGCATATCTACGTTCGAGAAAAGGTTTTGTCCACAAGACATAGTAGTCAGTACCTGCAGGAAATCTTCGGACTCTGATTTCTCGAAGGAAAAATTAGAGGGGCGAAAACCCCACACTCGCAGCTCATTGTCCCGCAAAGTTCAGCTACCGCTATGCTCCAGTTCATTCACTATGGATGGAAAATGATTTCAGTAGCATTTTGGTTAGCACACAACCCACAGCTCTGATACATGAGACGACTTCTCTTTAAAGATAGAGTTAGGGTTAGGGCTAGCATTAGGGTTATGGTTAGGATTAGCTTTATTATTAGGGTTAGGGTTAGGGTTAGGGTGAGGGTTAATGATAGGTTTAGGAGTGTGGTTGGGGTTAATGGTACATGTAGGTTTAGGGCTAGGGCTAAAGGTAGATGACGGCCGCGGGTGGAGGAAAGTGTGTCATAGACGATAGTGCATTTCATAGCTCTCATTGTGCTGTACTATCATTGAGTCCGTTGATGACGAGAAAGTGATTCAGTAGATCGTTGCACTCAAACACAGCAAGGTAAAAGATAAGACAGCAAAATAGCCGATCATACGTTCTGAAGAGGTTGTGTGATATGGTGCAAGTCAGTCATTTCCAATTCAACTGATATGAACATATGGATCCAGTGCTGCGTTCCTGCTTAAAGCCACTTCTCAGGAACATGTTCATTGCCGTGTACTTGGCAGCTTTCAAACCCTTCACTCCTGGGCTGTGTGAGAGAAATTCACCCGAATAGAGTAAGGGCACTGCTAGCTGCACACGCATTGCTACGTTGAAAACACTGTATGGTCAAAGTGAGGTGGTAGGCTGTTGCTTCTCTTCTTCCTGGGCCTACGCTGTTCTGATGGAAAAAGTTCCTCGGAGAAAACTCTACTGTGGAAGCTCATTCCCCTTCAAGGATCACAAAGTGCTATGCTAGCATTCCCTCCTTTGCTGACGCGAATTCATTTCAGTAGCTCTTGGGATATGACACGAGCCAGAGATCCCATAGTGCAGCAAGGTACTTCCACAAGATGCTGACAAGAGTACTTCCTAGGTGAGACACCACTGCTTTCATCTCCTACTGAAATGAGAACATTGCTAACACGTCAAATGGTGTGGATGGCTTTGGTGGAAAACACTTTTGGCACGACTTCATATAATTCCTGAATGATGCAGGGGAGCGCAAAGTGTTCACTGCTGTATTCTCAGAGTGGAATGAATGCCCCGGTTGGCCCATGCTGTACTTTTAGCTTCTTCGTCCTTTAATGCTTCACGAACGGGTGGAGTCCAAGGGACGTAGTATAGTCTCCACGCATTTCTTAGGCTACACTCTTCTTCTCCCATTACATCTAGTACTGAAATGAGAACATTGAGAAGACGTTCAACACTGAGACGGCATTGGAAAAAAAACCCGCTTCCGACGAAATAGGTGTATTCCCGAAGATCTTGAGGAGAAAACAAATCTTGACGCATGTATTATCTTCCACTGGCAGCCCCACAGGCTACTTGAGATTCACATTCCCTTAGATCTTCAGAGACTTGGAGTCTAAGTCACGTAGCATGGCCTAGCGGCCTTCCAACGACCGGATACGCTTTCCTCCCAGAACGCAGAATTTGGCGAAAACAGTGGTGGCCAAGCTTACTCTAGCTCATAGTTGGCATAGTCCTGTGCCAACTAGGGTTCTCTCATTTGTTTGGGCGAACGTGACTCCGGAACTCTTTGGCTAGCAAAGTTATCGCCTAGGTGATCATACAGAAAACCCATTGAAATGACGTTCTAAATCGGTCGGTTATATCGGCACCCCGTACATTTCGCACTGTACCGAAACGAGCCCATTGACCTAGTGTTACCCGCTGGAGATGAAATGTGCTAATAAGGCACTTGTGTGAAACATCCTGATTGCCTAGTTGTTTGGAAGCTTTCCATGAATTCCTTGCTGTTCTCTCAGAAGGACATTCAGTCGAATAGAGTCAGTGGACTGTGAGCTTCATGTGCATATCTACGTTCGAGAAAAGGTTTTGTCCACAAGACATAGTAGTCAGTACCTGCAGGAAATCTTCGGACTCTGATTTCTCGAAGGAAAAATTAGAGGGGCGAAAACCCCACACTCGCAGCTCATTGTCCCGCAAAGTTCAGCTACCGCTATGCTCCAGTTCATTCACTACGGATGGAAAATGATTTCAGTAGCTTTTTGGTTAGCACACAACCCACAGCTCTGATACATGAGACGACTTCTCTTTAAAGATAGAGTTAGGGTTAGGGCTAGCATTAGGGTTATGGTTAGGATTAGCTTTATTATTAGGGTTAGGGTTAGGGTTAGGGTGAGGGTTAATGATAGGTTTAGGAGTGTGGTTGGGGTTAATGGTACATGTAGGTTTAGGGCTAGGGCTAAAGGTAGATGACGGCCGCGGGTGGAGGAAAGTGTGTCATAGACGATAGTGCATTTCATAGCTCTCATTGTGCTGTACTATCATTGAGTCCGTTGATGACGAGAAAGTGATTCAGTAGATCGTTGCACTCAAACACAGCAAGGTAAATGATAAGACAGCAAAATAGCCGATCATACGTTCTGAAGAGGTTGTGTGATATGGTGCAAGTCAGTCATTTCCAATTCAACTGATATGAACATATGGATCCAGTGCTGCGTTCCTGCTTAAAGCCACTTCTCAGGAACATGTTCATTGCCGTGTACTTGGCAGCTTTCAAACCCTTCACTCCTGGGCTGTGTGAGAGAAATTCACCCGAATAGAGTAAGGGCACTGCTAGCTGCACACGCATTGCTACGTTGAAAACACTGTATGGTCAAAGTGAGGTGGTAGGCTGTTGCTTCTCTTCTTCCTGGGCCTACGCTGTTCTGATGGAAAAAGTTCCTCGGAGAAAACTCTACTGTGGAAGCTCACTCCCCTTCAAGGATCACAAAGTGCTATGCTAGCATTCCCTCCTTTGCTGACGCGAATTCATTTCAGTAGCTCTTGGGATATGACACGAGCCAGAGATCCCATAGTGCAGCAAGGTACTTCCACAAGATGCTGACAAGAGTACTTCCTAGGTGAGACACCACTGCTTTCATCTCCTACTGAAATGAGAACATTGATAACACGTCAAATGGTGTGGATGGCTTTGGTGGAAAACACTTTTGGCACGACTTCATATAATTCCTGAATGATGCAGGGGAGCGCAAAGTGTTCACTGCTGTATTCTCAGAGTGGAATGAATGCCCCGGTAGGCCCATGCTGTACTTTTAGCTTCTTCGTCCTTTAATGCTTCACGAACGGGTGGAGTCCAAGGGACGTAGTATAGTCTCCACGCATTTCTTAGGCTACACTCTTCTTCTCCCATTACATCTAGTACTGAAATGAGAACATTGAGAAGACGTTCAACACTGAGACGGCATTGGAAAAAAAACACGCTTCCGACGAAATAGGTGTATTCCCGAGTGATCTTGAGGAGAAAACAAATCTTGACGCATGTATTATCTTCCACTGGCAGCCCCACAGGCTACTTGAGATTCACATTCCCTTAGATCTTCAGAGACGTGGAGTCTAAGTCACGTAGCATGGCCTAGCGGCCTTCCAACGACCGGATACGCTTTCCTCCCAGAACGCAGAATTTGGCGAAAACAGTGGTGGCCAAGCTTACTCTAGCTCATAGTTGGCATAGTCCTGTGCCAACTAGGGTTCTCTCATTTGTTTGGGCGAACGTGACTCCGGAACTCTTTGGCTAGCAAAGTTATCGCCTAGGTGATCATACAGAAAACCCATTGAAATGACGTTCTAAATCGGTCGGTTATATCGGCACCCCGTACATTTCGCACTGTACCGAAACGAGCCCATTGACCTAGTGTTACCCGCTGGAGATGAAATGTGCTAATAAGGCACTTGTGTGAAACATCCTGATTGCCTAGTTGTTTGGAAGCTTTCCATGAATTCCTTGCTGTTCTCTCAGAAGGAAATTCAGTCGAATAGAGTCAGTGGACTGTGAGCTTCATGTGCATATCTACGTTCGAGAAAAGGTTTTGTCCACAAGACATAGTAGTCAGTACCTGCAGGAAATCTTCGGACTCTGATTTCTCGAAGGAAAAATTAGAGGGGCGAAAACCCCACACTCGCAGCTCATTGTCCCGCAAAGTTCAGCTACCGCTATGCTCCAGTTCATTCACTACGGATGGAAAATGATTTCAGTAGCTTTTTGGTTAGCACACAACCCACAGCTCTGATACATGAGACGACTTCTCTTTAAAGATAGAGTTAGGGTTAGGGCTAGCATTAGGGTTATGGTTAGGATTAGCTTTATTATTAGGGTTAGGGTTAGGGTTAGGGTGAGGGTTAATGATAGGTTTAGGAGTGTGGTTGGGGTTAATGGTACATGTAGGTTTAGGGCTAGGGCTAAAGGTAGATGACGGCCGCGGGTGGAGGAAAGTGTGTCATAGACGATAGTGCATTTCATAGCTCTCATTGTGCTGTACTATCATTGAGTCCGTTGATGACGAGAAAGTGATTCAGTAGATCGTTGCACTCAAACACAGCAAGGTAAATGATAAGACAGCAAAATAGCCGATCATACGTTCTGAAGAGGTTGTGTGATATGGTGCAAGTCAGTCATTTCCAATTCAACTGATATGAACATATGGATCCAGTGCTGCGTTCCTGCTTAAAGCCACTTCTCAGGAACATGTTCATTGCCGTGTACTTGGCAGCTTTCAAACCCTTCACTCCTGGGCTGTGTGAGAGAAATTCACCCGAATAGAGTAAGGGCACTGCTAGCTGCACACGCATTGCTACGTTGAAAACACTGTATGGTCAAAGTGAGGTGGTAGGCTGTTGCTTCTCTTCTTCCTGGGCCTACGCTGTTCTGATGGAAAAAGTTCCTCGGAGAAAACTCTACTGTGGAAGCTCACTCCCCTTCAAGGATCACAAAGTGCTATGCTAGCATTCCCTCCTTTGCTGACGCGAATTCATTTCAGTAGCTCTTGGGATATGACACGAGCCAGAGATCCCATAGTGCAGCAAGGTACTTCCACAAGATGCTGACAAGAGTACTTCCTAGGTGAGACACCACTGCTTTCATCTCCTACTGAAATGAGAACATTGATAACACGTCAAATGGTGTGGATGGCTTTGGTGGAAAACACTTTTGGCACGACTTCATATAATTCCTGAATGATGCAGGGGAGCGCAAAGTGTTCACTGCTGTATTCTCAGAGTGGAATGAATGCCCCGGTAGGCCCATGCTGTACTTTTAGCTTCTTCGTCCTTTAATGCTTCACGAACGGGTGGAGTCCAAGGGACGTAGTATAGTCTCCACGCATTTCTTAGGCTACACTCTTCTTCTCCCATTACATCTAGTACTGAAATGAGAACATTGAGAAGACGTTCAACACTGAGACGGCATTGGAAAAAAAACACGCTTCCGACGAAATAGGTGTATTCCCGAGTGATCTTGAGGAGAAAACAAATCTTGACGCATGTATTATCTTCCACTGGCAGCCCCACAGGCTACTTGAGATTCACATTCCCTTAGATCTTCAGAGACGTGGAGTCTAAGTCACGTAGCATGGCCTAGCGGCCTTCCAACGACCGGATACGCTTTCCTCCCAGAACGCAGAATTTGGCGAAAACAGTGGTGGCCAAGCTTACTCTAGCTCATAGTTGGCATAGTCCTGTGCCAACTAGGGTTCTCTCATTTGTTTGGGCGAACGTGACTCCGGAACTCTTTGGCTAGCAAAGTTATCGCCTAGGTGATCATACAGAAAACCCATTGAAATGACGTTCTAAATCGGTCGGTTATATCGGCACCCCGTACATTTCGCACTGTACCGAAACGAGCCCATTGACCTAGTGTTACCCGCTGGAGATGAAATGTGCTAATAAGGCACTTGTGTGAAACATCCTGATTGCCTAGTTGTTTGGAAGCTTTCCATGAATTCCTTGCTGTTCTCTCAGAAGGAAATTCAGTCGAATAGAGTCAGTGGACTGTGAGCTTCATGTGCATATCTACGTTCGAGAAAAGGTTTTGTCCACAAGACATAGTAGTCAGTACCTGCAGGAAATCTTCGGACTCTGATTTCTCGAAGGAAAAATTAGAGGGGCGAAAACCCCACACTCGCAGCTCATTGTCCCGCAAAGTTCAGCTACCGCTATGCTCCAGTTCATTCACTATGGATGGAAAATGATTTCAGTAGCATTTTGGTTAGCACACAACCCACAGCTCTGATATATGAGACGACTTCTCTTTAAAGATAGAGTTAGGGTTAGGGCTAGCATTAGGGTTATGGTTAGGATTAGCTTTATTATTAGGGTTAGGGTTAGGGTTAGGGTGAGGGTTAATGATAGGTTTAGGAGTGTGGTTGGGGTTAATGGTACATGTAGGTTTAGGGCTAGGGCTAAAGGTAGATGACGGCCGCGGGTGGAGGAAAGTGTGTCATAGACGATAGTGCATTTCATAGCTCTCATTGTGCTGTACTATCATTGAGTCCGTTGATGACGAGAAAGTGATTCAGTAGATCGTTGCACTCAAACACAGCAAGGTAAATGATAAGACAGCAAAATAGCTGATCATACGTTCTGAAGAGGTTATGTGATATGGTGCAAATCAGTCATTTCCAATTCAACTGATATGAACATATGGATCTAGTGCTGCGTTCCTGCTTAAAGCCACTTCTCAGGAACATGTTCATTGCCGTGTACTTGGCAGCTTTCAAACCCTTCACTCCTGGGCTGTGTGAGAGAAATTCACCCGAATAGAGTAAGGGCACTGCTAGCTGCACACGCATTGCTACGTTGAAAACACTGTATGGTCAAAGTGAGGTGGTAGGCTGTTGCTTCTCTTCTTCCTGGGCCTACGCTGTTCTGATGGAAAAAGTTCCTCGGAGAAAACTCTACTGTGGAAGCTCATTCCCCTTCAAGGATCACAAAGTGCTATGCTAGCATTCCCTCCTTTGCTGACGCGAATTCATTTCAGTAGCTCTTGGGATATGACACGAGCCAGAGATCCCATAGTGCAGCAAGGTACTTCCACAAGATGCTGACAAGAGTACTTCCTAGGTGAGACACCACTGCTTTCATCTCCTACTGAAATGAGAACATTGATAACACGTCAAATGGTGTGGATGGCTTTGGTGGAAAACACTTTTGGCACGACTTCATATAATTCCTGAATGATGCAGGGGAGCGCAAAGTGTTCACTGCTGTATTCTCAGAGTGGAATGAATGCCCCGGTAGGCCCATGCTGTACTTTTAGCTTCTTCGTCCTTTAATGCTTCACGAACGGGTGGATCCAAGGGACGTAGTATAGTCTCCACGCATTTCTTAGGCTACACTCTTCTTCTCCCATTACATCTAGTACTGAAATGAGAACATTGAGAAGACGTTCAACACTGAGACGGCATTGGAAAAAAAACCCGCTTCCGACGAAATAGGTGTATTCCCGAGTGATCTTGAGGAGAAAACAAATCTTGACGCATGTATTATCTTCCCCTGGCAGCCCCACAGGCTACTTGAGATTCACATTCCCTTAGATCTTCAGAGACTTGGAGTCTAAGTCACGTAGCATGGCCTAGCGGCCTTCCAACGACCGGATACGCTTTCCTCCCAGAACGCAGAATTTGGCGAAAACAGTGGTGGCCAAGCTTACTCTAGCTCATAGTTGGCATAGTCCTGTGCCAACTAGGGTTCTCTCATTTGTTTGGGGGAACGTGACTCCGGAACTCTTTGGCTAGCAAAGTTATCGCCTAGGTGATCATACAGAAAACCCATTGAAATGACGTTCTAAATCGGTCGGTTATATCGGCACCCCGTACATTTCGCACTCTACTGAAACGAGACCATTGACCTAGTGTTACCCGCTGGAGATGAAATGTGCTAATAAGGCACTTGTGTGAAACATCCTGATTGCCTAGATGTTTGGAAGCTTTCCATGAATTCCTTGCTGTTCTCTCAGAAGGAAATTCAGTCGAATAGAGTCAGTGGACTGTGAGCTTCATGTGCATATCTACGTTCGAGAAAAGGTTTTGTCCACAAGACATAGTAGTCAGTACCTGCAGGAAATCTTCGGACTCTGATTTCTCGAAGGAAAAATTAGAGGGGCGAAAACCCCACACTCGCAGCTCATTGTCCCGCAAAGTTCAGCTACCGCTATGCTCCAGTTCATTCACTATGGATGGAAAATGATTTCAGTAGCATTTTGGTTAGCACACAACCCACAGCTCTGATACATGAGACGACTTCTCTTTAAAGATAGAGTTAGGGTTAGGGCTAGCATTAGGGTTATGGTTAGGATTAGCTTTATTATTAGGGTTAGGGTTAGGGTTAGGGTGAGGGTTAATGATAGGTTTAGGAGTGTGGTTGGGGTTAATGGTACATGTAGGTTTAGGGCTAGGGCTAAAGGTAGATGACGGCCGCGGGTGGAGGAAAGTGTGTCATAGACGATAGTGCATTTCATAGCTCTCATTGTGCTGTACTATCATTGAGTCCGTTGATGACGAGAAAGTGATTCAGTAGATCGTTGCACTCAAACACAGGAAGGTAAATGATAAGACAGCAAAATAGCTGATCATACGTTCTGAAGAGGTTATGTGATATGGTGCAAGTCAGTCATTTCCAATTCAACTGATATGAACATATGGATCTAGTGCTGCGTTCCTGCTTAAAGCCACTTCTCAGGAACATGTTCATTGCCGTGTACTTGGCAGCTTTCAAACCCTTCACTCCTGGGCTGTGTGAGAGAAATTCACCCGAATAGAGTAAGGGCACTGCTAGCTGCACACGCATTGCTACGTTGAAAACACTGTATGGTCAAAGTGAGGTGGTAGGCTGTTGCTTCTCTTCTTCCTGGGCCTACGCTGTTCTGATGGAAAAAGTTCCTCGGAGAAAACTCTACTGTGGAAGCTCATTCCCCTTCAAGGATCACAAAGTGCTATGCTAGCATTCCCTCCTTTGCTGACGCGAATTCATTTCAGTAGCTCTTGGGATATGACACGAGCCAGAGATCCCATAGTGCAGCAAGGTACTTCCACAAGATGCTGACAAGAGTACTTCCTAGGTGAGACACCACTGCTTTCATCTCCTACTGAAATGAGAACATTGATAACACGTCAAATGGTGTGGATGGCTTTGGTGGAAAACACTTTTGGCACGACTTCATATAATTCCTGAATGATGCAGGGGAGCGCAAAGTGTTCACTGCTGTATTCTCAGAGTGGAATGAATGCCCCGGTAGGCCCATGCTGTACTTTTAGCTTCTTCGTCCTTTAATGCTTCACGAACGGGTGGAGTCCAAGGCACGTAGTATAGTCTCCACGCATTTCTTAGGCTACACTCTTCTTCTCCCATTACATCTAGTACTGAAATGAGAACATTGAGAAGACGTTCAACACTGAGACGGCATTGGAAAAAAAACCCGCTTCCGACGAAATAGGTGTATTCCCGAGTGATCTTGAGGAGAAAACAAATCTTGACGCATGTATTATCTTCCACTGGCAGCCCCACAGGCTACTTGAGATTCACATTCCCTTAGATCTTCAGAGACTTGGAGTCTAAGTCACGTAGCATGGCCTAGCGGCCTTCCAACGACCGGATACGCTTTCCTCCCAGAACGCAGAATTTGGCGAAAACAGTGGTGGCCAAGCTTACTCTAGCTCATAGTTGGCATAGTCCTGTGCCAACTAGGGTTCTCTCATTTGTTTGGGGGAACGTGACTCCGGAACTCTTTGGCTAGCAAAGTTATCGCCTAGGTGATCATACAGAAAACCAATTGAAATGACGTTCTAATTCGGTCGGTTATATCGGCACCCCGTACATTTCGCACTCTACTGAAACGAGACCATTGACCTAGTGTTACCCGCTGGAGATGAAATGTGCTAATAAGGCACTTGTGTGAAACATCCTGATTGCCTAGATGTTTGGAAGCTTTCCATGAATTCCTTGCTGTTCTCTCAGAAGGAAATTCAGTCGAATAGAGTCAGTGGACTGTGAGCTTCATGTGCATATCTACGTTCGAGAAAAGGTTTTGTCCACAAGACATAGTAGTCAGTACCTGCAGGAAATCTTCGGACTCTGATTTCTCGAAGGAAAAATTAGAGGGGCGAAAACCCCACACTCGCAGCTCATTGTCACGCAAAGTTCAGCTACCGCTATGCTCCAGTTCATTCACTATGGATGGAAAATGATTTCAGTAGCATTTTGGTTAGCACACAACCCACAGCTCTGATACATGAGACGACTTCTCTTTAAAGATAGAGTTAGGGTTAGGGCTAGCATTAGGGTTATGGTTAGGATTAGCTTTATTATTAGGGTTAGGGTTAGGGTTAGGGTGAGGGTTAATGATAGGTTTAGGAGTGTGGTTGGGGTTAATGGTACATGTAGGTTTAGGGCTAGGGCTAAAGGTAGATGACGGCCAAGGGTGGAGGAAAGTGTGTCATAGACGATAGTGCATTTCATAGCTCTCATTGTGCTGTACTATCATTGAGTCCGTTGATGACGAGAAAGTGATTCAGTAGATCGTTGCACTCAAACACAGGAAGGTAAATGATAAGACAGCAAAATAGCTGATCATACGTTCTGAAGAGGTTATGTGATATGGTGCAAATCAGTCATTTCCAATTCAACTGATATGAACATATGGATCTAGTGCTGCGTTCCTGCTTAAAGCCACTTCTCAGGAACATGTTCATTGCCGTGTACTTGGCAGCTTTCAAACCCTTCACTCCTGGGCTGTGTGAGAGAAATTCACCCGAATAGAGTAAGGGCACTGCTAGCTGCACACGCATTGCTACGTTGAAAACACTGTATGGTCAAAGTGAGGTGGTAGGCTGTTGCTTCTCTTCTTCCTGGGCCTACGCTGTTCTGATGGAAAAAGTACCTCGGAGAAAACTCTACTGTGGAAGCTCATTCCCCTTCAAGGATCACAAAGTGCTATGCTAGCATTCCCTCCTTTGCTGACGCGAATTCATTTCAGTAGCTCTTGGGATATGACACGAGCCAGAGATCCCATAGTGCAGCAAGGTACTTCCACAAGATGCTGACAAGAGTACTTCCTAGGTGAGACACCACTGCTTTCATCTCCTACTGAAATGAGAACATTGATAACACGTCAAATGGTGTGGATGGCTTTGGTGGAAAACACTTTTGGCACGACTTCATATAATTCCTGAATGACGCAGGGGAGCGCAAAGTGTTCACTGCTGTATTCTCAGAGTGGAATGAATGCCCCGGTAGGCCCATGCTGTACTTTTAGCTTCTTCGTCCTTTAATGCTTCACGCACGGGTGGAGTCCAAGGGACGTAGTATAGTCTCCACGCATTTCTTAGGCTACACTCTTCTTCTCCCATTACATCTAGTACTGAAATGAGAACATTGAGAAGACGTTCAACACTGAGACGGCATTGGAAAAAAAACCCGCTTCCGACGAAATAGGTGTATTCCCGAGTGATCTTGAGGAGAAAACAAATCTTGACGCATGTATTATCTTCCCCTGGCAGCCCCACAGGCTACTTGAGATTCACATTCCCTTAGATCTTCAGAGACTTGGAGTCTAAGTCACGTAGCATGGCCTAGCGGCCTTCCAACGACCGGATACGCTTTCCTCCCAGAACGCAGAATTTGGCGAAAACAGTGGTGGCCAAGCTTACTCTAGCTCATAGTTGGCATAGTCCTGTGCCAACTAGGGTTCTCTCATTTGTTTGGGGGAACGTGACTCCGGAACTCTTTGGCTAGCAAAGTTATCGCCTAGGTGATCATACAGAAAACCAATTGAAATGACGTTCTAAATCGGTCGGTTATATCGGCACCCCGTACATTTCGCACTCTACTGAAACGAGACCATTGACCTAGTGTTACCCGCTGGAGATGAAATGTGCTAATAAGGCACTTGTGTGAAACATCCTGATTGCCTAGATGTTTGGAAGCTTTCCATGAATTCCTTGCTGCTCTCTCAGAAGGAAATTCAGTCGAATAGAGTCAGTGGACTGTGAGCTTCATGTGCATATCTACGTTCGAGAAAAGGTTTTGTCCACAAGACATAGTAGTCAGTACCTGCAGGAAATCTTCGGACTCTGATTTCTCGAAGGAAAAATTAGAGGGGCGAAAACCCCACACTCGCAGCTCATTGTCCCGCAAAGTTCAGCTACCGCTATGCTCCAGTTCATTCACTATGGATGGAAAATGATTTCAGTAGCATTTTGGTTAGCACACAACCCACAGCTCTGATACATGAGACGACTTCTCTTTAAAGATAGAGTTAGGGTTAGGGCTAGCATTAGGGTTATGGTTAGGATTAGCTTTATTATTAGGGTTAGGGTTAGGGTTAGGGTGAGGGTTAATGATAGGTTTAGGAGTGTGGTTGGGGTTAATGGTACATGTAGGTTTAGGGCTAGGGCTAAAGGTAGATGACGGCCGCGGGTGGAGGAAAGTGTGTCATAGACGATAGTGCATTTCATAGCTCTCATTGTGCTGTACTATCATTGAGTCCGTTGATGACGAGAAAGTGATTCAGTAGATCGTTGCACTCAAACACAGCAAGGTAAATGATAAGACAGCAAAATAGCTGATCATACGTTCTGAAGAGGTTATGTGATATGGTGCAAATCAGTCATTTCCAATTCAACTGATATGAACATATGGATCTAGTGCTGCGTTCCTGCTTAAAGCCACTTCTCAGGAA
This sequence comes from Desmodus rotundus, assembly GCF_022682495.2. Lineage (NCBI taxonomy): Eukaryota > Metazoa > Chordata > Mammalia > Chiroptera > Phyllostomidae > Desmodus > Desmodus rotundus. The sequence goes on along the minus strand of NW_026527302.1, from coordinate 227,666 downwards.
CATGTTCATTGCCGTGTACTTGGCAGCTTTCAAACCCTTCACTCCTGGGCTGTGTGAGAGAAATTCACCCGAATAGAGTAAGGGCACTGCTAGCTGCACACGCATTGCTACGTTGAAAACACTGTATGGTCAAAGTGAGGTGGTAGGCTGTTGCTTCTCTTCTTCCTGGGCCTACGCTGTTCTGATGGAAAAAGTTCCTCGGAGAAAACTCTACTGTGGAAGCTCATTCCCCTTCAAGGATCACAAAGTGCTATGCTAGCATTCCCTCCTTTGCTGACGCGAATTCATTTCAGTAGCTCTTGGGATATGACAGGAGCCAGAGATCCCATAGTGCAGCAAGGTACTTCCACAAGATGCTGACAAGAGTACTTCCTAGGTCAGACACCACTGCTTTCATCTCCTACTGAAATGAGAACATTGATAACACGTCAAATGGTGTGGATGGCTTTGGTGGAAAACACTTTTGGCACGACTTCATATAATTCCTGAATGATGCAGGGGAGCGCAAACTGTTCACTGCTGTATTCTCAGAGTGGAATGAATGCCCCGGTAGGCCCATGCTGTACTTTTAGCTTCTTCGTCCTTTAATGCTTCACGAACGGGTGGAGTCCAAGGCACGTAGTACAGTCTCCACGCATTTCTTAGGCTACACTCTTCTTCTCCCATTACATCTAGTACTGAAATGAGAACATTGAGAAGACGTTCAACACTGAGACGGCATTGGAAAAAAAACCCGCTTCCGACGAAATAGGTGTATTCCCGAGTGATCTTGAGGAGAAAACAAATCTTGACGCATGTATTATCTTCCACTGGCAGCCCCACAGGCTACTTGAGATTCACATTCCCTTAGATCTTCAGAGACTTGGAGTCTAAGTCACGTAGCATGGCCTAGCGGCCTTCCAACGACCGGATACGCTTTCCTCCCAGAACGCAGAATTTGGCGAAAACAGTGGTGGCCAAGCTTACTCTAGCTCATAGTTGGCATAGTCCTGTGCCAACTAGGGTTCTCTCATTTGTTTGGGGGAACGTGACTCCGGAACTCTTTGGCTATCAAAGTTATCGCCTAGGTGATCATACAGAAAACCAATTGAAATGACGTTCTAATTCGGTCGGTTATATCGGCACCCCGTACATTTCGCACTCTACTGAAACGAGCCCATTGACCTAGTGTTACCCGCTGGAGATGAAATGTGCTAATAAGGCACTTGTGTGAAACATCCTGATTGCCTAGATGTTTGGAAGCTTTCCATGAATTCCTTGCTGTTCTCTCAGAAGGAAATTCAGTCGAATAGAGTCAGTGGACTGTGAGCTTCATGTGCATATCTACGTTCGAGAAAAGGTTTTGTCCACAAGACATAGTAGTCAGTACCTGCAGGAAATCTTCGGACTCTGATTTCTCGAAGGAAAAATTAGAGGGGCGAAAACCCCACACTCGCAGCTCATTGTCCCGCAAAGTTCAGCTACCGCTATGCTCCAGTTCATTCACTACGGATGGAAAATGATTTCAGTAGCATTTTGGTTAGCACACAACCCACAGCTCTGATACATGAGACGACTTCTCTTTAAAGATAGAGTTAGGGTTAGGGCTAGCATTAGGGTTATGGTTAGGATTAGCTTTATTATTAGGGTTAGGGTTAGGGTTAGGGTGAGGGTTAATGATAGGTTTAGGAGTGTGGTTGGGGTTAATGGTACATGTAGGTTTAGGGCTAGGGCTAAAGGTAGATGACGGCCGCGGGTGGAGGAAAGTGTGTCATAGACGATAGTGCATTTCATAGCTCTCATTGTGCTGTACTATCATTGAGTCCGTTGATGACGAGAAAGTGATTCAGTAGATCGTTGCACTCAAACACAGGAAGGTAAATGATAAGACAGCAAAATAGCTGATCATACGTTCTGAAGAGGTTATGTGATATGGTGCAAGTCAGTCATTTCCAATTCAACTGATATGAACATATGGATCTAGTGCTGCGTTCCTGCTTAAAGCCACTTCTCAGGAACATGTTCATTGCCGTGTACTTGGCAGCTTTCAAACCCTTCACTCCTGGGCTGTGTGAGAGAAATTCACCCGAATAGAGTAAGGGCACTGCTAGCTGCACACGCATTGCTACGTTGAAAACACTGTATGGTCAAAGTGAGGTGGTAGGCTGTTGCTTCTCTTCTTCCTGGGCCTACGCTGTTCTGATGGAAAAAGTACCTCGGAGAAAACTCTACTGTGGAAGCTCATTCCCCTTCAAGGATCACAAAGTGCTATGCTAGCATTCCCTCCTTTGCTGACGCGAATTCATTTCAGTAGCTCTTGGGATATGACACGAGCCAGAGATCCCATAGTGCAGCAAGGTACTTCCACAAGATGCTGACAAGAGTACTTCCTAGGTGAGACACCACTGCTTTCATCTCCTACTGAAATGAGAACATTGATAACACGTCAAATGGTGTGGATGGCTTTGGTGGAAAACACTTTTGGCACGACTTCATATAATTCCTGAATGATGCAGGGGAGCGCAAAGTGTTCACTGCTGTATTCTCAGAGTGGAATGAATGCCCCGGTAGGCCCATGCTGTACTTTTAGCTTCTTCGTCCTTTAATGCTTCACGCACGGGTGGAGTCCAAGGGACGTAGTATAGTCTCCACGCATTTCTTAGGCTACACTCTTCTTCTCCCATTACATCTAGTACTGAAATGAGAACATTGAGAAGACGTTCAACACTGAGACGGCATTGGAAAAAAAACCCGCTTCCGACGAAATAGGTGTATTCCCGAGTGATCTTGAGGAGAAAACAAATCTTGACGCATGTATTATCTTCCCCTGGCAGCCCCACAGGCTACTTGAGATTCACATTCCCTTAGATCTTCAGAGACTTGGAGTCTAAGTCACGTAGCATGGCCTAGCGGCCTTCCAACGACCGGATACGCTTTCCTCCCAGAACGCAGAATTTGGCGAAAACAGTGGTGGCCAAGCTTACTCTAGCTCATAGTTGGCATAGTCCTGTGCCAACTAGGGTTCTCTCATTTGTTTGGGGGAACGTGACTCCGGAACTCTTTGGCTAGCAAAGTTATCGCCTAGGTGATCATACAGAAAACCAATTGAAATGACGTTCTAATTCGGTCGGTTATATCGGCACCCCGTACATTTCGCACTCTACTGAAACGAGACCATTGACCTAGTGTTACCCGCTGGAGATGAAATGTGCTAATAAGGCACTTGTGTGAAACATCCTGATTGCCTAGATGTTTGGAAGCTTTCCATGAATTCCTTGCTGTTCTCTCAGAAGGAAATTCAGTCGAATAGAGGCAGTGGACTGTGAGCTTCATGTGCATATCTACGTTCGAGAAAAGGTTTTGTCCACAAGACATAGTAGTCAGTACCTGCAGGAAATCTTCGGACTCTGATTTCTCGAAGGAAAAATTAGAGGGGCGAAAACCCCACACTCGCAGCTCATTGTCCCGCAAAGTTCAGCTACCGCTATGCTCCAGTTCATTCACTATGGATGGAAAATGATTTCAGTAGCATTTTGGTTAGCACACAACCCACAGCTCTGATACATGAGACGACTTCTCTTTAAAGATAGAGTTAGGGTTAGGGCTAGCATTAGGGTTATGGTTAGGATTAGCTTTATTATTAGGGTTAGGGTTAGGGTTAGGGTGAGGGTTAATGATAGGTTTAGGAGTGTGGTTGGGGTTAATGGTACATGTAGGTTTAGGGCTAGGGCTAAAGGTAGATGACGGCCGCGGGTGGAGGAAAGTGTGTCATAGACGATAGTGCATTTCATAGCTCTCATTGTGCTGTACTATCATTGAGTCCGTTGATGACGAGAAAGTGATTCAGTAGATCGTTGCACTCAAACACAGCAAGGTAAATGATAAGACAGCAAAATAGCTGATCATACGTTCTGAAGAGGTTATGTGATATGGTGCAAATCAGTCATTTCCAATTCAACTGATATGAACATATGGATCTAGTGCTGCGTTCCTGCTTAAAGCCACTTCTCAGGAACATGTTCATTGCCGTGTACTTGGCAGCTTTCAAACCCTTCACTCCTGGGCTGTGTGAGAGAAATTCACCCGAATAGAGTAAGGGCACTGCTAGCTGCACACGCATTGCTACGTTGAAAACACTGTATGGTCAAAGTGAGGTGGTAGGCTGTTGCTTCTCTTCTTCCTGGGCCTACGCTGTTCTGATGGAAAAAGTTCCTCGGAGAAAACTCTACTGTGGAAGCTCATTCCCCTTCAAGGATCACAAAGTGCTATGCTAGCATTCCCTCCTTTGCTGACGCGAATTCATTTCAGTAGCTCTTGGGATATGACACGAGCCAGAGATCCCATAGTGCAGCAAGGTACTTCCACAAGATGCTGACAAGAGTACTTCCTAGGTGAGACACCACTGCTTTCATCTCCTACTGAAATGAGAACATTGATAACACGTCAAATGGTGTGGATGGCTTTGGTGGAAAACACTTTTGGCACGACTTCATATAATTCCTGAATGATGCAGGGGAGCGCAAAGTGTTCACTGCTGTATTCTCAGAGTGGAATGAATGCCCCGGTAGGCCCATGCTGTACTTTTAGCTTCTTCGTCCTTTAATGCTTCACGAACGGGTGGAGTCCAAGGGACGTAGTATAGTCTCCACGCATTTCTTAGGCTACACTCTTCTTCTCCCATTACATCTAGTACTGAAATGAGAACATTGAGAAGACGTTCAACACTGAGACGGCATTGGAAAAAAAACCCGCTTCCGACGAAATAGGTGTATTCCCGAGTGATCTTGAGGAGAAAACAAATCTTGACGCATGTATTATCTTCCACTGGCAGCCCCACAGGCTACTTGAGATTCACATTCCCTTAGATCTTCAGAGACTTGGAGTCTAAGTCACGTAGCATGGCCTAGCGGCCTTCCAACGACCGGATACGCTTTCCTCCCAGAACGCAGAATTTGGCGAAAACAGTGGTGGCCAAGCTTACTCTAGCTCATAGTTGGCATAGTCCTGTGCCAACTAGGGTTCTCTCATTTGTTTGGGGGAACGTGACTCCGGAACTCTTTGGCTAGCAAAGTTATCGCCTAGGTGATCATACAGAAAACCAATTGAAATGACGTTCTAATTCGGTCGGTTATATCGGCACCCCGTACATTTCGCACTCTACTGAAACGAGACCATTGACCTAGTGTTACCCGCTGGAGATGAAATGTGCTAATAAGGCACTTGTGTGAAACATCCTGATTGCCTAGATGTTTGGAAGCTTTCCATGAATTCCTTGCTGTTCTCTCAGAAGGAAATTCAGTCGAATAGAGTCAGTGGACTGTGAGCTTCATGTGCATATCTACGTTCGAGAAAAGGTTTTGTCCACAAGACATAGTAGTCAGTACCTGCAGGAAATCTTCGGACTCTGATTTCTCGAAGGAAAAATTAGAGGGGCGAAAACCCCACACTCGCAGCTCATTGTCCCGCAAAGTTCAGCTACCGCTATGCTCCAGTTCATTCACTATGGATGGAAAATGATTTCAGTAGCATTTTGGTTAGCACACAACCCACAGCTCTGATACATGAGACGACTTCTCTTTAAAGATAGAGTTAGGGTTAGGGCTAGCATTAGGGTTATGGTTAGGATTAGCTTTATTATTAGGGTTAGGGTTAGGGTTAGGGTGAGGGTTAATGATAGGTTTAGGAGTGTGGTTGGGGTTAATGGTACATGTAGGTTTAGGGCTAGGGCTAAAGGTAGATGACGGCCGCGGGTGGAGGAAAGTGTGTCATAGACGATAGTGCATTTCATAGCTCTCATTGTGCTGTACTATCATTGAGTCCGTTGATGACGAGAAAGTGATTCAGTAGATCGTTGCACTCAAACACAGCAAGGTAAATGATAAGACAGCAAAATAGCTGATCATACGTTCTGAAGAGGTTATGTGATATGGTGCAAGTCAGTCATTTCCAATTCAACTGATATGAACATATGGATCTAGTGCTGCGTTCCTGCTTAAAGCCACTTCTCAGGAACATGTTCATTGCCGTGTACTTGGCAGCTTTCAAACCCTTCACTCCTGGGCTGTGTGAGAGAAATTCACCCGAATAGAGTAAGGGCACTGCTAGCTGCACACGCATTGCTACGTTGAAAACACTGTATGGTCAAAGTGAGGTGGTAGGCTGTTGCTTCTCTTCTTCCTGGGCCTACGCTGTTCTGATGGAAAAAGTACCTCGGAGAAAACTCTACTGTGGAAGCTCATTCCCCTTCAAGGATCACAAAGTGCTATGCTAGCATTCCCTCCTTTGCTGACGCGAATTCATTTCAGTAGCTCTTGGGATATGACACGAGCCAGAGATCCCATAGTGCAGCAAGGTACTTCCACAAGATGCTGACAAGAGTACTTCCTAGGTGAGACACCACTGCTTTCATCTCCTACTGAAATGAGAACATTGATAACACGTCAAATGGTGTGGATGGCTTTGGTGGAAAACACTTTTGGCACGACTTCATATAATTCCTGAATGATGCAGGGGAGCGCAAAGTGTTCACTGCTGTATTCTCAGAGTGGAATGAATGCTCCGGTAGGCCCATGCTGTACTTTTAGCTTCTTCGTCCTTTAATGCTTCACGAACGGGTGGAGTCCAAGGGACGTAGTATAGTCTCCACGCATTACTTAGGCTACACTCTTCTTCTCCCATTACATCTAGTACTGAAATGAGAACATTGAGAAGACGTTCAACACTGAGACGGCATTGGAAAAAAAACCCGCTTCCGACGAAATAGGTGTATTCCCGAGTGATCTTGAGGAGAAAACAAATCTTGACGCATGTATTATCTTCCACTGGCAGCCCCACAGGCTACTTGAGATTCACATTCCCTTAGATCTTCAGAGACTTGGAGTCTAAATCACGTAGCATGGCCTAGCGGCCTTCCAACGACCGGATACGCTTTCCTCCCAGAACGCAGAATTTGGCGAAAACAGTGGTGGCCAAGCTTACTCTAGCTCATAGTTGGCATAGTCCTGTGCCAACTAGGGTTCTCTCATTTGTTTGGGGGAACGTGACTCCGGAACTCTTTGGCTATCAAAGTTATCGCCTAGGTGATCATACAGAAAACCAATTGAAATGACGTTCTAATTCGGTCGGTTATATCGGCACCCCGTACATTTCGCACTCTACTGAAACGAGCCCATTGACCTAGTGTTACCCGCTGGAGATGAAATGTGCTAATAAGGCACTTGTGTGAAACATCCTGATTGCCTAGATGTTTGGAAGCTTTCCATGAATTCCTTGCTGTTCTCTCAGAAGGAAATTCAGTCGAATAGAGTCAGTGGACTGTGAGCTTCATGTGCATATCTACGTTCGAGAAAAGGTTTTGTCCACAAGACATAGTAGTCAGTACCTGCAGGAAATCTTCGGACTCTGATTTCTCGAAGGAAAAATTAGAGGGGCGAAAACCCCACACTCGCAGCTCATTGTCCCGCAAAGTTCAGCTACCGCTATGCTCCAGTTCATTCACTACGGATGGAAAATGATTTCAGTAGCATTTTGGTTAGCACACAACCCACAGCTCTGATACATGAGACGACTTCTCTTTAAAGATAGAGTTAGGGTTAGGGCTAGCATTAGGGTTATGGTTAGGATTAGCTTTATTATTAGGGTTAGGGTTAGGGTTAGGGTGAGGGTTAATGATAGGTTTAGGAGTGTGGTTGGGGTTAATGGTACATGTAGGTTTAGGGCTAGGGCTAAAGGTAGATGACGGCCGCGGGTGGAGGAAAGTGTGTCATAGACGATAGTGCATTTCATAGCTCTCATTGTGCTGTACTATCATTGAGTCCGTTGATGACGAGAAAGTGATTCAGTAGATCGTTGCACTCAAACACAGGAAGGTAAATGATAAGACAGCAAAATAGCTGATCATACGTTCTGAAGAGGTTATGTGATATGGTGCAAGTCAGTCATTTCCAATTCAACTGATATGAACATATGGATCTAGTGCTGCGTTCCTGCTTAAAGCCACTTCTCAGGAACATGTTCATTGCCGTGTACTTGGCAGCTTTCAAACCCTTCACTCCTGGGCTGTGTGAGAGAAATTCACCCGAATAGAGTAAGGGCACTGCTAGCTGCACACGCATTGCTACGTTGAAAACACTGTATGGTCAAAGTGAGGTGGTAGGCTGTTGCTTCTCTTCTTCCTGGGCCTACGCTGTTCTGATGGAAAAAGTTCCTCGGAGAAAACTCTACTGTGGAAGCTCATTCCCCTTCAAGGATCACAAAGTGCTATGCTAGCATTCCCTCCTTTGCTGACGCGAATTCATTTCAGTAGCTCTTGGGATATGACACGAGCCAGAGATCCCATAGTGCAGCAAGGTACTTCCACAAGATGCTGACAAGAGTACTTCCTAGGTGAGACACCACTGCTTTCATCTCCTACTGAAATGAGAACATTGATAACACGTCAAATGGTGTGGATGGCTTTGGTGGAAAACACTTTTGGCACGACTTCATATAATTCCTGAATGATGCAGGGGAGCGCAAAGTGTTCACTGCTGTATTCTCAGAGTGGAATGAATGCCCCGGTAGGCCCATGCTGTACTTTTAGCTTCTTCGTCCTTTAATGCTTCACGAACGGGTGGAGTCCAAGGGACGTAGTATAGTCTCCACGCATTTCTTAGGCTACACTCTTCTTCTCCCATTACATCTAGTACTGAAATGAGAACATTGAGAAGACGTTCAACACTGAGACGGCATTGGAAAAAAAACCCGCTTCCGACGAAATAGGTGTATTCCCGAGTGATCTTGAGGAGAAAACAAATCTTGACGCATGTATTATCTTCCCCTGGCAGCCCCACAGGCTACTTGAGATTCACATTCCCTTAGATCTTCAGAGACTTGGAGTCTAAGTCAAGTAGCATGGCCTAGCGGCCTTCCAACGACCGGATACGCTTTCCTCCCAGAACGCAGAATTTGGCGAAAACAGTGGTGGCCAAGCTTACTCTAGCTCATAGTTGGCATAGTCCTGTGCCAACTAGGGTTCTCTCATTTGTTTGGGGGAACGTGACTCCGGAACTCTTTGGCTAGCAAAGTTATCGCCTAGGTGATCATACAGAAAACCAATTGAAATGACGTTCTAAATCGGTCGGTTATATCGGCACCCCGTACATTTCGCACTCTACTGAAACGAGACCATTGACCTAGTGTTACCCGCTGGAGATGAAATGTGCTAATAAGGCACTTGTGTGAAACATCCTGATTGCCTAGATGTTTGGAAGCTTTCCATGAATTCCTTGCTGTTCTCTCAGAAGGAAATTCAGTCGAATAGAATCAGTGGACTGTGAGCTTCATGTGCATATCTACGTTCGAGAAAAGGTTTTGTCCACAAGACATAGTAGTCAGTACCTGCAGGAAATCTTCGGACTCTGATTTCTCGAAGGAAAAATTAGAGGGGCGAAAACCCCACACTCGCAGCTCATTGTCCCGCAAAGTTCAGCTACCGCTATGCTCCAGTTCATTCACTATGGATGGAAAATGATTTCAGTAGCATTTTGGTTAGCACACAACCCACAGCTCTGATACATGAGACGACTTCTCTTTAAAGATAGAGTTAGGGTTAGGGCTAGCATTAGGGTTATGGTTAGGATTAGCTTTATTATTAGGGTTAGGGTTCGGGTTAGGGTGAGGGTTAATGATAGGTTTAGGAGTGTGGTTGGGGTTAATGGTACATGTAGGTTTAGGGCTAGGGCTAAAGGTAGATGACGGCCGCGGGTGGAGGAAAGTGTGTCATAGACGATAGTGCATTTCATAGCTCTCATTGTGCTGTACTATCATTGAGTCCGTTGATGACGAGAAAGTGATTCAGTAGATCGTTGCACTCAAACACAGGAAGGTAAATGATAAGACAGCAAAATAGCTGATCATACGTTCTGAAGAGGTTATGTGATATGGTGCAAGTCAGTCATTTCCAATTCAACTGATATGAACATATGGATCTAGTGCTGCGTTCCTGCTTAAAGCCACTTCTCAGGAACATGTTCATTGCCGTGTACTTGGCAGCTTTCAAACCCTTCACTCCTGGGCTGTGTGAGAGAAATTCACCCGAATAGAGTAAGGGCACTGCTAGCTGCACACGCATTGCTACGTTGAAAACACTGTATGGTCAAAGTGAGGTGGTAGGCTGTTGCTTCTCTTCTTCCTGGGCCTACGCTTTTCTGATGGAAAAAGTACCTCGGAGAAAACTCTACTGTGGAAGCTCATTCCCCTTCAAGGATCACAAAGTGCTATGCTAGCATTCCCTCCTTTGCTGACGCGAATTCATTTCAGTAGCTCTTGGGATATGACACGAGCCAGAGATCCCATAGTGCAGCAAGGTACTTCCACAAGATGCTGACAAGAGTACTTCCTAGGTGAGACACCACTGCTTTCATCTCCTACTGAAATGAGAACATTGATAACACGTCAAATGGTGTGGATGGCTTTGGTGGAAAACACTTTTGGCACGACTTCATATAATTCCTGAATGATGCAGGGGAGCGCAAAGTGTTCACTGCTGTATTCTCAGAGTGGAATGAATGCCCCGGTAGGCCCATGCTGTACTTTTAGCTTCTTCGTCCTTTAATGCTTCACGAACGGGTGGAGTCCAAGGGACGTAGTATAGTCTCCACGCATTTCTTAGGCTACACTCTTCTTCTCCCATTACATCTAGTACTGAAATGAGAACATTGAGAAGACGTTCAACACTGAGACGGCATTGGAAAAAAAACCCGCTTCCGACGAAATAGGTGTATTCCCGAGTGATCTTGAGGAGAAAACAAATCTTGACGCATGTATTATCTTCCCCTGGCAGCCCCACAGGCTACTTGAGATTCACATTCCCTTAGATCTTCAGAGACTTGGAGTCTAAGTCACGTAGCATGGCCTAGCGGCCTTCCAACGACCGGATACGCTTTCCTCCCAGAACGCAGAATTTGGCGAAAACAGTGGTGGCCAAGCTTACTCTAGCTCATAGTTGGCATAGTCCTGTGCCAACTAGGGTTCTCTCATTTGTTTGGGGGAACGTGACTCCGGAACTCTTTGGCTAGCAAAGTTATCGCCTAGGTGATCATACAGAAAACCCATTGAAATGACGTTCTAAATCGGTCGGTTATATCGGCACCCCGTACATTTCGCACTCTACTGAAACGAGACCATTGACCTAGTGTTACCCGCTGGAGATGAAATGTGCTAATAAGGCACTTGTGTGAAACATCCTGATTGCCTAGATGTTTGGAAGCTTTCCATGAATTCCTTGCTGTTCTCTCAGAAGGAAATTCAGTCGAATAGAGTCAGTGGACTGTGAGCTTCATGTGCATATCTACGTTCGAGAAAAGGTTTTGTCCACAAGACATAGTAGTCAGTACCTGCAGGAAATCTTCGGACTCTGATTTCTCGAAGGAAAAATTAGAGGGGCGAAAACCCCACACTCGCAGCTCATTGTCCCGCAAAGTTCAGCTACCGCTATGCTCCAGTTCATTCACTATGGATGGAAAATGATTTCAGTAGCATTTTGGTTAGCACACAACCCACAGCTCTGATACATGAGACGACTTCTCTTTAAAGATAGAGTTAGGGTTAGGGCTAGCATTAGGGTTATGGTTAGGATTAGCTTTATTATTAGGGTTAGGGTTAGGGTTAGGGTGAGGGTTAATGATAGGTTTAGGAGTGTGGTTGGGGTTAATGGTACATGTAGGTTTAGGGCTAGGGCTAAAGGTAGATGACGGCCGCGGGTGGAGGAAAGTGTGTCATAGACGATAGTGCATTTCATAGCTCTCATTGTGCTGTACTATCATTGAGTCCGTTGATGACGAGAAAGTGATTCAGTAGATCGTTGCACTCAAACACAGGAAGGTAAATGATAAGACAGCAAAATAGCTGATCATACGTTCTGAAGAGGTTATGTGATATGGTGCAAGTCAGTCATTTCCAATTCAACTGATATGAACATATGGATCTAGTGCTGCGTTCCTGCTTAAAGCCACTTCTCAGGAACATGTTCATTGCCGTGTACTTGGCAGCTTTCAAACCCTTCACTCCTGGGCTGTGTGAGAGAAATTCACCCGAATAGAGTAAGGGCACTGCTAGCTGCACACGCATTGCTACGTTGAAAACACTGTATGGTCAAAGTGAGGTGGTAGGCTGTTGCTTCTCTTCTTCCTGGGCCTACGCTGTTCTGATGGAAAAAGTTCCTCGGAGAAAACTCTACTGTGGAAGCTCATTCCCCTTCAAGGATCACAAAGTGCTATGCTAGCATTCCCTCCTTTGCTGACGCGAATTCATTTCAGTAGCTCTTGGGATATGACACGAGCCAGAGATCCCATAGTGCAGCAAGGTACTTCCACAAGATGCTGACAAGAGTACTTCCTAGGTGAGACACCACTGCTTTCATCTCCTACTGAAATGAGAACATTGATAACACGTCAAATGGTGTGGATGGCTTTGGTGGAAAACACTTTTGGCACGACTTCATATAATTCCTGAATGATGCAGGGGAGCGCAAAGTGTTCACTGCTGTATTCTCAGAGTGGAATGAATGCCCCGGTAGGCCCATGCTGTACTTTTAGCTTCTTCGTCCTTTAATGCTTCACGAACGGGTGGAGTCCAAGGGACGTAGTATAGTCTCCACGCATTTCTTAGGCTACACTCTTCTTCTCCCATTACGTCTAGTACTGAAATGAGAACATTGAGAAGACGTTCAACACTGAGACGGCATTGGAAAAAAAACCCGCTTCCGACGAAATAGGTGTATTCCCGAGTGATCTTGAGGAGAAAACAAATCTTGACGCATGTATTATCTTCCCCTGGCAGCCCCACAGGCTACTTGAGATTCACATTCCCTTAGATCTTCAGAGACTTGGAGTCTAAGTCACGTAGCATGGCCTAGCGGCCTTCCAACGACCGGATACGCTTTCCTCCCAGAACGCAGAATTTGGCGAAAACAGTGGTGGCCAAGCTTACTCTAGCTCATAGTTGGCATAGTCCTGTGCCAACTAGGGTTCTCTCATTTGTTTGGGCGAACGTGACTCCGGAACTCTTTGGCTAGCAAAGTTATCGCCTAGGTGATCATACAGAAAACCCATTGAAATGACGTTCTAAATCGGTCGGTTATATCGGCACCCCGTACATTTCGCACTCTACTGAAACGAGACCATTGACCTAGTGTTACCCGCTGGAGATGAAATGTGCTAATAAGGCACTTGTGTGAAACATCCTGATTGCCTAGATGTTTGGAAGCTTTCCATGAATTCCTTGCTGTTCTCTCAGAAGGAAATTCAGTCGAATAGAGTCAGTGGACTGTGAGCTTCATGTGCATATCTACGTTCGAGAAAAGGTTTTGTCCACAAGACATAGTAGTCAGTACCTGCAGGAAATCTTCGGACTCTGATTTCTCGAAGGAAAAATTAGAGGGGCGAAAACCCCACACTCGCAGCTCATTGTCCCGCAAAGTTCAGCTACCGCTATGCTCCAGTTCATTCACTACGGATGGAAAATGATTTCAGTAGCATTTTGGTTAGCACACAACCCACAGCTCTGATACATGAGACGACTTCTCTTTAAAGATAGAGTTAGGGTTAGGGCTAGCATTAGGGTTATGGTTAGGATTAGCTTTATTATTAGGGTTAGGGTTAGGGTTAGGGTGAGGGTTAATGATAGGTTTAGGAGTGTGGTTGGGGTTAATGGTACATGTAGGTTTAGGGCTAGGGCTAAAGGTAGATGACGGCCGCGGGTGGAGGAAAGTGTGTCATAGACGATAGTGCATTTCATAGCTCTCATTGTGCTGTACTATCATTGAGTCCGTTGATGACGAGAAAGTGATTCAGTAGATCGTTGCACTCAAACACAGCAAGGTAAATGATAAGACAGCAAAATAGCCGATCATACGTTCTGAAGAGGTTGTGTGATATGGTGCAAGTCAGTCATTTCCAATTCAACTGATATGAACATATGGATCCAGTGCTGCGTTCCTGCTTAAAGCCACTTCTCAGGAACATGTTCATTGCCGTGTACTTGGCAGCTTTCAAACCCTTCACTCCTGGGCTGTGTGAGAGAAATTCACCTGAATAGAGTAAGGGCACTGCTAGCTGCACACGCATTGCTACGTTGAAAACACTGTATGGTCAAAGTGAGGTGGTAGGCTGTTGCTTCTCTTCTTCCTGGGCCTACGCTGTTCTGATGGAAAAAGTTCCTCGGAGAAAACTCTACTGTGGAAGCTCATTCCCCTTCAAGGATCACAAAGTGCTATGCTAGCATTCCCTCCTTTGCTGACGCGAATTCATTTCAGTAGCTCTTGGGATATGACACGAGCCAGAGATCCCATAGTGCAGCAAGGTACTTCCACAAGATGCTGACAAGAGTACTTCCTAGGTGAGACACCACTGCTTTCATCTCCTACTGAAATGAGAACATTGATAACACGTCAAATGGTGTGGATGGCTTTGGTGGAAAACACTTTTGGCACGACTTCATATAATTCCTGAATGATGCAGGGGAGCGCAAAGTGTTCACTGCTGTATTCTCAGAGTGGAATGAATGCCCCGGTAGGCCCATGCTGTACTTTTAGCTTCTTCGTCCTTTAATGCTTCACGAACGGGTGGAGTCCAAGGGACGTAGTATAGTCTCCACGCATTTCTTAGGCTACACTCTTCTTCTCCCATTACCTCTAGTACTGAAATGAGAACATTGAGAAGACGTTCAACACTGAGACGGCATTGGAAAAAAAACCCGCTTCCGACGAAATAGGTGTATTCCCGAGTGATCTTGAGGAGAAAACAAATCTTGACGCATGTATTATCTTCCCCTGGCAGCCCCACAGGCTACTTGAGATTCACATTCCCTTAGATCTTCAGAGACTTGGAGTCTAAGTCACGTAGCATGGCCTAGCGGCCTTCCAACGACCGGATACGCTTTCCTCCCAGAACGCAGAATTTGGCGAAAACAGTGGTGGCCAAGCTTACTCTAGCTCATAGTTGGCATAGTCCTGTGCCAACTAGGGTTCTCTCATTTGTTTGGGCGAACGTGACTCCGGAACTCTTTGGCTAGCAAAGTTATCGCCTAGGTGATCATACAGAAAACCCATTGAAATGACGTTCTAAATCGGTCGGTTATATCGGCACCCCGTACATTTCGCACTCTACTGAAACGAGACCATTGACCTAGTGTTACCCGCTGGAGATGAAATGTGCTAATAAGGCACTTGTGTGAAACATCCTGATTGCCTAGATGTTTGGAAGCTTTCCATGAATTCCTTGCTGTTCTCTCAGAAGGAAATTCAGTCGAATAGAGTCAGTGGACTGTGAGCTTCATGTGCATATCTACGTTCGAGAAAAGGTTTTGTCCACAAGACATAGTAGTCAGTACCTGCAGGAAATCTTCGGACTCTGATTTCTCGAAGGAAAAATTAGAGGGGCGAAAACCCCACACTCGCAGCTCATTGTCCCGCAAAGTTCAGCTACCGCTATGCTCCAGTTCATTCACTACGGATGGAAAATGATTTCAGTAGCATTTTGGTTAGCACACAACCCACAGCTCTGATACTTGAGACGACTTCTCTTTAAAGATAGAGTTAGGGTTAGGGCTAGCATTAGGGTTATGTTTAGGATTAGCTTTATTATTAGGGTTAGGGTTAGGGTTAGGGTGAGGGTTAATGATAGGTTTAGGAGTGTGGTTGGGGTTAATGGTACATGTAGGTTTAGGGCTAGGGCTAAAGGTAGATGACGGCCGCGGGTGGAGGAAAGTGTGTCATAGACGATAGTGCATTTCATAGCTCTCATTGTGCTGTACTATCATTGAGTCCGTTGATGACGAGAAAGTGATTCAGTAGATCGTTGCACTCAAACACAGCAAGGTAAATGATAAGACAGCAAAATAGCCGATCATACGTTCTGAAGAGGTTGTGTGATATGGTGCAAGTCAGTCATTTCCAATTCAACTGATATGAACATATGGATCCAGTGCTGCGTTCCTGCTTAAAGCCACTTCTCAGGAACATGTTCATTGCCGTGTACTTGGCAGCTTTCAAACCCTTCACTCCTGGGCTGTGTGAGAGAAATTCACCCGAATAGAGTAAGGGCACTGCTAGCTGCACACGCATTGCTACGTTGAAAACACTGTATGGTCAAAGTGAGGTGGTAGGCTGTTGCTTCTCTTCTTCCTGGGCCTACGCTGTTCTGATGGAAAAAGTTCCTCGGAGAAAACTCTACTGTGGAAGCTCATTCCCCTTCAAGGATCACAAAGTGCTATGCTAGCATTCCCTCCTTTGCTGACGCGAATTCATTTCAGTAGCTCTTGGGATATGACACGAGCCAGAGATCCCATAGTGCAGCAAGGTACTTCCACAAGATGCTGACAAGAGTACTTCCTAGGTGAGACACCACTGCTTTCATCTCCTACTGAAATGAGAACATTGATAACACGTCAAATGGTGTGGATGGCTTTGGTGGAAAACACTTTTGGCACGACTTCATATAATTCCTGAATGATGCAGGGGAGCGCAAAGTGTTCACTGCTGTATTCTCAGAGTGGAATGAATGCCCCGGTAGGCCCATGCTGTACTTTTAGCTTCTTCGTCCTTTAATGCTTCACGAACGGGTGGAGTCCAAGGGACGTAGTATAGTCTCCACGCATTTCTTAGGCTACACTCTTCTTCTCCCATTACATCTAGTACTGAAATGAGAACATTGAGAAGACGTTCAACACTGAGACGGCATTGGAAAAAAAACCCGCTTCCGACGAAATAGGTGTATTCCCGAGTGATCTTGAGGAGAAAACAAATCTTGACGCATGTATTATCTTCCACTGGCAGCCCCACAGGCTACTTGAGATTCACATTCCCTTAGATCTTCAGAGACTTGGAGTCTAAGTCACGTAGCATGGCCTAGCGGCCTTCCAACGACCGGATACGCTTTCCTCCCAGAACGCAGAATTTGGCGAAAACAGTGGTGGCCAAGCTTACTCTAGCTCATAGTTGGCATAGTCCTGTGCCAACTAGGGTTCTCTCATTTGTTTGGGCGAACGTGACTCCGGAACTCTTTGGCTAGCAAAGTTATCGCCTAGATGATCATACAGAAAACCCATTGAAATGACGTTCTAAATCGGTCGGTTATATCGGCACCCCGTACATTTCGCACTCTACTGAAACGAGCCCATTGACCTAGTGTTACCCGCTGGAGATGAAATGTGCTAATAAGGCACTTGTGTGAAACATCCTGATTGCCTAGTTGTTTGGAAGCTTTCCATGAATTCCTTGCTGTTCTCTCAGAAGGAAATTCAGTCGAATAGAGTCAGTGGACTGTGAGCTTCATGTGCATATCTGCGTTCGAGAAAAGGTTTTGTCCACAAGACATAGTAGTCAGTACCTGCAGGAAATCTTCGGACTCTGATTTCTGGAAGGAAAAATTAGAGGGGCGAAAACCCCACACTCGCAGCTCATTGTCCCGCAAAGTTCAGCTACCGCTATGCTCCAGTTCATTCACTACGGATGGAAAATGATTTCAGTAGCATTTTGGTTAGCACACAACCCACAGCTCTGATACATGAGACGACTTCTCTTTAAAGATAGAGTTAGGGTTAGGGCTAGCATTAGGGTTATGGTTAGGATTAGCTTTATTATTAGGGTTAGGGTTAGGGTTAGGGTGAGGGTTAATGATAGGTTTAGGAGTGTGGTTGGGGTTAATGGTACATGTAGGTTTAGGGCTAGGGCTAAAGGTAGATGACGGCTGCGGGTGGAGGAAAGTGTGTCATAGACGATAGTGCATTTCATAGCTCTCATTGTGCTGTACTATCATTGAGTCCGTTGATGACGAGAAAGTGATTCAGTAGATCGTTGCACTCAAACACAGCAAGGTAAATGATAAGACAGCAAAATAGCCGATCATACGTTCTGAAGAGGTTGTGTGATATGGTGCAAGTCAGTCATTTCCAATTCAACTGATATGAACATATGGATCCAGTGCTGCGTTCCTGCTTAAAGCCACTTCTCAGGAACATGTTCATTGCCGTGTACTTGGCAGCTTTCAAACCCTTCACTCCTGGGCTGTGTGAGAGAAATTCACCCGAATAGAGTAAGGGCACTGCTAGCTGCACACGCATTGCTACGTTGAAAACACTGTATGGTCAAAGTGAGGTGGTAGGCTGTTGCTTCTCTTCTTCCTGGGCCTACACTGTTCTGATGGAAAAAGTTCCTCGGAGAAAACTCTACTGTGGAAGCTCATTCCCCTTCAAGGATCACAAAGTGCTATGCTAGCATTCCCTCCTTTGCTGACGGGAATTCATTTCAGTAGCTCTTGGGATATGACACGAGCCAGAGATCCCATAGTGCAGCAATGTACTTCCACAAGATGCTGACAAGAGTACTTCCTAGGTGAGACACCACTGCTTTCATCTCCTACTGAAATGAGAACATTGATAACACGTCAAATGGTGTGGATGGCTTTGGTGGAAAACACTTTTGGCACGACTTCATATAATTCCTGAATGATGCAGGGGAGCGCAAAGTGTTCACTGCTGTATTCTCAGAGTGGAATGAATGCCCCGGTAGGCCCATGCTGTACTTTTAGCTTCTTTGTCCTTTAATGCTTCACGAACGGGTGGAGTCCAAGGGACGTAGTATAGTCTCCACGCATTTCTTAGGCTACACTCTTCTTCTCCCATTACATCTAGTACTGAAATGAGAACATTGAGAAGACGTTCAACACTGAGACGGCATTGGAAAAAAAACCCGCTTCCGACGAAATAGGTGTATTCCCGAGTGATCTTGAGGAGAAAACAAATCTTGACGCATGTATTATCTTCCACTGGCAGCCCCACAGGCTACTTGAGATTCACATTCCCTTAGATCTTCAGAGACTTGGAGTCTAAGTCACGTAGCATGGCCTAGCGGCCTTCCAACGACCGGATACGCTTTCCTCCCAGAACGCAGAATTTGGCGAAAACAGTGGTGGCCAAGCTTACTCTAGCTCATAGTTGGCATAGTCCTGTGCCAACTAGGGTTCTCTCATTTGTTTGGGCGAACGTGACTCCGGAACTCTTTGGCTAGCAAAGTTATCGCCTAGGTGATCATACAGAAAACCAATTGAAATGACGTTCTAAATCGGTCGGTTATAACGGCACCCCGTACATTTCGCACTCTACTGAAACGAGCCCATTGACCTAGTGTTACCCGCTGGAGATGAAATGTGCTAATAAGGCACTTGTGTGAAACATCCTGATTGCCTAGTTGTTTGGAAGCTTTCCATGAATTCCTTGCTGTTCTCTCAGAAGGAAATTCAGTCGAATAGAGGCAGTGGACTGTGAGCTTCATGTGCATATCTACGTTCGAGAAAAGGTTTTGTCCACAAGACATAGTAGTCAGTACCTGCAGGAAATCTTCGGACTCTGATTTCTCGAAGGAAAAATTAGAGGGGCGAAAACCCCACACTCGCAGCTCATTGTCCCGCAAAGTTCAGCTACCGCTATGCTCCAGTTCATTCACTACGGATGGAAAATGATTTCAGTAGCATTTTGGTTAGCACACAACCCACAGCTCTGATACATGAGACGACTTCTCTTTAAAGATAGAGTTAGGGTTAGGGCTAGCATTAGGGTTATGGTTAGGATTAGCTTTATTATTAGGGTTAGGGTTAGGGTTAGGGTGAGGGTTAATGATAGGTTTAGGAGTGTGGTTGGGGTTAATGGTACATGTAGGTTTAGGGCTAGGGCTAAAGGTAGATGACGGCCGCGGGTGGAGGAAAGTGTGTCATAGACGATAGTGCATTTCATAGCTCTCATTGTGCTGTACTATCATTGAGTCCGTTGATGACGAGAAAGTGATTCAGTAGATCGTTGCACTCAAACACAGGAAGGTAAATGATAAGACAGCAAAATAGCTGATCATACGTTCTGAAGAGGTTATGTGATATGGTGCAAGTCAGTCATTTCCAATTCAACTGATATGAACATATGGATCTAGTGCTGCGTTCCTGCTTAAAGCCACTTCTCAGGAACATGTTCATTGCCGTGTACTTGGCAGCTTTCAAACCCTTCACTCCTGGGCTGTGTGAGAGAAATTCACCCGAATAGAGTAAGGGCACTGCTAGCTGCACACGCATTGCTACGTTGAAAACACTGTATGGTCAAAGTGAGGTGGTAGGCTGTTGCTTCTCTTCTTCCTGGGCCTACGCTTTTCTGATGGAAAAAGTACCTCGGAGAAAACTCTACTGTGGAAGCTCATTCCCCTTCAAAGATCACAAAGTGCTATGCTAGCATTCCCTCCTTTGCTGATGCGAATTCATTTCAGTAGCTCTTGGGATATGACACGAGCCAGAGATCCCATAGTGCAGCAAGGTACTTCCACAAGATGCTGACAAGAGTACTTCCTAGGTGAGACACCACTGCTTTCATCTCCTACTGAAATGAGAACATTGATAACACGTCAAATGGTGTGGATGGCTTTGGTGGAAAACACTTTTGGCACGACTTCATATAATTCCTGAATGATGCAGGGGAGCGCAAAGTGTTCACTGCTGTATTCTCAGAGTGGAATGAATGCCCCGGTAGGCCCATGCTGTACTTTTAGCTTCTTCGTCCTTTAATGCTTCACGAACGGGTGGAGTCCAAGGGACGTAGTATAGTCTCCACGCATTTCTTAGGCTACACTCTTCTTCTCCCATTACATCTAGTACTGAAATGAGAACATTGAGAAGACGTTCAACACTGAGACGGCATTGGAAAAAAAACCCGCTTCCGACGAAATAGGTGTATTCCCGAGTGATCTTGAGGAGAAAACAAATCTTGACGCATGTATTATCTTCCACTGGCAGCCCCACAGGCTACTTGAGATTCACATTCCCTTAGATCTTCAGAGACTTGGAGTCTAAGTCACGTAGCATGGCCTAGCGGCCTTCCAACGACCGGATACGCTTTCCTCCCAGAACGCAGAATTTGGCGAAAACAGTGGTGGCCAAGCTTACTCTAGCTCATAGTTGGCATAGTCCTGTGCCAACTAGGGTTCTCTCATTTGTTTGGGCGAACGTGACTCCGGAACTCTTTGGCTAGCAAAGTTATCGCCTAGGTGATCATACAGAAAACCCATTGAAATGACGTTCTAAATCGGTCGGTTATATCGGCACCCCGTACATTTCGCACTCTACTGAAACGAGCCCATTGACCTAGTGTTACCCGCTGGAGATGAAATGTGCTAATAAGGCACTTGTGTGAAACATCCTGATTGCCTAGTTGTTTGGAAGCTTTCCATGAATTCCTTGCTGTTCTCTCAGAAGGAAATTCAGTCGAATAGAGGCAGTGGACTGTGAGCTTCATGTGCATATCTACGTTCGAGAAAAGGTTTTGTCCACAAGACATAGTAGTCAGTACCTGCAGGAAATCTTCGGACTCTGATTTCTCGAAGGAAAAATTAGAGGGGCGAAAACCCCACACTCGCAGCTCATTGTCCCGCAAAGTTCAGCTACCGCTATGCTCCAGTTCATTCACTACGGATGGAAAATGATTTCAGTAGCATTTTGGTTAGCACACAACCCACAGCTCTGATACATGAGACGACTTCTCTTTAAAGATAGAGTTAGGGTTAGGGCTAGCATTAGGGTTATGGTTAGGATTAGCTTTATTATTAGGGTTAGGGTTAGGGTTAGGGTGAGGGTTAATGATAGGTTTAGGAGTGTGGTTGGGGTTAATGGTACATGTAGGTTTAGGGCTAGGGCTAAAGGTAGATGACGGCCGCGGGTGGAGGAAAGTGTGTCATAGACGATAGTGCATTTCATAGCTCTCATTGTGCTGTACTATCATTGAGTCCGTTGATGACGAGAAAGTGATTCAGTAGATCGTTGCACTCAAACACAGCAAGGTAAATGATAAGACAGCAAAATAGCCGATCATACGTTCTGAAGAGGTTGTGTGATATGGTGCAAGTCAGTCATTTCCAATTCAACTGATATGAACATATGGATCCAGTGCTGCGTTCCTGCTTAAAGCCACTTCTCAGGAACATGTTCATTGCCGTGTACTTGGCAGCTTTCAAACCCTTCACTCCTGGGCTGTGTGAGAGAAATTCACCCGAATAGAGTAAGGGCACTGCTAGCTGCACACGCATTGCTACGTTGAAAACACTGTATGGTCAAAGTGAGGTGGTAGGCTGTTGCTTCTCTTCTTCCTGGGCCTACGCTGTTCTGATGGAAAAAGTTCCTCGGAGAAAACTCTACTGTGGAAGCTCATTCCCCTTCAAGGATCACAAAGTGCTATGCTAGCATTCCCTCCTTTGCTGACGCGAATTCATTTCAGTAGCTCTTGGGATATGACACGAGCCAGAGATCCCATAGTGCAGCAATGTACTTCCACAAGATGCTGACAAGAGTACTTCCTAGGTGAGACACCACTGCTTTCATCTCCTACTGAAATGAGAACATTGATAACACGTCAAATGGTGTGGATGGCTTTGGTGGAAAACACTTTTGGCACGACTTCATATAATTCCTGAATGATGCAGTGGAGCGCAACGTGTTCACTGCTGTATTCTCAGAGTGGAATGAATGCCCCGGTAGGCCCATGCTGTACTTTTAGCTTCTTCGTCCTTTAATGCTTCACGAACGGGTGGAGTCCAAGGGACGTAGTATAGTCTCCATGCATTTCTTAGGCTACACTCTTCTTCTCCCATTACATCTAGTACTGAAATGAGAACATTGAGAAGACGTTCAACACTGAGACGGCATTGGAAAAAAAACCTGCTTCCGATGAAATAGGTGTATTCCCGAGTGATCTTGAGGAGAAAACAAATCTTGACGCATGTATTATCTTCCACTGGCAGCCCCACAGGCTACTTGAGATTCACATTCCCTTAGATCTTCAGAGACTTGGAGTCTAAGTCACGTAGCATGGCCTAGCGGCCTTCCAACGACCGGATACGCTTTCCTCCCAGAACGCAGAATTTGGCGAAAACAGTGGTGGCCAAGCTTACTCTAGCTCATAGTTGGCATAGTCCTGTGCCAACTAGGGTTCTCTCATTTGTTTGGGCGAACGTGACTCCGGAACTCTTTGGCTAGCAAAGTTATCGCCTAGGTGATCATACAGAAAACCCATTGAAATGACGTTCTAAATCGGTCGGTTATATCGGCACCCCGTACATTTCGCACTCTACTGAAACGAGCCCATTGACCTAGTGTTACCCGCTGGAGATGAAATGTGCTAATAAGGCACTTGTGTGAAACATCCTGATTGCCTAGTTGTTTGGAAGCTTTCCATGAATTCCTTGCTGTTCTCTCAGAAGGAAATTCAGTCGAATAGAGTCAGTGGACTGTGAGCTTCATGTGCATATCTGCGTTCGAGAAAAGGTTTTGTCCACAAGACATTGTAGTCAGTACCTACAGGAAATCTTCGGACTCTGATTTCTCGAAGGAAAAATTAGAGGGGCGAAAACCCCACACTCGCAGCTCATTGTCCCGCAAAGTTCAGCTACCGCTATGCTCCAGTTCATTCACTACGGATGGAAAATGATTTCAGTAGCATTTTGGTTAGCACACAACCCACAGCTCTGATACATGAGACGACTTCTCTTTAAAGATAGAGTTAGGGTTACGGCTAGCATTAGGGTTATGGTTAGGATTAGCTTTATTATTAGGGTTAGGGTTAGGGTTAGGGTGAGGGTTAATGATAGGTTTAGGAGTGTGGTTGGGGTTAATGGTACATGTAGGTTTAGGGCTAGGGCTAAAGGTAGATGACGGCCGCGGGTGGAGGAAAGTGTGTCATAGACGATAGTGCATTTCATAGCTCTCATTGTGCTGTACTATCATTGAGTCCGTTGATGACGAGAAAGTGATTCAGTAGATCGTTGCACTCAAACACAGCAAGGTAAATGATAAGACAGCAAAATAGCCGATCATACGTTCTGAAGAGGTTGTGTGATATGGTGCAAGTCAGTCATTTCCAATTCAACTGATATGAACATATGGATCCAGTGCTGCGTTCCTGCTTAAAGCCACTTCTCAGGAACATGTTCATTGCCGTGTACTTGGCAGCTTTCAAACCCTTCACTCCTGGGCTGTGTGAGAGAAATTCACCCGAATAGAGTAAGGGCACTGCTAGCTGCACACGCATTGCTACGTTGAAAACACTGTATGGTCAAAGTGAGGTGGTAGGCTGTTGCTTCTCTTCTTCCTGGGCCTACGCTGTTCTGATGGAAAAAGTTCCTCGGAGAAAACTCTACTGTGGAAGCTCATTCCCCTTCAAGGATCACAAAGTGCTATGCTAGCATTCCCTCCTTTGCTGACGCGAATTCATTTCAGTAGCTCTTGGGATATGACACGAGCCAGAGATCCCATAGTGCAGCAAGGTACTTCCACAAGATGCTGACAAGAGTACTTCCTAGGTGAGACACCACTGCTTTCATCTCCTACTGAAATGAGAACATTGATAACACGTCAAATGGTGTGGATGGCTTTGGTGGAAAACACTTTTGGCACGACTTCATATAATTCCTGAATGATGCAGGGGAGCGCAAAGTGTTCACTGCTGTATTCTCAGAGTGGAATGAATGCCCCGGTAGGCCCATGCTGTACTTTTAGCTTCTTCGTCCTTTAATGCTTCACGAACGGGTGGAGTCCAAGGGACGTAGTATAGTCTCCACGCATTTCTTAGGCTACACTCTTCTTCTCCCATTACATCTAGTACTGAAATGAGAACATTGAGAAGACGTTCAACACTGAGACGGCATTGGAAAAAAAACCCGCTTCCGACGAAATAGGTGTATTCCCGAGTGATCTTGAGGAGAAAACAAATCTTGACGCATGTATTATCTTCCACTGGCAGCCCCACAGGCTACTTGAGATTCACATTCCCTTAGATCTTCAGAGACTTGGAGTCTAAGTCACGTAGCATGGCCTAGCGGCCTTCCAACGACCGGATACGCTTTCCTCCCAGAACGCAGAATTTGGCGAAAACAGTGGTGGCCAAGCTTACTCTAGCTCATAGTTGGCATAGTCCTGTGCCAACTAGGGTTCTCTCATTTGTTTGGGGGAACGTGACTCCGGAACTCTTTGGCTAGCAAAGTTATCGCCTAGGTGATCATACAGAAAACCCATTGAAATGACGTTCTAAATCGGTCGGTTATATCGGCACCCCGTACATTTCGCACTCTACTGAAACGAGCCCATTGACCTAGTGTTACCCGCTGGAGATGAAATGTGCTAATAAGGCACTTGTGTGAAACATCCTGATTGCCTAGTTGTTTGGAAGCTTTCCATGAATTCCTTGCTGTTCTCTCAGAAGGAAATTCAGTCGAATAGAGTCAGTGGACTGTGAGCTTCATGTGCATATCTACGTTCGAGAAAAGGTTTTGTCCACAAGACATAGTAGTCAGTACCTGCAGGAAATCTTCGGACTCTGATTTCTCGAAGGAAAAATTAGAGGGGCGAAAACCCCACACTCGCAGCTCATTGTCCCGCAAAGTTCAGCTACCGCTATGCTCCAGTTCATTCACTACGGATGGAAAATGATTTCAGTAGCGTTTTGGTTAGCACACAACCCACAGCTCTGATACATGAGACGACTTCTCTTTAAAGATAGAGTTAGGGTTAGGGCTAGCATTAGGGTTATGGTTAGGATTAGCTTTATTATTAGGGTTAGGGTTAGGGTTAGGGTGAGGGTTAATGATAGGTTTAGGAGTGTGGTTGGGGTTAATGGTACATGTAGGTTTAGGGCTAGGGCTAAAGGTAGATGACGGCCGCGGGAGGAGGAAAGTGTGTCATAGACGATAGTGCATTTCATAGCTCTCATTGTGCTGTACTATCATTGCGTCCGTTGATAACGAGAAAGTGATTCAGTAGATCGCTGCACTCAAACACAGCAAGGTAAATGATAAGACAGCAAAATAGCTGATCATACGTTCTGAAGAGGTTGTGTGATATGGTGCAAGTCAGTCATTTCCAATTCAACTGATATGAACATATGGATCTAGTGCCGCGTTCCTGCTTAAAGCCACTTCTCAGGAACATGTTCATTGCCGTGTACTTGGCAGCTTTCAAACCCTTCACTGCTGGGCTGTGTGAGAGAAATTCACCCGAATAGAGTAAGGGCACTGCTAGCTGCACACGCATTGCTACGTTGAAAACACTGTATGGTCAAAGTGAGGTGGTAGGCTGTTGCTTCTCTTCTTCCTGGGCCTACGCTTTTCTGATGGAAAAAGTACCTCGGAGAAAACTCTACTGTGGAAGCTCATTCCCCTTCAAGGATCACAAAGTGCTATGCTAGCATTCCCTCCTTTGCTGACGCGAATTCATTTCAGTAGCTCTTGGGATATGACACGAGCCAGAGATCCCATAGTGCAGCAAGGTACTTCCACAAGATGCTGACAAGAGTACTTCCTAGGTGAGACACCACTGCTTTCATCTCCTACTGAAATGAGAACATTGATAACACGTCAAATGGTGTGGATGGCTTTGGTGGAAAACACTTTTGGCACGACTTCATATAATTCCTGAATGATGCAGGGGAGCGCAAAGTGTTCACTGCTGTATTCTCAGAGTGGAATGAATGCCCCGGTAGGCCCATGCTGTACTTTTAGCTTCTTCGTCCTTTAATGCTTCACGAACGGGTGGAGTCCAAGGGACGTAGTATAGTCTCCACGCATTTCTTAGGCTACACTCTTCTTCTCCCATTACATCTAGTACTGAAATGAGAACATTGAGAAGACGTTCAACACTGAGACGGCATTGGAAAAAAAACCCGCTTCCGGCGAAATAGGTGTATTCCCGAGTGATCTTGAGGAGAAAACAAATCTTGACGCATGTATTATCTTCCACTGGCAGCCCCACAGGCTACTTGAGATTCACATTCCCTTAGATCTTCAGAGACTTGGAGTCTAAGTCACGTAGCATGGCCTAGCGGCCTTCCAACGACCGGATACGCTTTCCTCCCAGAACGCAGAATTTGGCGAAAACAGTGGTGGCCAAGCTTACTCTAGCTCATAGTTGGCATAGTCCTGTGCCAACTAGGGTTCTCTCATTTGTTTGGGCGAACGTGACTCCGGAACTCTTTGGCTAGCAAAGTTATCGCCTATGTGATCATACAGAAAGCCCATTGAAATGACGTTCTAAATCGGTCAGTTATATCGGCACCCCGTACATTTCGCACTCTACTGAAACGAGCCCATTGACCTAGTGTTACCCGCTGGAGATGAAATGTGCTAATAAGGCACTTGTGTGAAACATCCTGATTGCCTAGTTGTTTGGAAGCTTTCCATGAATTCCTTGCTGTTCTCTCAGAAGGAAATTCAGTCGAATAGAGTCAGTGGACTGTGAGCTTCATGTGCATATCTGCGTTCGAGAAAAGGTTTTGTCCACAAGACATAGTAGTCAGTACCTGCAGGAAATCTTCGGACTCTGATTTCTGGAAGGAAAAATTAGAGGGGCGAAAACCCCACACTCGCAGCTCATTGTCCCGCAAAGTTCAGCTACGGCTATGCTCCAGTTCATTCACTACGGATGGAAAATGATTTCAGTAGCGTTTTGGTTAGCACACAACCCACAGCTCTGATACATGAGACGACTTCTCTTTAAAGATAGAGTTAGGGTTAGGGCTAGCATTAGGGTTATGGTTAGGATTAGCTTTATTATTAGGGTTAGGGTTAGGGTTAGGGTGAGGGTTAATGATAGGTTTAGGAGTATGGTTGGGGTTAATGGTACATGTAGGTTTAGGGCTAGGGCTAAAGGTAGATGACGGCCGCGGGAGGAGGAAAGTGTGTCATAGACGATAGTGCATTTCATAGCTCTCATTGTGCTGTACTATCATTGCGTCCGTTGATAACGAGAAAGTGATTCAGTAGATCGCTGCACTCAAACACAGCAAGGTAAATGATAAGACAGCAAAATAGCTGATCATACGTTCTGAAGAGGTTATGTGATATGGTGCAAGTCAGTCATTTCCAATTCAACTGATATGAACATATGGATCTAGTGCCGCGTTCCTGCTTAAAGCCACTTCTCAGGAACATGTTCATTGCCGTGTACTTGGCAGCTTTCAAACCCTTCACTCCTGGGCTGTGTGAGAGAAATTCACCCGAATAGAGTAAGGGCACTGCTAGCTGCACACGCATTGCTACGTTGAAAACACTGTATGGTCAAAGTGAGGTGGTAGGCTGTTGCTTCTCTTCTTCCTGGGCCTACGCTGTTCTGATGGAAAAAGTTCCTCGGAGAAAACTCTACTGTGGAAGCTCATTCCCCTTCAAGGATCACAAAGTGCTATGCTAGCATTCCCTCCTTTGCTGACGCGAATTCATTTCAGTAGCTCTTGGGATATGACACGAGCCAGAGATCCCATAGTGCAGCAATGTACTTCCACAAGATGCTGACAAGAGTACTTCCTAGGTGAGACACCACTGCTTTCATCTCCTACTGAAATGAGAACATTGATAACACGTCAAATGGTGTGGATGGCTTTGGTGGAAAACACTTTTGGCACGACTTCATATAATTCCTGAATGATGCAGGGGAGCGCAACGTGTTCACTGCTGTATTCTCAGAGTGGAATGAATGCCCCGGTAGGCCCATGCTGTACTTTTAGCTTCTTCGTCCTTTAATGCTTCACGAACGGGTGGAGTCCAAGGGACGTAGTATAGTCTCCACGCATTTCTTAGGCTACACTCTTCTTCTCCCATTACATCTAGTACTGAAATGAGAACATTGAGAAGACGTTCAACACTGAGACGGCATTGGAAAAAAAACCCGCTTCCGGCGAAATAGGTGTATTCCCGAGTGATCTTGAGGAGAAAACAAATCTTGACGCATGTATTATCTTCCACTGGCAGCCCCACAGGCTACTTGAGATTCACATTCCCTTAGATCTTCAGAGACTTGGAGTCTAAGTCACGTAGCATGGCCTAGCGGCCTTCCAACGACCGGATACGCTTTCCTCCCAGAACGCAGAATTTGGCGAAAACAGTGGTGGCCAAGCTTACTCTAGCTCATAGTTGGCATAGTCCTGTGCCAACTAGGGTTCTCTCATTTGTTTGGGCGAACGTGACTCCGGAACTCTTTGGCTAGCAAAGTTATCGCCTAGGTGATCATACAGAAAGCCCATTGAAATGACGTTCTAAATCGGTCGGTTATATCGGCACCCCGTACATTTCGCACTCTACTGAAACGAGCCCATTGACCTAGTGTTACCCGCTGGAGATGAAATGTGCTAATAAGGCACTTGTGTGAAACATCCTGATTGCCTAGTTGTTTGGAAGCTTTCCATGAATTCCTTGCTGTTCTCTCAGAAGGAAATTCAGTCGAATAGAGTCAGTGGACTGTGAGCTTCATGTGCATATCTGCGTTCGAGAAAAGGTTTTGTCCACAAGACATAGTAGTCAGTACCTGCAGGAAATCTTCGGACTCTGATTTCTGGAAGGAAAAATTAGAGGGGCGAAAACCCCACACTCGCAGCTCATTGTCCCGCAAAGTTCAGCTACCGCTATGCTCCAGTTCATTCACTACGGATGGAAAATGATTTCAGTAGCGTTTTGGTTAGCACACAACCCACAGCTCTGATACATGAGACGACTTCTCTTTAAAGATAGAGTTAGGGTTAGGGCTAGCATTAGGGTTATGGTTAGGATTAGCTTTATTATTAGGGTTAGGGTTAGGGTTAGGGTGAGGGTTAATGATAGGTTTAGGAGTATGGTTGGGGTTAATGGTACATGTAGGTTTAGGGCTAGGGCTAAAGGTAGATGACGGCCGCGGGAGGAGGAAAGTGTGTCATAGACGATAGTGCATTTCATAGCTCTCATTGTGCTGTACTATCATTGCGTCCGTTGATGACGAGAAAGTGATTCAGTAGATCGCTGCACTCAAACACAGCAAGGTAAATGATAAGACAGCAAAATAGCTGATCATACGTTCTGAAGAGGTTATGTGATATGGTGCAAGTCAGTCATTTCCAATTCAACTGATATGAACATATGGATCTAGTGCCGCGTTCCTGCTTAAAGCCACTTCTCAGGAACATGTTCATTGCCGTGTACTTGGCAGCTTTCAAACCCTTCACTCCTGGGCTGTGTGAGAGAAATTCACCCGAATAGAGTAAGGGCACTGCTAGCTGCACACGCATTGCTACGTTGAAAACACTGTATGGTCAAAGTGAGGTGGTAGGCTGTTGCTTCTCTTCTTCCTGGGCCTACGCTTTTCTGATGGAAAAAGTACCTCGGAGAAAACTCTACTGTGGAAGCTCATTCCCCTTCAAGGATCACAAAGTGGTATGCTATCATTCCCTCCTTTGCTGACGCGAATTCATTTCAGTAGCTCTTGGGATATGACACGAGCCAGAGATCCCATAGTGCAGCAAGGTACTTCCACAAGATGCTGACAAGAGTACTTCCTAGGTGAGACACCACTGCTTTCATCTCCTACTGAAATGAGAACATTGATAACACGTCAAATGGTGTGGATGGCTTTGGTGGAAAACACTTTTGCACGACTTCATATAATTCCTGAATGATGCAGGGGAGCGCAAAGTGTTCACTGCTGTATTCTCAGAGTGGAATGAATGCCCCGGTAGGCCCATGCTGTACTTTTAGCTTCTTCGTCCTTTAATTCTTCACGAACGGGTGGAGTCCAAGGGACGTAGTATAGTCTCCACGCATTTCTTCGGCTACACTCTTCTTCTCCCATTACATCTAGTACTGAAATGAGAACATTGAGAAGACGTTCAACACTGAGACGGCATTGGAAAAAAAACCCGCTTCCGACGAAATAGGTGTATTCCCGAGTGATCTTGAGGAGAAAACAAATCTTGACGCATGTATTATCTTCCACTGGCAGCCCCACAGGCTACTTGAGATTCACATTCCCTTAGATCTTCAGAGACTTGGAGTCTAAGTCACGTAGCATGGCCTAGCGGCCTTCCAACGACCGGATACGCTTTCCTCCCAGAACGCAGAATTTGGCGAAAACAGTGGTGGCCAAGCTTACTCTAGCTCATAGTTGGCATAGTCCTGTGCCAACTAGGGTTCTCTCATTTGTTTGGGTGAACGTGACTCCGGAACTCTTTGGCTAGCAAAGTTATCGCCTAGGTGATCATACAGAAAGCCCATTGAAATGACGTTCTAAATCGGTCGGTTATATCGGCACCCCGTACATTTCGCACTCTACTGAAACGAGCCCATTGACCTAGTGTTACCCGCTGGAGATGAAATGTGCTAATAAGGCACTTGTGTGAAACATCCTGATTGCCTAGTTGTTTGGAAGCTTTCCATGAATTCCTTGCTGTTCTCTCAGAAGGAAATTCAGTCGAATAGAGTCAGTGGACTGTGAGCTTCATGTGCATATCTGCGTTCGAGAAAAGGTTTTGTCCACAAGACATAGTAGTCAGTACCTGAAGGAAATCTTCGGACTCTGATTTCTGGAAGGAAAAATTAGAGGGGCGAAAACCCCACACTCGCAGCTCATTGTCCCGCAAAGTTCAGCTACCGCTATGCTCCAGTTCATTCACTACGGATGGAAAATGATTTCAGTAGCGTTTTGGTTAGCACACAACCCACAGCTCTGATACATGAGACGACTTCTCTTTAAAGATAGAGTTAGGGTTAGGGCTAGCATTAGGGTTATGGTTAGGATTAGCTTTATTATTAGGGTTAGGGTTAGGGTTAGGGTGAGGGTTAATGATAGGTTTAGGAGTATGGTTGGGGTTAATGGTACATGTAGGTTTAGGGCTAGGGCTAAAGGTAGATGACGGCCGCGGGTGGAGGAAAGTGTGTCATAGACGATAGTGCATTTCATAGCTCTCATTGTGCTGTACTATCATTGCGTCCGTTGATGACGAGAAAGTGATTCAGTAGATCGCTGCACTCAAACACAGCAAGGTAAATGATAAGACAGCAAAATAGCTGATCATACGTTCAGAAGAGGTTATGTGATATGGTGCAAGTCAGTCATTTCCAATTCAACTGATATGAACATATGGATCTAGTGCTGCGTTCCTGCTTAAAGCCACTTCTCAGGAACATGTTCATTGCCGTGTACTTGGCAGCTTTCAAACCCTTCACTCCTGGGCTGTGTGAGAGAAATTCACCCGAATAGAGTAAGGGCACTGCTAGCTGCACACGCATTGCTACGTTGAAAACACTGTATGGTCAAAGTGAGGTGGTAGGCTGTTGCTTCTCTTCTTCCTGGGCCTACGCTTTTCTGATGGAAAAAGTACCTCGGAGAAAACTCTACTGTGGAAGCTCATTCCCCTTCAAGGATCACAAAGTGCTATGCTAGCATTCCCTCCTTTGCTGACGCGAATTCGTTTCAGTAGCTCTTGGGATATGACACGATCCAGAGATCCCATAGTGCAGCAAGGTACTTCCACAAGATGCTGACAAGAGTACTTCCTAGGTGAGACACCACTGCTTTCATCTCCTACTGAAATGAGAACATTGATAACACGTCAAATGGTGTGGATGGCTTTGGTGGAAAACACTTTTGGCACGACTTCATATAATTCCTGAATGATGCAGGGGAGCGCAAAGTGTTCACTGCTGTATTCTCAGAGTGGAATGAATGCCCCGGTAGGCCCATGCTGTACTTTTAGCTTCTTCGTCCTTTAATGCTTCACGAACGGGTGGAGTCCAAGGGACGTAGTATAGTCTCCACGCATTTCTTAGGCTACACTCTTCTTCTCCCATTACATCTAGTACTGAAACGAGAACACTGAGAAGACGTTCAACACTGAGACGGCATTGGAAAAAAAACCCGCTTCCGACGAAATAGGTGTATTCCCGAGTGATCTTGAGGAGAAAACAAATCTTGACGCATGTATTATCTTCCACTGGCAGCCCCACAGGCTACTTGAGATTCACATTCCCTTAGATCTTCAGAGACTTGGAGTCTAAGTCACGTAGCATGGCCTAGCGGCCTTCCAACGACCGGATACGCTTTCCTCCCAGAACGCAGAATTTGGCGAAAACAGTGGTGGCCAAGCTTACTCTAGCTCATAGTTGGCATAGTCCTGTGCCAACTAGGGTTCTCTCATTTGTTTGGGTGAACGTGACTCCGGAACTCTTTGGCTAGCAAAGTTATCGCCTAGGTGATCATACAGAAAGCCCATTGAAATGACGTTCTAAATCGGTCGGTTATATCGGCACCCCGTACATTTCGCACTCTACTGAAACGAGCCCATTGACCTAGTGTTACCCGCTGGAGATGAAATGTGCTAATAAGGCACTTGTGTGAAACATCCTGATTGCCTAGTTGTTTGGAAGCTTTCCATGAATTCCTTGCTGTTCTCTCAGAAGGAAATTCAGTCGAATAGAGTCAGTGGACTGTGAGCTTCATGTGCATATCTGCGTTCGAGAAAAGGTTTTGTCCACAAGACATAGTAGTCAGTACCTGCAGGAAATCTTCGGACTCTGATTTCTGGAAGGAAAAATTAGAGGGGCGAAAACCCCACACTCGCAGCTCATTGTCCCGCAAAGTTCAGCTACCGCTATGCTCCAGTTCATTCACTACGGATGGAAAATGATTTCAGTAGCGTTTTGGTTAGCACACAACCCACAGCTCTGATACATGAGACGACTTCTCTTTAAAGATAGAGTTAGGGTTAGGGCTAGCATTAGGGTTATGGTTAGGATTAGCTTTATTATTAGGGTTAGGGTTAGGGTTAGGGTGAGGGTTAATGATAGGTTTAGGAGTATGGTTGGGGTTAATGGTACATGTAGGTTTAGGGCTAGGGCTAAAGGTAGATGACGGCCGCGGGTGGAGGAAAGTGTGTCATAGACGATAGTGCATTTCATAGCTCTCATTGTGCTGTACTATCATTGCGTCCGTTGATGACGAGAAAGTGATTCAGTAGATCGCTGCACTCAAACACAGCAAGGTAAATGATAAGACAGCAAAATAGCTGATCATACGTTCAGAAGAGGTTATGTGATATGGTGCAAGTCAGTCATTTCCAATTCAACTGATATGAACATATGGATCTAGTGCTGCGTTCCTGCTTAAAGCCACTTCTCAGGAACATGTTCATTGCCGTGTACTTGGCAGCTTTCAAACCCTTCACTCCTGGGCTGTGTGAGAGAAATTCACCCGAATAGAGTAAGGGCACTGCTAGCTGCACACGCATTGCTACGTTGAAAACACTGTATGGTCAAAGTGAGGTGGTAGGCTGTTGCTTCTCTTCTTCCTGGGCCTACGCTTTTCTGATGGAAAAAGTACCTCGGAGAAAACTCTACTGTGGAAGCTCATTCCCCTTCAAGGATCACAAAGTGCTATGCTAGCATTCCCTCCTTTGCTGACGCGAATTCGTTTCAGTAGCTCTTGGGATATGACACGATCCAGAGATCCCATAGTGCAGCAAGGTACTTCCACAAGATGCTGACAAGAGTACTTCCTAGGTGAGACACCACTGCTTTCATCTCCTACTGAAATGAGAACATTGATAACACGTCAAATGGTGTGGATGGCTTTGGTGGAAAACACTTTTGGCACGACTTCATATAATTCCTGAATGATGCAGGGGAGCGCAAAGTGTTCACTGCTGTATTCTCAGAGTGGAATGAATGCCCCGGTAGGCCCATGCTGTACTTTTAGCTTCTTCGTCCTTTAATGCTTCACGAACGGGTGGAGTCCAAGGGACGTAGTATAGTCTCCACGCATTTCTTAGGCTACACTCTTCTTCTCCCATTACATCTAGTACTGAAACGAGAACACTGAGAAGACGTTCAACACTGAGACGGCATTGGAAAAAAAACCCGCTTCCGACGAAATAGGTGTATTCCCGAGTGATCTTGAGGAGAAAACAAATCTTGACGCATGTATTATCTTCCCCTGGCAGCCCCACAGGCTACTTGAGATTCACATTCCCTTAGATCTTCAGAGACTTGGAGTCTAAGTCACGTAGCATGGCCTAGCGGCCTTCCAACGACCGGATACGCTTTCCTCCCAGAACGCAGAATTTGGCGAAAACAGTGGTGGCCAAGCTTACTCTAGCTCATAGTTGGCATAGTCCTGTGCCAACTAGGGTTCTCTCATTTGTTTGGGGGAACGTGACTCCGGAACTCTTTGGCTAGCAAAGTTATCGCCTAGGTGATCATACAGAAAGCCCATTGAAATGACGTTCTAAATCGGTCGGTTATATCGGCACCCCGTACATTTCGCACTCTACTGAAACGAGCCCATTGACCTAGTGTTACCCGCTGGAGATGAAATGTGCTAATAAGGCACTTGTGTGAAACATCCTGATTGCCTAGTTGTTTGGAAGCTTTCCATGAATTCCTTGCTGTTCTCTCAGAAGGAAATTCAGTCGAATAGAGTCAGTGGACTGTGAGCTTCATGTGCATATCTACGTTCGAGAAAAGGTTTTGTCCACAAGACATAGTAGTCAGTACCTGCAGGAAATCTTCGGACTCTGATTTCTTGAAGGAAAAATTAGAGGGGCGAAAACCCCACACTCGCAGCTCATTGTCCCGCAAAGTTCAGCTACCGCTATGCTCCAGTTCATTCACTACGGATGGAAAATGATTTCGGTAGCGTTTTGGTTACACACAACCCACAGCTCTGATACATGAGACGACTTCTCTTTAAAGATAGAGTTAGCGTTAGGGCTAGCATTAGGGTTATGGTTAGGATTAGCTTTATTATTAGGGTTAGGGTTAGGGTTAGGGTGAGGGTTAATGATAGGTTTAGGAGTATGGTTGGGGTTAATGGTACATGTAGGTTTAGGGCTAGGGCTAAAGGTAGATGACGGCCGCGGGTGGAGGAAAGTGTGTCATAGACGATAGTGCATTTCATAGCTCTCATTGTGCTGTACTATCATTGCGTCCGTTGATGACGAGAAAGTGATTCAGTAGATCGCTGCACTCAAACACAGCAAGGTAAATGATAAGACAGCAAAATAGCTGATCATACGTTCTGAAGAGGTTATGTGATATGGTGCAAGTCAGTCATTTCCAATTCAACTGATATGAACATATGGATCTAGTGCTGCGTTCCTGCTTAAAGCCACTTCTCAGGAACATGTTCATTGCCGTGTACTTGGCAGCTTTCAAACCCTTCACTCCTGGGCTTTGTGAGAGAAATTCACCCGAATAGAGTAAGGGCACTGCTAGCTGCACACGCATTGCTACGTTGAAAACACTGTATGGTCAAAGTGAGGTGGTAGGCTGTTGCTTCTCTTCTTCCTGGGCCTACGCTTTTCTGATGGAAAAAGTACCTCGGAGAAAACTCTACTGTGGAAGCTCATTCCCCTTCAAGGATCACAAAGTGCTATGCTAGCATTCCCTCCTTTGCTGACGCGAATTCGTTTCAGTAGCTCTTGGGATATGACACGAGCCAGAGATCCCATAGTGCAGCAAGGTACTTCCACAAGATGCTGACAAGAGTACTTCCTAGGTGAGACACCACTGCTTTCATCTCCTACTGAAATGAGAACATTGATAACACGTCAAATGGTGTGGATGGCTTTGGTGGAAAACACTTTTGGCACGACTTCATATAATTCCTGAATGATGCAGGGGAGCGCAAAGTGTTCACTGCTGTATTCTCAGAGTGGAATAAATGCCCCGGTAGGCCCATGCTGTACTTTTAGCTTCTTCGTCCTTTAATGCTTCACGAACGGGTGGAGTCCAAGGGACGTAGTATAGTCTCCACGCATTTCTTAGGCTACACTCTTCTTCTCCCATTATATCTAGTACTGAAACGAGAACATTGAGAAGACGTTCAACACTGAGACGGCATTGGAAAAAAAACCCGCTTCCGACGAAATAGGTGTATTCCCGAGTGATCTTGAGGAGAAAACAAATCTTGACGCATGTATTATCTTCCCCTGGCAGCCCCACAGGCTACTTGAGATTCACATTCCCTTAGATCTTCAGAGACTTGGAGTCTAAGTCACGTAGCATGGCCTAGCGGCCTTCCAACGACCGGATACGCTTTCCTCCCAGAACGCAGAATTTGGCGAAAACAGTGGTGGCCAAGCTTACTCTAGCTCATAGTTGGCATAGTCCTGTGCCAACTAGGGTTCTCTCATTTGTTTGGGGGAACGTGACTCCGGAACTCTTTGGCTAGCAAAGTTATCGCCTAGGTGATCATACAGAAAGCCCATTGAAATGACGTTCTAAATCGGTCGGTTATATCGGCACCCCGTACATTTCGCACTCTACTGAAACGAGCCCATTGACCTAGTGTTACCCGCTGGAGATGAAATGTGCTAATAAGGCACTTGTGTGAAACATCCTGATTGCCTAGTTGTTTGGAAGCTTTCCATGAATTCCTTGCTGTTCTCTCAGAAGGAAATTCAGTCGAATAGAGTCAGTGGACTGTGAGCTTCATGTGCATATCTGCGTTCGAGAAAAGGTTTTGTCCACAAGACATAGTAGTCAGTACCTGCAGGAAATCTTCGGACTCTGATTTCTGGAAGGAAAAATTAGAGGGGCGAAAACCCCACACTCGCAGCTCATTGTCCCGCAAAGTTCAGCTACCGCTATGCTCCAGTTCATTCACTACGGATGGAAAATGATTTCAGTAGCGTTTTGGTTAGCACACAACCCACAGCTCTGATACATGAGACGACTTCTCTTTAAAGATAGAGTTAGGGTTAGGGCTAGCATTAGGGTTATGGTTAGGATTAGCTTTATTATTAGGGTTAGGGTTAGGGTTAGGGTGAGGGTTAATGATAGGTTTAGGAGTATGGTTGGGGTTAATGGTACATGTAGGTTTAGGGCTAGGGCTAAAGGTAGATGACGGCCGCGGGTGGAGGAAAGTGTGTCATAGACGATAGTGCATTTCATAGCTCTCATTGTGCTGTACTATCATTGCGTCCGTTGATGACGAGAAAGTGATTCAGTAGATCGCTGCACTCAAACACAGCAAGGTAAATGATAAGACAGCAAAATAGCTGATCATACGTTCAGAAGAGGTTATGTGATATGGTGCAAGTCAGTCATTTCCAATTCAACTGATATGAACATATGGATCTAGTGCTGCGTTCCTGCTTAAAGCCACTTCTCAGGAACATGTTCATTGCCGTGTACTTGGCAGCTTTCAAACCCTTCACTCCTGGGCTGTGTGAGAGAAATTCACCCGAATAGAGTAAGGGCACTGCTAGCTGCACACGCATTGCTACGTTGAAAACACTGTATGGTCAAAGTGAGGTGGTAGGCTGTTGCTTCTCTTCTTCCTGGGCCTACGCTTTTCTGATGGAAAAAGTACCTCGGAGAAAACTCTACTGTGGAAGCTCATTCCCCTTCAAGGATCACAAAGTGCTATGCTAGCATTCCCTCCTTTGCTGACGCGAATTCGTTTCAGTAGCTCTTGGGATATGACACGAGCCAGAGATCCCATAGTGCAGCAAGGTACTTCCACAAGATGCTGACAAGAGTACTTCCTAGGTGAGACACCACTGCTTTCATCTCCTACTGAAATGAGAACATTGATAACACGTCAAATGGTGTGGATGGCTTTGGTGGAAAACACTTTTGGCACGACTTCATATAATTCCTGAATGATGTAGGGGAGCGCAAAGTGTTCACTGCTGTATTCTCAGAGTGGAATGAATGCCCCGGTAGGCCCATGCTGTACTTTTAGCTTCTTCGTCCTTTAATGCTTCACGAACGGGTGGAGTCCAAGGGACGTAGTATAGTCTCCACGCATTTCTTAGGCTACACTCTTCTTCTCCCATTACATCTAGTACTGAAACGAGAACACTGAGAAGACGTTCAACACTGAGACGGCATTGGAAAAAAAACCCGCTTCCGACGAAATAGGTGTATTCCCGAGTGATCTTGAGGAGAAAACAAATCTTGACGCATGTATTATCTTCCCCTGGCAGCCCCACAGGCTACTTGAGATTCACATTCCCTTAGATCTTCAGAGACTTGGAGTCTAAGTCACGTAGCATGGCCTAGCGGCCTTCCAACGACCGGATACGCTTTCCTCCCAGAACGCAGAATTTGGCGAAAACAGTGGTGGCCAAGCTTACTCTAGCTCATAGTTGGCATAGTCCTGTGCCAACTAGGGTTCTCTCATTTGTTTGGGTGAACGTGACTCCGGAACTCTTTGGCTAGCAAAGTTATCGCCTAGGTGATCATACAGAAAGCCCATTGAAATGACGTTCTAAATCGGTCGGTTATATCGGCACCCCGTACATTTCGCACTCTACTGAAACGAGCCCATTGACCTAGTGTTACCCGCTGGAGATGAAATGTGCTAATAAGGCACTTGTGTGAAACATCCTGATTGCCTAGTTGTTTGGAAGCTTTCCATGAATTCCTTGCTGTTCTCTCAGAAGGAAATTCAGTCGAATAGAGTCAGTGGACTGTGAGCTTCATGTGCATATCTACGTTCGAGAAAAGGTTTTGTCCACAAGACATAGTAGTCAGTACCTGCAGGAAATCTTCGGACTCTGATTTCTTGAAGGAAAAATTAGAGGGGCGAAAACCCCACACTCGCAGCTCATTGTCCCGCAAAGTTCAGCTACCGCTATGCTCCAGTTCATTCACTACGGATGGAAAATGATTTCAGTAGCGTTTTGGTTAGCACACAACCCACAGCTCTGATACATGAGACGACTTCTCTTTAAAGATAGAGTTAGGGTTAGGGCTAGCATTAGGGTTATGGTTAGGATTAGCTTTATTATTAGGGTTAGGGTTAGGGTTAGGGTGAGGGTTAATGATAGGTTTAGGAGTATGGTTGGGGTTAATGGTACATGTAGGTTTAGGGCCAGGGCTAAAGGTAGATGACGGCCGCGGGTGGAGGAAAGTGTGTCATAGACGATAGTGCATTTCATAGCTCTCATTGTGCTGTACTATCATTGCGTCCGTTGATGACGAGAAAGTGATTCAGTAGATCGCTGCACTCAAACACAGCAAGGTAAATGATAAGACAGCAAAATAGCTGATCATACGTTCTGAAGAGGTTATGTGATATGGTGCAAGTCAGTCATTTCCAATTCAACTGATATGAACATATGGATCTAGTGCTGCGTTCCTGCTTAAAGCCACTTCTCAGGAACATGTTCATTGCCGTGTACTTGGCAGCTTTCAAACCCTTCACTCCTGGGCTGTGTGAGAGAAATTCACCCGAATAGAGTAAGGGCACTGCTAGCTGCACACGCATTGCTACGTTGAAAACACTGTATGGTCAAAGTGAGGTGGTAGGGTGTTGCTTCTCTTCTTCCTGGGCCTACGCTTTTCTGATGGAAAAAGTACCTCGGAGAAAACTCTACTGTGGAAGCTCATTCCCCTTCAAGGATCACAAAGTGCTATGCTAGCATTCCCTCCTTTGCTGACGCGAATTCGTTTCAGTAGCTCTTGGGATATGACACGAGCCAGAGATCCCATAGTGCAGCAAGGTACTTCCACAAGATGCTGACAAGAGTACTTCCTAGGTGAGACACCACTGCTTTCATCTCCTACTGAAATGAGAACATTGATAACACGTCAAATGGTGTGGATGGCTTTGGTGGAAAACACTTTTGGCACGACTTCATATAATTCCTGAATGATGTAGGGGAGCGCAAAGTGTTCACTGCTGTATTCTCAGAGTGGAATGAATGCCCCGGTAGGCCCATGCTGTACTTTTAGCTTCTTCGTCCTTTAATGCTTCACGAACGGGTGGAGTCCAAGGGACGTAGTATAGTCTCCACGCATTTCTTCGGCTACACTCTTCTTCTCCCATTACATCTAGTACTGAAACGAGAACACTGAGAAGACGTTCAACACTGAGACGGCATTGGAAAAAAAACCCGCTTCCGACGAAATAGGTGTATTCCCGAGTGATCTTGAGGAGAAAACAAATCTTGACGCATGTATTATCTTCCCCTGGCAGCCCCACAGGCTACTTGAGATTCACATTCCCTTAGATCTTCAGAGACTTGGAGTCTAAGTCACGTAGCATGGCCTAGCGGCCTTCCAACGACCGGATACGCTTTCCTCCCAGAACGCAGAATTTGGCGAAAACAGTGGTGGCCAAGCTTACTCTAGCTCATAGTTGGCATAGTCCTGTGCCAACTAGGGTTCTCTCATTTGTTTGGGTGAACGTGACTCCGGAACTCTTTGGCTAGCAAAGTTATCGCCTAGGTGATCATACAGAAAGCCCATTGAAATGACGTTCTAAATCGGTCGGTTATATCGGCACCCCGTACATTTCGCACTCTACTGAAACGAGCCCATTGACCTAGTGTTACCCGCTGGAGATGAAATGTGCTAATAAGGCACTTGTGTGAAACATCCTGATTGCCTAGTTGTTTGGAAGCTTTCCATGAATTCCTTGCTGTTCTCTCAGAAGGAAATTCAGTCGAATAGAGTCAGTGGACTGTGAGCTTCATGTGCATATCTACGTTCGAGAAAAGGTTTTGTCCACAAGACATAGTAGTCAGTACCTGCAGGAAATCTTCGGACTCTGATTTCTTGAAGGAAAAATTAGAGGGGCGAAAACCCCACACTCGCAGCTCATTGTCCCGCAAAGTTCAGCTACCGCTATGCTCCAGTTCATTCACTACGGATGGAAAATGATTTCAGTAGCGTTTTGGTTAGCACACAACCCACAGCTCTGATACATGAGACGACTTCTCTTTAAAGATAGAGTTAGGGTTAGGGCTAGCATTAGGGTTATGGTTAGGATTAGCTTTATTATTAGGGTTAGGGTTAGGGTTAGGGTGAGGGTTAATGATAGGTTTAGGAGTATGGTTGGGGTTAATGGTACATGTAGGTTTAGGGCCAGGGCTAAAGGTAGATGACGGCCGCGGGTGGAGGAAAGTGTGTCATAGACGATAGTGCATTTCATAGCTCTCATTGTGCTGTACTATCATTGCGTCCGTTGATGACGAGAAAGTGATTCAGTAGATCGCTGCACTCAAACACAGCAAGGTAAATGATAAGACAGCAAAATAGCTGATCATACGTTCTGAAGAGGTTATGTGATATGGTGCAAGTCAGTCATTTCCAATTCAACTGATATGAACATATGGATCTAGTGCTGCGTTCCTGCTTAAAGCCACTTCTCAGGAACATGTTCATTGCCGTGTACTTGGCAGCTTTCAAACCCTTCACTCCTGGGCTGTGTGAGAGAAATTCACCCGAATAGAGTAAGGGCACTGCTAGCTGCACACGCATTGCTACGTTGAAAACACTGTATGGTCAAAGTGAGGTGGTAGGGTGTTGCTTCTCTTCTTGCTGGGCCTACGCTTTTCTGATGGAAAAAGTACCTCGGAGAAAACTCTACTGTGGAAGCTCATTCCCCTTCAAGGATCACAAAGTGCTATGCTAGCATTCCCTCCTTTGCTGACGCGAATTCGTTTCAGTAGCTCTTGGGATATGACACGAGCCAGAGATCCCATAGTGCAGCAAGGTACTTCCACAAGATGCTGACAAGAGTACTTCCTAGGTGAGACACCACTGCTTTCATCTCCTACTGAAATGAGAACATTGATAACACGTCAAATGGTGTGGATGGCTTTGGTGGAAAACACTTTTGGCACGACTTCATATAATTCCTGAATGATTCAGGGGAGCGCAAAGTGTTCACTGCTGTATTCTCAGAGTGGAATGAATGCCCCGGTAGGCCCATGCTGTACTTTTAGCTTCTTCGTCCTTTAATGCTTCACGAACGGGTGGAGTCCAAGGGACGTAGTATAGTCTCCACGCATTTCTTAGGCTACACTCTTCTTCTCCCATTACATCTAGTACTGAAACGAGAACACTGAGAAGACGTTCAACACTGAGACGGCATTGGAAAAAAAACCCGCTTCCGACGAAATAGGTGTATTCCCGAGTGATCTTGAGGAGAAAACAAATCTTGACGCATGTATTATCTTCCCCTGGCAGCCCCACAGGCTACTTGAGATTCACATTCCCTTAGATCTTCAGAGACTTGGAGTCTAAGTCACGTAGCATGGCCTAGCGGCCTTCCAACGACCGGATACGCTTTCCTCCCAGAACGCAGAATTTGGCGAAAACAGTGGTGGCCAAGCTTACTCTAGCTCATAGTTGGCATAGTCCTGTGCCAACTAGGGTTCTCTCATTTGTTTGGGGGAACGTGACTCCGGAACTCTTTGGCTAGCAAAGTTATCGCCTAGGTGATCATACAGAAAGCCCATTGAAATGACGTTCTAAATCGGTCGGTTATATCGGCACCCCGTACATTTCGCACTCTACTGAAACGAGCCCATTGACCTAGTGTTACCCGCTGGAGATGAAATGTGCTAATAAGGCACTTGTGTGAAACATCCTGATTGCCTAGTTGTTTGGAAGCTTTCCATGAATTCCTTGCTGTTCTCTCAGAAGGAAATTCAGTCGAATAGAGTCAGTGGACTGTGAGCTTCATGTGCATATCTACGTTCGAGAAAAGGTTTTGTCCACAAGACATAGTAGTCAGTACCTGCAGGAAATCTTCGGACTCTGATTTCTTGAAGGAAAAATTAGAGGGGCGAAAACCCCACACTCGCAGCTCATTGTCCCGCAAAGTTCAGCTACCGCTATGCTCCAGTTCATTCACTACGGATGGAAAATGATTTCAGTAGCGTTTTGGTTAGCACACAACCCACAGCTCTGATACATGAGACGACTTCTCTTTAAAGATAGAGTTAGGGTTAGGGCTAGCATTAGGGTTATGGTTAGGATTAGCTTTATTATTAGGGTTAGGGTTAGGGTTAGGGTGAGGGTTAATGATAGGTTTAGGAGTATGGTTGGGGTTAATGGTACATGTAGGTTTAGGGCCAGAGCTAAAGGTAGATGACGGCCGCGGGAGGAGGAAAGTGTGTCATAGACGATAGTGCATTTCATAGCTCTCATTGTGCTGTACTATCATTGCGTCCGTTGATGACGAGAAAGTGATTCAGTAGATCGCTGCACTCAAACACAGCAAGGTAAATGATAAGACAGCAAAATAGCTGATCATACGTTCTGAAGAGGTTATGTGATATGGTGCAAGTCAGTCATTTCCAATTCAACTGATATGAACATATGGATCTAGTGCTGCGTTCCTGCTTAAAGCCACTTCTCAGGAACATGTTCATTGCCGTGTACTTGGCAGCTTTCAAACCCTTCACTCCTGGGCTGTGTGAGAGAAATTCACCCGAATAGAGTAAGGGCACTGCTAGCTGCACACGCATTGCTACGTTGAAAACACTGTATGGTCAAAGTGAGGTGGTAGGGTGTTGCTTCTCTTCTTGCTGGGCCTACGCTTTTCTGATGGAAAAAGTACCTCGGAGAAAACTCTACTGTGGAAGCTCATTCCCCTTCAAGGATCACAAAGTGCTATGCTAGCATTCCCTCCTTTGCTGACGCGAATTCGTTTCAGTAGCTCTTGGGATATGACACGAGCCAGAGATCCCATAGTGCAGCAAGGTACTTCCACAAGATGCTGACAAGAGTACTTCCTAGGTGAGACACCACTGCTTTCATCTCCTACTGAAATGAGAACATTGATAACACGTCAAATGGTGTGGATGGCTTTGGTGGAAAACACTTTTGGCACGACTTCATATAATTCCTGAA
Organism: Desmodus rotundus; assembly: GCF_022682495.2. Lineage (NCBI taxonomy): Eukaryota > Metazoa > Chordata > Mammalia > Chiroptera > Phyllostomidae > Desmodus > Desmodus rotundus. Next base: position 183,244 of record NW_026527302.1, on the reverse strand, counting down.
TGATTCAGGGGAGCGCAAAGTGTTCACTGCTGTATTCTCAGAGTGGAATGAATGCCCCGGTAGGCCCATGCTGTACTTTTAGCTTCTTCGTCCTTTAATGCTTCACGAACGGGTGGAGTCCAAGTGACGTAGTATAGTCTCCACGCATTTCTTAGGCTACACTCTTCTTCTCCCATTACATCTAGTACTGAAACGAGAACACTGAGAAGACGTTCAACACTGAGACGGCATTGGAAAAAAAACCCGCTTCCGACGAAATAGGTGTATTCCCGAGTGATCTTGAGGAGAAAACAAATCTTGACGCATGTATTATCTTCCCCTGGCAGCCCCACAGGCTACTTGAGATTCACATTCCCTTAGATCTTCAGAGACTTGGAGTCTAAGTCACGTAGCATGGCCTAGCGGCCTTCCAACGACCGGATACGCTTTCCTCCCAGAACGCAGAATTTGGCGAAAACAGTGGTGGCCAAGCTTACTCTAGCTCATAGTTGGCATAGTCCTGTGCCAACTAGGGTTCTCTCATTTGTTTGGGGGAACGTGACTCCGGAACTCTTTGGCTAGCAAAGTTATCGCCTAGGTGATCATACAGAAAGCCCATTGAAATGACGTTCTAAATCGGTCGGTTATATCGGCACCCCGTACATTTCGCACTCTACTGAAACGAGCCCATTGACCTAGTGTTACCCGCTGGAGATGAAATGTGCTAATAAGGCACTTGTGTGAAACATCCTGATTGCCTAGTTGTTTGGAAGCTTTCCATGAATTCCTTGCTGTTCTCTCAGAAGGAAATTCAGTCGAATAGAGTCAGTGGACTGTGAGCTTCATGTGCATATCTACGTTCGAGAAAAGGTTTTGTCCACAAGACATAGTAGTCAGTACCTGCAGGAAATCTTCGGACTCTGATTTCTGGAAGGAAAAATTAGAGGGGCGAAAACCCCACACTCGCAGCTCATTGTCCCGCAAAGTTCAGCTACCGCTATGCTCCAGTTCATTCACTACGGATGGAAAATGATTTCAGTAGCGTTTTGGTTAGCACACAACCCACAGCTCTGATACATGAGACGACTTCTCTTTAAAGATAGAGTTAGGGTTAGGGCTAGCATTAGGGTTATGGTTAGGATTAGCTTTATTATTAGGGTTAGGGTTAGGGTTAGGGTGAGGGTTAATGATAGGTTTAGGAGTATGGTTGGGGTTAATGGTACATGTAGGTTTAGGGCCAGAGCTAAAGGTAGATGACGGCCGCGGGAGGAGGAAAGTGTGTCATAGACGATAGTGCATTTCATAGCTCTCATTGTGCTGTACTATCATTGAGTCCGTTGATGACGAGAAAGTGATTCAGTAGATCGTTGCACTCAAACACAGCAAGGTAAATGATAAGACAGCAAAATAGCTGATCATACGTTCTGAAGAGGTTATGTGATATGGTGCAAGTCTGTCATTTCCAATTCAACTGATATGAACATATGGATCTAGTGCTGCGTTCCTGCTTAAAGCCACTTCTCAGGAACATGTTCATTGCCGTGTACTTGGCAGCTTTCAAACCCTTCACTCCTGGGCTGTGTGAGAGAAATTCACCCGAATAGAGTAAGGACACTGCTAGCTGCACACGCATTGCTACGTTGAAAACACTGTATGGTCAAAGTGAGGTGGTAGGGTGTTGCTTCTCTTCTTCCTGGGCCTACGCTTTTCTGATGGAAAAAGTACCTCGGAGAAAACTCTACTGTGGAAGCTCATTCCCCTTCAAGGATCACAAAGTGCTATGCTAGCATTCCCTCCTTTGCTGACGCGAATTCATTTCAGTAGCTCTTGGGATATGACACGATCCAGAGATCCCATAGTGCAGCAAGGTACTTCCACAAGATGCTGACAAGAGTACTTCCTAGGTGAGACACCACTGCTTTCATCTCCTACTGAAATGAGAACATTGATAACACGTCAAATGGTGTGGATGGCTTTGGTGGAAAACACTTTTGGCACGACTTCATATAATTCCTGAATGATGCAGGGGAGCGCAAAGTGTTCACTGCTGTATTCTCAGAGTGGAATGAATGCCCCGGTAGGCCCATGCTGTACTTTTAGCTTCTTCGTCCTTTAATGCTTCACGAACGGGTGGAGTCCAAGGGACGTAGTATAGTCTCCACGCATTTCTTAGGCTACACTCTTCTTCTCCCATTACATCTAGTACTGAAACGAGAACACTGAGAAGACGTTCAACACTGAGACGGCATTGGAAAAAAAACCCGCTTCCGACGAAATAGGTGTATTCCCGAGTGATCTTGAGGAGAAAACAAATCTTGACGCATGTATTATCTTCCCCTGGCAGCCCCACAGGCTACTTGAGATTCACATTCCCTTAGATCTTCAGAGACTTGGAGTCTAAGTCACGTAGCATGGCCTAGCGGCCTTCCAACGACCGGATACGCTTTCCTCCCAGAACGCAGAATTTGGCGAAAACAGTGGTGGCCAAGCTTACTCTAGCTCATAGTTGGCATAGTCCTGTGCCAACTAGGGTTCTCTCATTTGTTTGGGCGAACGTGACTCCGGAACTCTTTGGCTAGCAAAGTTATCGCCTAGGTGATCATACAGAAAGCCCATTGAAATGACGTTCTAAATCGGTCGGTTATATCGGCACCCCGTACATTTCGCACTCTACTGAAACGAGCCCATTGACCTAGTGTTACCCGCTGGAGATGAAATGTGCTAATAAGGCACTTGTGTGAAACATCCTGATTGCCTAGTTGTTTGGAAGCTTTCCATGAATTCCTTGCTGTTCTCTCAGAAGGAAATTCAGTCGAATAGAGTCAGTGGACTGTGAGCTTCATGTGCATATCTGCGTTCGAGAAAAGGTTTTGTCCACAAGACATAATAGTCAGTACCTGCAGGAAATCTTCGGACTCTGATTTCTGGAAGGAAAAATTAGAGGGGCGAAAACCCCACACTCGCAGCTCATTGTCCCGCAAAGTTCAGCTACCGCTATGCTCCAGTTCATTCACTACGGATGGAAAATGATTTCAGTAGCGTTTTGGTTAGCACACAACCCACAGCTCTGATACATGAGACGACTTCTCTTTAAAGATAGAGTGAGGGTTAGGGCTAGCATTAGGGTTATGGTTAGGATTAGCTTTATTATTAGGGTTAGGGTTAGGGTTAGGGTGAGGGTTAATGATAGGTTTAGGAGTATGGTTGGGGTTAATGGTACATGTAGGTTTAGGGCCAGGGCTAAAGGTAGATGACGGCCGCGGGAGGAGGAAAGTGTGTCATAGACGATAGTGCATTTCATAGCTCTCATTGTGCTGTACTATCATTGCGTCCGTTGATGACGAGAAAGTGATTCAGTAGATCGCTGCACTCAAACACAGCAAGGTAAATGATAAGACAGCAAAATAGCTGATCATACGTTCTGAAGAGTTTATGTGATATGGTGCAAGTCAGTCATTTCCAATTCAACTGATATGAACATATGGATCTAGTGCTGCGTTCCTGCTTAAAGCCACTTCTCAGGAACATGTTCATTGCCGTGTACTTGGCAGCTTTCAAACCCTTCACTCCTGGGCTGTGTGAGAGAAATTCACCCGAATAGAGTAAGGGCACTGCTAGCTGCACACGCATTGCTACGTTGAAAACACTGTATGGTCAAAGTGAGGTGGTAGGCTGTTGCTTCTCTTCTTCCTGGGCCTACGCTTTTCTGATGGAAAAAGTACCTCGGAGAAAACTCTACTGTGGAAGCTCATTCCCCTTCAAGGATCACAAAGTGCTATGCTAGCATTCCCTCCTTTGCTGACGCGAATTCGTTTCAGTAGCTCTTGGGATATGACACGAGCCAGAGATCCCATAGTGCAGCAAGGTACTTCCACAAGATGCTGACAAGAGTACTTCCTAGGTGAGACACCACTGCTTTCATCTCCTACTGAAATGAGAACATTGATAACACGTCAAATGGTGTGGATGGCTTTGGTGGAAAACACTTTTGGCACGACTTCATATAATTCCTGAATGATGCAGGGGAGCGCCAAGTGTTCACTGCTGTATTCTCAGAGTGGAATGAATGCCCCGGTAGGCCCATGCTGTACTTTTAGCTTCTTCGTCCTTTAATGCTTCACGAACGGGTGGAGTCCAAGGGACGTAGTATAGTCTCCACGCATTTCTTAGGCTACACTCTTCTTCTCCCATTACATCTAGTACTGAAACAAGAACATTGAGAAGACGTTCAACACTGAGACGGCATTGGAAAAAAAACCCGCTTCCGACGAAATAGGTGTATTCCCGAGTGATCTTGAGGAGAAAACAAATCTTGACGCATGTATTATCTTCCCCTGGCAGCCCCACAGGCTACTTGAGATTCACATTCCCTTAGATCTTCAGAGACTTGGAGTCTAAGTCACGTAGCATGGCCTAGCGGCCTTCCAACGACCGGATACGCTTTCCTCCCAGAACGCAGAATTTGGCGAAAACAGTGGTGGCCAAGCTTACTCTAGCTCATAGTTGGCATAGTCCTGTGCCAACTAGGGTTCTCTCATTTGTTTGGGGGAACGTGACTCCGGAACTCTTTGGCTAGCAAAGTTATCGCCTAGGTGATCATACAGAAAGCCCATTGAAATGACGTTCTAAATCGGTCGGTTATATCGGCACCCCGTACATTTCGCACTCTACTGAAACGAGCCCATTGACCTAGTGTTACCCGCTGGAGATGAAATGTGCTAATAAGGCACTTGTGTGAAACATCCTGATTGCCTAGTTGTTTGGAAGCTTTCCATGAATTCCTTGCTGTTCTCTCAGAAGGAAATTCAGTCGAATAGAGTCAGTGGACTGTGAGCTTCATGTGCATATCTACGTTCGAGAAAAGGTTTTGTCCACAAGACATAGTAGTCAGTACCTGCAGGAAATCTTCGGACTCTGATTTCTTGAAGGAAAAATTAGAGGGGCGAAAACCCCACACTCGCAGCTCATTGTCCCGCAAAGTTCAGCTACCGCTATGCTCCAGTTCATTCACTACGGATGGAAAATGATTTCAGTAGCGTTTTGGTTAGCACACAACCCACAGCTCTGATACATGAGACGACTTCTCTTTAAAGATAGAGTTAGGGTTAGGGCTAGCATTAGGGTTATGGTTAGGATTAGCTTTATTATTAGGGTTAGGGTTAGGGTTAGGGTGAGGGTTAATGATAGGTTTAGGAGTATGGTTGGGGTTAATGGTACATGTAGGTTTAGGGCCAGGGCTAAAGGTAGATGACGGCCGCGGGTGGAGGAAAGTGTGTCATAGACGATAGTGCATTTCATAGCTCTCATTGTGCTGTACTATCATTGCGTCCGTTGATGACGAGAAAGTGATTCAGTAGATCGCTGCACTCAAACACAGCAAGGTAAATGATAAGACAGCAAAATAGCTGATCATACGTTCTGAAGAGGTTATGTGATATGGTGCAAGTCAGTCATTTCCAATTCAACTGATATGAACATATGGATCTAGTGCTGCGTTCCTGCTTAAAGCCACTTCTCAGGAACATGTTCATTGCCGTGTACTTGGCAGCTTTCAAACCCTTCACTCCTGGGCTGTGTGAGAGAAATTCACCCGAATAGAGTAAGGGCACTGCTAGCTGCACACGCATTGCTACGTTGAAAACACTGTATGGTCAAAGTGAGGTGGTAGGGTGTTGCTTCTCTTCTTCCTGGGCCTACGCTTTTCTGATGGAAAAAGTACCTCGGAGAAAACTCTACTGTGGAAGCTCATTCCCCTTCAAGGATCACAAAGTGCTATGCTAGCATTCCCTCCTTTGCTGACGCGAATTCATTTCAGTAGCTCTTGGGATATGACACGAGCCAGAGATCCCATAGTGCAGCAAGGTACTTCCACAAGATGCTGACGAGAGTACTTCCTAGGTGAGACACCACTGCTTTCATCTCCTACTGAAATGAGAACCTTGATAACACGTCAAATGGTGTGGATGGCTTTGGTGGAAAACACTTTTGGCACGACTTCATATAATTCCTGAATGATGCAGGGGAGCGCAAAGTGTTCACTGCTGTATTCTCAGAGTGGAATAAATGCCCCGGTAGGCCCATGCTGTACTTTTAGCTTCTTCGTCCTTTAATGCTTCACGAACGGGTGGAGTCCAAGGGACGTAGTATAGTCTCCACGCATTTCTTAGGCTACACTCTTCTTCTCCCATTACATCTAGTACTGAAACGAGAACACTGAGAAGACATTCAACACTGAGACGGCATTGGAAAAAAAACCCACTTCCGACGAAATAGGTGTATTCCCGAGTGATCTTGAGGAGAAAACAAATCTTGACGCATGTATTATCTTCCCCTGGCAGCCCCACAGGCTACTTGAGATTCACATTCCCTTAGATCTTCAGAGACTTGGAGTCTAAGCCACGTAGCATGGCCTAGCGGCCTTCCAACGACCGGATACGCTTTCCTCCCAGAACGCAGAATTTGGCGAAAACAGTGGTGGCCAAGCTTACTCTAGCTCATAGTTGGCATAGTCCTGTGCCAACTAGGGTTCTCTCATTTGTTTGGGCGAACGTGACTCCGGAACTCTTTGGCTAGCAAAGTTATCGCCTAGGTGATCATACAGAAAGCCCATTGAAATGACGTTCTAAATCGGTCGGTTATATCGGCACCCCGTACATTTCGCACTCTACTGAAACGAGCCCATTGACCTAGTGTTACCCGCTGGAGATGAAATGTGCTAATAAGGCACTTGTGTGAAACATCCGGATTGCCTAGTTGTTTGGAAGCTTTCCATGAATTCCTTGCTGTTCTCTCAGAAGGAAATTCAGTCGAATAGAGTCAGTGGACTGTGAGCTTCATGTGCATATCTACGTTCGAGAAAAGGTTTTGTCCACAAGACATAGTAGTCAGTACCTGCAGGAAATCTTCGGACTCAGATTTCTTGAAGGAAAAATTAGAGGGGCGAAAACCCCACACTCGCAGCTCATTGTCCCGCAAAGTTCAGCTACCGCTATGCTCCAGTTCATTCACTACGGATGGAAAATGATTTCAGTAGCATTTTGGTTAGCACACAACCCACAGCTCTGATACATGAGACGACTTCTCTTTAAAGATAGAGTTAGGGTTAGGGCTAGCATTAGGGTTATGGTTAGGATTAGCTTTATTATTAGGGTTAGGGTTAGGGTTAGGGTGAGGGTTAATGATAGGTTTAGGAGTATGGTTGGGGTTAATGGTACATGTAGGTTTAGGGCCAGGGCTAAAGGTAGATGACGGCCGCGGGTGGAGGAAAGTGTGTCATAGACGATAGTGCATTTCATAGCTCTCATTGTGCTGTACTATCATTGCGTCCGTTGATGACGAGAAAGTGATTCAGTAGATCGCTGCACTCAAACACAGCAAGGTAAATGATAAGACAGCAAAATAGCTGATCATACGTTCTGAAGAGGTTATGTGATATGGTGCAAGTCAGTCATTTCCAATTCAACTGATATGAACATATGGATCTAGTGCTGCGTTCCTGCTTAAAGCCACTTCTCAGGAACATGTTCATTGCCGTGTACTTGGCAGCTTTCAAACCCTTCACTCCTGGGCTGTGTGAGAGAAATTCACCCGAATAGAGTAAGGGCACTGCTAGCTGCACACGCATTGCTACGTTGAAAACACTGTATGGTCAAAGTGAGGTGGTAGGCTGTTGCTTCTCTTCTTCCTGGGCCTACGCTTTTCTGATGGAAAAAGTACCTCGGAGAAAACTCTACTGTGGAAGCTCATTCCCCTTCAAGGATCACAAAGTGCTATGCTAGCATTCCCTCCTTTGCTGACGCGAATTCGTTTCAGTAGCTCTTGGGATATGACACGATCCAGAGATCCCATAGTGCAGCAAGGTACTTCCACAAGATGCTGACAAGAGTACTTCCTAGGTGAGACACCACTGCTTTCATCTCCTACTGAAATGAGAACATTGATAACACGTCAAATGGTGTGGATGGCTTTGGTGGAAAACACTTTTGGCACGACTTCATATAATTCCTGAATGATGCAGGGGAGCGCAAAGTGTTCACTGCTGTATTCTCAGAGTGGAATGAATGCCCCGGTAGGCCCATGCTGTACTTTTAGCTTCTTCGTCCTTTAATGCTTCACGAACGGGTGGAGTCCAAGGGACGTAGTATAGTCTCCACGCATTTCTTCGGCTACACTCTTCTTCTCCCATTACATCTAGTACTGAAACGAGAACACTGAGAAGACGTTCAACACTGAGACGGCATTGGAAAAAAAACCCGCTTCCGACGAAATAGGTGTATTCCCGAGTGATCTTGAGGAGAAAACAAATCTTGACGCATGTATTATCTTCCCCTGGCAGCCCCACAGGCTACTTGAGATTCACATTCCCTTAGATCTTCAGAGACTTGGAGTCTAAGTCACGTAGCATGGCCTAGCGGCCTTCCAACGACCGGATACGCTTTCCTCCCAGAACGCAGAATTTGGCGAAAACAGTGGTGGCCAAGCTTACTCTAGCTCATAGTTGGCATAGTCCTGTGCCAACTAGGGTTCTCTCATTTGTTTGGGTGAACGTGACTCCGGAACTCTTTGGCTAGCAAAGTTATCGCCTAGGTGATCATACAGAAAGCCCATTGAAATGACGTTCTAAATCGGTCGGTTATATCGGCACCCCGTACATTTCGCACTCTACTGAAACGAGCCCATTGACCTAGTGTTACCCGCTGGAGATGAAATGTGCTAATAAGGCACTTGTGTGAAACATCCTGATTGCCTAGTTGTTTGGAAGCTTTCCATGAATTCCTTGCTGTTCTCTCAGAAGGAAATTCAGTCGAATAGAGTCAGTGGACTGTGAGCTTCATGTGCATATCTACGTTCGAGAAAAGGTTTTGTCCACAAGACATAGTAGTCAGTACCTGCAGGAAATCTTCGGACTCTGATTTCTTGAAGGAAAAATTAGAGGGGCGAAAACCCCACACTCGCAGCTCATTGTCCCGCAAAGTTCAGCTACCGCTATGCTCCAGTTCATTCACTACGGATGGAAAATGATTTCAGTAGCGTTTTGGTTAGCACACAACCCACAGCTCTGATACATGAGACGACTTCTCTTTAAAGATAGAGTTAGGGTTAGGGCTAGCTTTAGGGTTATGGTTAGGATTAGCTTTATTATTAGGGTTAGGGTTAGGGTTAGGGTGAGGGTTAATGATAGGTTTAGGAGTATGGTTGGGGTTAATGGTACATGTAGGTTTAGGGCCAGGGCTAAAGGTAGATGACGGCCGCGGGTGGAGGAAAGTGTGTCATAGACGATAGTGCATTTCATAGCTCTCATTGTGCTGTACTATCATTGCGTCCGTTGATGACGAGAAAGTGATTCAGTAGATCGCTGCACTCAAACACAGCAAGGTAAATGATAAGACAGCAAAATAGCTGATCATACGTTCTGAAGAGGTTATGTGATATGGTGCAAGTCAGTCATTTCCAATTCAACTGATATGAACATATGGATCTAGTGCTGCGTTCCTGCTTAAAGCCACTTCTCAGGAACATGTTCATTGCCGTGTACTTGGCAGCTTTCAAACCCTTCACTCCTGGGCTGTGTGAGAGAAATTCACCCGAATAGAGTAAGGGCACTGCTAGCTGCACACGCATTGCTACGTTGAAAACACTGTATGGTCAAAGTGAGGTGGTAGGGTGTTGCTTCTCTTCTTCCTGGGCCTACGCTTTTCTGATGGAAAAAGTACCTCGGAGAAAACTCTACTGTGGAAGCTCATTCCCCTTCAAGGATCACAAAGTGCTATGCTAGCATTCCCTCCTTTGCTGACGCGAATTCATTTCAGTAGCTCTTGGGATATGACACGAGCCAGAGATCCCATAGTGCAGCAAGGTACTTCCACAAGATGCTGACGAGAGTACTTCCTAGGTGAGACACCACTGCTTTCATCTCCTACTGAAATGAGAACCTTGATAACACGTCAAATGGTGTGGATGGCTTTGGTGGAAAACACTTTTGGCACGACTTCATATAATTCCTGAATGATGCAGGGGAGCGCAAAGTGTTCACTGCTGTATTCTCAGAGTGGAATAAATGCCCCGGTAGGCCCATGCTGTACTTTTAGCTTCTTCGTCCTTTAATGCTTCACGAACGGGTGGAGTCCAAGGGATGTAGTATAGTCTCCACGCATTTCTTAGGCTACACTCTTCTTCTCCCATTACATCTAGTACTGAAATGAGAACATTGAGAAGACATTCAACACTGAGACGGCATTGGAAAAAAAACCCACTTCCGACGAAATAGGTGTATTCCCGAGTGATCTTGAGGAGAAAACAAATCTTGACGCATGTATTATCTTCCCCTGGCAGCCCCACAGGCTACTTGAGATTCACATTCCCTTAGATCTTCAGAGACTTGGAGTCTAAGCCACGTAGCATGGCCTAGCGGCCTTCCAACGACCGGATACGCTTTCCTCCCAGAACGCAGAATTTGGCGAAAACAGTGGTGGCCAAGCTTACTCTAGCTCATAGTTGGCATAGTCCTGTGCCAACTAGGGTTCTCTCATTTGTTTGGGCGAACGTGACTCCGGAACTCTTTGGCTAGCAAAGTTATCGCCTAGGTGATCATACAGAAAGCCCATTGAAATGACGTTCTAAATCGGTCGGTTATATCGGCACCCCGTACATTTCGCACTCTACTGAAACGAGCCCATTGACCTAGTGTTACCCGCTGGAGATGAAATGTGCTAATAAGGCACTTGTGTGAAACATCCGGATTGCCTAGTTGTTTGGAAGCTTTCCATGAATTCCTTGCTGTTCTCTCAGAAGGAAATTCAGTCGAATAGAGTCAGTGGACTGTGAGCTTCATGTGCATATCTACGTTCGAGAAAAGGTTTTGTCCACAAGACATAGTAGTCAGTACCTGCAGGAAATCTTCGGACTCAGATTTCTTGAAGGAAAAATTAGAGGGGCGAAAACCCCACACTCGCAGCTCATTGTCCCGCAAAGTTCAGCTACCGCTATGCTCCAGTTCATTCACTACGGATGGAAAATGATTTCAGTAGCATTTTGGTTAGCACACAACCCACAGCTCTGATACATGAGACGACTTCTCTTTAAAGATAGAGTTAGGGTTAGGGCTAGCATTAGGGTTATGGTTAGGATTAGCTTTATTATTAGGGTTAGGGTTAGGGTTAGGGTGAGGGTTAATGATAGGTTTAGGAGTATGGTTGGGGTTAATGGTACATGTAGGTTTAGGGCTAGGGCTAAAGGTAGATGACGGCCGCGGGTGGAGGAAAGTGTGTCATAGACGATAGTGCATTTCATAGCTCTCATTGTGCTGTACTATCATTGCGTCCGTTGATGACGAGAAAGTGATTCAGTAGATCGCTGCACTCAAACACAGCAAGGTAAATGATAAGACAGCAAAATAGCTGATCATACGTTCTGAAGAGGTTATGTGATATGGTGCAAGTCAGTCATTTCCAATTCAACTGATATGAACATATGGATCTAGTGCTGCGTTCCTGCTTAAAGCCACTTCTCAGGAACATGTTCATTGCCGTGTACTTGGCAGCTTTCAAACCCTTCACTCCTGGGCTGTGTGAGAGAAATTCACCCGAATAGAGTAAGGGCACTGCTAGCTGCACACGCATTGCTACGTTGAAAACACTGTATGGTCAAAGTGAGGTGGTAGGCTGTTGCTTCTCTTCTTCCTGGGCCTACGCTTTTCTGATGGAAAAAGTACCTCGGAGAAAACTCTACTGTGGAAGCTCATTCCCCTTCAAGGATCACAAAGTGCTATGCTAGCATTCCCTCCTTTGCTGACGCGAATTCGTTTCAGTAGCTCTTGGGATATGACACGAGCCAGAGATCCCATAGTGCAGCAAGGTACTTCCACAAGATGCTGACAAGAGTACTTCCTAGGTGAGACACCACTGCTTTCATCTCCTACTGAAATGAGAACATTGATAACACGTCAAATGGTGTGGATGGCTTTGGTGGAAAACACTTTTGGCACGACTTCATATAATTCCTGAATGATTCAGGGGAGCGCAAAGTGTTCACTGCTGTATTCTCAGAGTGGAATGAATGCCCCGGTAGGCCCATGCTGTACTTTTAGCTTCTTCGTCCTTTAATGCTTCACGAACGGGTGGAGTCCAAGGGACGTAGTATAGTCTCCACGCATTTCTTAGGCTACACTCTTCTTCTCCCATTACATCTAGTACTGAAACGAGAACACTGAGAAGACGTTCAACACTGAGACGGCATTGGAAAAAAAACCCGCTTCCGACGAAATAGGTGTATTCCCGAGTGATCTTGAGGAGAAAACAAATCTTGACGCATGTATTATCTTCCCCTGGCTGCCCCACAGGCTACTTGAGATTCACATTCCCTTAGATCTTCAGAGACTTGGAGTCTAAGTCACGTAGCATGGCCTAGCGGCCTTCCAACGACCGGATACGCTTTCCTCCCAGAACGCAGAATTTGGCGAAAACAGTGGTGGCCAAGCTTACTCTAGCTCATAGTTGGCATAGTCCTGTGCCAACTAGGGTTCTCTCATTTGTTTGGGGGAACGTGACTCCGGAACTCTTTGGCTAGCAAAGTTATCGCCTAGGTGATCATACAGAAAGCCCATTGAAATGACGTTCTAAATCGGTCGGTTATATCGGCACCCCGTACATTTCGCACTCTACTGAAACGAGCCCATTGACCTAGTGTTACTCGCTGTAGATGAAATGTGCTAATAAGGCACTTGTGTGAAACATCCTGATTGCCTAGTTGTTTGGAAGCTTTCCATGAATTCCTTGCTGTTCTCTCAGAAGGAAATTCAGTCGAATAGAGTCAGTGGACTGTGAGCTTCATGTGCATATCTACGTTCGAGAAAAGGTTTTGTCCACAAGACATAGTAGTCAGTACCTGCAGGAAATCTTCGGACTCTGATTTCTGGAAGGAAAAATTAGAGGGGCGAAAACCCCACACTCGCAGCTCATTGTCCCGCAAAGTTCAGCTACCGCTATGCTCCAGTTCATTCACTACGGATGGAAAATGATTTCAGTAGCGTTTTGGTTAGCACACAACCCACAGCTCTGATACATGAGACGACTTCTCTTTAAAGATAGAGTTAGGGTTAGGGCTAGCATTAGGGTTATGGTTAGGATTAGCTTTATTATTAGGGTTAGGGTTAGGGTTAGGGTGAGGGTTAATGATAGGTTTAGGAGTATGGTTGGGGTTAATGGTACATGTAGGTTTAGGGCCAGGGCTAAAGGTAGATGACGGCCGCGGGAGGAGGAAAGTGTGTCATAGACGATAGTGCATTTCATAGCTCTCATTGTGCTGTACTATCATTGCGTCCGTTGATGACGAGAAAGTGATTCAGTAGATCGCTGCACTCAAACACAGCAAGGTAAATGATAAGACAGCAAAATAGCTGATCATACGTTCAGAAGAGGTTATGTGATATGGTGCAAGTCAGTCATTTCCAATTCAACTGATATGAACATATGGATCTAGTGCTGCGTTCCTGCTTAAAGCCACTTCTCAGGAACATGTTCATTGCCGTGTACTTGGCAGCTTTCAAACCCTTCACTCCTGGGCTGTGTGAGAGAAATTCACCCGAATAGAGTAAGGGCACTGCTAGCTGCACACGCATTGCTACGTTGAAAACACTGTATGGTCAAAGTGAGGTGGTAGGCTGTTGCTTCTCTTCTTCCTGGGCCTACGCTTTTCTGATGGAAAAAGTACCTCGGAGAAAACTCTACTGTGGAAGCTCATTCCCCTTCAAGGATCACAAAGTGCTATGCTAGCATTCCCTCCTTTGCTGACGCGAATTCGTTTCAGTAGCTCTTGGGATATGACACGATCCAGAGATCCCATAGTGCAGCAAGGTACTTCCACAAGATGCTGACAAGAGTACTTCCTAGGTGAGACACCACTGCTTTCATCTCCTACTGAAATGAGAACATTGATAACACGTCAAATGGTGTGGATGGCTTTGGTGGAAAACACTTTTGGCACGACTTCATATAATTCCTGAATGATGCAGGGGAGCGCAAAGTGTTCACTGCTGTATTCTCAGAGTGGAATGAATGCCCCGGTAGGCCCATGCTGTACTTTTAGCTTCTTCGTCCTTTAATGCTTCACGAACGGGTGGAGTCCAAGGGACGTAGTATAGTCTCCACGCATTTCTTAGGCTACACTCTTCTTCTCCCATTACATCTAGTACTGAAACGAGAACACTGAGAAGACGTTCAACACTGAGACGGCATTGGAAAAAAAACCCGCTTCCGACGAAATAGGTGTATTCCCGAGTGATCTTGAGGAGAAAACAAATCTTGACGCATGTATTATCTTCCCCTGGCAGCCCCACAGGCTACTTGAGATTCACATTCCCTTAGATCTTCAGAGAGTTGGAGTCTAAGTCACGTAGCATGGCCTAGCGGCCTTCCAACGACCGGATACGCTTTCCTCCCAGAACGCAGAATTTGGCGAAAACAGTGGTGGCCAAGCTTACTCTAGCTCATAGTTGGCATAGTCCTGTGCCAACTAGGGTTCTCTCATTTGTTTGGGGGAACGTGACTCCGGAACTCTTTGGCTAGCAAAGTTATCGCCTAGGTGATCATACAGAAAGCCCATTGAAATGACGTTCTAAATCGGTCGGTTATATCGGCACCCCGTACATTTCGCACTCTACTGAAACGAGCCCATTGACCTAGTGTTACCCGCTGGAGATGAAATGTGCTAATAAGGCACTTGTGTGAAACATCCTGATTGCCTAGTTGTTTGGAAGCTTTCCATGAATTCCTTGCTGTTCTCTCAGAAGGAAATTCAGTCGAATAGAGTCACAGGACTGTGAGCTTCATGTGCATATCTACGTTCGAGAAAAGGTTTTGTCCACAAGACATAGTAGTCAGTACCTGCAGGAAATCTTCGGACTCAGATTTCTTGAAGGAAAAATTAGAGGGGCGAAAACCCCACACTCGCAGCTCATTGTCCCGCAAAGTTCAGCTACCGCTATGCTCCAGTTCATTCACTACGGATGGAAAATGATTTCGGTAGCGTTTTGGTTAGCACACAACCCACAGCTCTGATACATGAGACGACTTCTCTTTAAAGATAGAGTTAGGGTTAGGGCTAGCATTAGGGTTATGGTTAGGATTAGCTTTATTATTAGGGTTAGGGTTAGGGTTAGGGTGAGGGTTAATGATAGGTTTAGGAGTATGGTTGGGGTTAATGGTACATGTAGGTTTAGGGCTAGGGCTAAAGGTAGATGACGGCCGCGGGTTGAGGAAAGTGTGTCATAGACGATAGTGCATTTCATAGCTCTCATTGTGCTGTACTATCATTGCGTCCGTTGATGACGAGAAAGTGATTCAGTAGATCGCTGCACTCAAACACAGCAAGGTAAATGATAAGACAGCAAAATAGCTGATCATACGTTCTGAAGAGGTTATGTGATATGGTGCAAGTCAGTCATTTCCAATTCAACTGATATGAACATATGGATCTAGTGCTGCGTTCCTGCTTAAAGCCACTTCTCAGGAACATGTTCATTGCCGTGTACTTGGCAGCTTTCAAACCCTTCACTCCTGGGCTGTGTGAGAGAAATTCACCCGAATAGAGTAAGGGCACTGCTAGCTGCACACGCATTGCTACGTTGAAAACACTGTATGGTCAAAGTGAGGTGGTAGGCTGTTGCTTCTCTTCTTCCTGGGCCTACGCTTTTCTGATGGAAAAAGTACCTCGGAGAAAACTCTACTGTGGAAGCTCATTCCCCTTCAAGGATCACAAAGTGCTATGCTAGCATTCCCTCCTTTGCTGACGCGAATTCGTTTCAGTAGCTCTTGGGATATGACACGAGCCAGAGATCCCATAGTGCAGCAAGGTACTTCCACAAGATGCTGACAAGAGTACTTCCTAGGTGAGACACCACTGCTTTCATCTCCTACTGAAATGAGAACATTGATAACACGTCAAATGGTGTGGATGGCTTTGGTGGAAAACACTTTTGGCACGACTTCATATAATTCCTGAATGATGCAGGGGAGCGCAAAGTGTTCACTGCTGTATTCTCAGAGTGGAATGAATGCCCCGGTAGGCCCATGCTGTACTTTTAGCTTCTTCGTCCTTTAATGCTTCACGAACGGGTGGAGTCCAAGGCACGTAGTATAGTCTCCACGCATTTCTTCGGCTACACTCTTCTTCTCCCATTACATCTAGTACTGAAACGAGAACACTGAGAAGACGTTCAACACTGAGACGGCATTGGAAAAAAAACCCGCTTCCGACGAAATAGGTGTATTCCCGAGTGATCTTGAGGAGAAAACAAATCTTGACGCATGTATTATCTTCCCCTGGCAGCCCCACAGGCTACTTGAGATTCACATTCCCTTAGATCTTCAGAGACTTGGAGTCTAAGCCACGTAGCATGCCCTAGCGGCCTTCCAACGACCGGATACGCTTTCCTCCCAGAACGCAGAATTTGGCGAAAACAGTGGTGGCCAAGCTTACTCTAGCTCATAGTTGGCATAGTCCTGTGCCAACTAGGGTTCTCTCATTTGTTTGGGCGAACGTGACTCCGGAACTCTTTGGCTAGCAAAGTTATCGCCTAGGTGATCATACAGAAAGCCCATTGAAATGACGTTCTAAATCGGTCGGTTATATCGGCACCCCGTACATTTCGCACTCTACTGAAACGAGCCCATTGACCTAGTGTTACCCGCTGGAGATGAAATGTGCTAATAAGGCACTTGTGTGAAACATCCTGATTGCCTAGTTGTTTGGAAGCTTTCCATGAATTCCTTGCTGTTCTCTCAGAAGGAAATTCAGTCGAATAGAGTCAGTGGACTGTGAGCTTCATGTGCATATCTACGTTCGAGAAAAGGTTTTGTCCACAAGACATAGTAGTCAGTACCTGCAGGAAATCTTCGGACTCAGATTTCTTGAAGGAAAAATTAGAGGGGCGAAAACCCCACACTCGCAGCTCATTGTCCCGCAAAGTTCAGCTACCGCTATGCTCCAGTTCATTCACTACGGATGGAAAATGATTTCAGTAGCGTTTTGGTTAGCACACAACCCACAGCTCTGATACATGAGACGACTTCTCTTTAAAGATAGAGTTAGGGTTAGGGCTAGCATTAGGGTTATGGTTAGGATTAGCTTTATTATTAGGGTTAGGGTTAGGGTTAGGGTGAGGGTTAATGATAGGTTTAGGAGTATGGTTGGGGTTAATGGTACATGTAGGTTTAGGGCTAGGGCTAAAGGTAGATGACGGCCGCGGGTGGAGGAAAGTGTGTCATAGACGATAGTGCATTTCATAGCTCTCATTGTGCTGTACTATCATTGCGTCCGTTGATGACGAGAAAGTGATTCAGTAGATCGCTGCACTCAAACACAGCAAGGTAAATGATAAGACAGCAAAATAGCTGATCATACGTTCAGAAGAGGTTATGTGATATGGTGCAAGTCAGTCATTTCCAATTCAACTGATATGAACATATGGATCTAGTGCTGCGTTCCTGCTTAAAGCCACTTCTCAGGAACATGTTCATTGCCGTGTACTTGGCAGCTTTCAAACCCTTCACTCCTGGGCTGTGTGAGAGAAATTCACCCGAATAGAGTAAGGGCACTGCTAGCTGCACACGCATTGCTACGTTGAAAACACTGTATGGTCAAAGTGAGGTGGTAGGCTGTTGCTTCTCTTCTTCCTGGGCCTACGCTTTTCTGATGGAAAAAGTACCTCGGAGAAAACTCTACTGTGGAAGCTCATTCCCCTTCAAGGATCACAAAGTGCTATGCTAGCATTCCCTCCTTTGCTGACGCGAATTCGTTTCAGTAGCTCTTGGGATATGACACGATCCAGAGATCCCATAGTGCAGCAAGGTACTTCCACAAGATGCTGACAAGAGTACTTCCTAGGTGAGACACCACTGCTTTCATCTCCTACTGAAATGAGAACATTGATAACACGTCAAATGGTGTGGATGGCTTTGGTGGAAAACACTTTTGGCACGACTTCATATAATTCCTGAATGATGCAGGGGAGCGCAAAGTGTTCACTGCTGTATTCTCAGAGTGGAATGAATGCCCCGGTAGGCCCATGCTGTACTTTTAGCTTCTTCGTCCTTTAATGCTTCACGAACGGGTGGAGTCCAAGGGACGTAGTATAGTCTCCACGCATTTCTTAGGCTACACTCTTCTTCTCCCATTACATCTAGTACTGAAACGAGAACACTGAGAAGACGTTCAACACTGAGACGGCATTGGAAAAAAAACCCGCTTCCGACGAAATAGGTGTATTCCCGAGTGATCTTGAGGAGAAAACAAATCTTGACGCATGTATTATCTTCCCCTGGCAGCCCCACAGGCTACTTGAGATTCACATTCCCTTAGATCTTCAGAGACTTGGAGTCTAAGTCACGTAGCATGGCCTAGCGGCCTTCCAACGACCGGATACGCTTTCCTCCCAGAACGCAGAATTTGGCGAAAACAGTGGTGGCCAAGCTTACTCTAGCTCATAGTTGGCATAGTCCTGTGCCAACTAGGGTTCTCTCATTTGTTTGGGGGAACGTGACTCCGGAACTCTTTGGCTAGCAAAGTTATCGCCTAGGTGATCATACAGAAAGCCCATTGAAATGACGTTCTAAATCGGTCGGTTATATCGGCACCCCGTACATTTCGCACTCTACTGAAACGAGCCCATTGACCTAGTGTTACCCGCTGGAGATGAAATGTGCTAATAAGGCACTTGTGTGAAACATCCTGATTGCCTAGTTGTTTGGAAGCTTTCCATGAATTCCTTGCTGTTCTCTCAGAAGGAAATTCAGTCGAATAGAGTCAGTGGACTGTGAGCTTCATGTGCATATCTACGTTCGAGAAAAGGTTTTGTCCACAAGACATAGTAGTCAGTACCTGCAGGAAATCTTCGGACTCAGATTTCTTGAAGGAAAAATTAGAGGGGCGAAAACCCCACACTCGCAGCTCATTGTCCCGCAAAGTTCAGCTACCGCTATGCTCCAGTTCATTCACTACGGATGGAAAATGATTTCGGTAGCGTTTTGGTTAGCACACAACCCACAGCTCTGATACATGAGACGACTTCTCTTTAAAGATAGAGTTAGGGTTAGGGCTAGCATTAGGGTTATGGTTAGGATTAGCTTTATTATTAGGGTTAGGGTTAGGGTTAGGGTGAGGGTTAATGATAGGTTTAGGAGTATGGTTGGGGTTAATGGTACATGTAGGTTTAGGGCTAGGGCTAAAGGTAGATGACGGCCGCGGGTTGAGGAAAGTGTGTCATAGACGATAGTGCATTTCATAGCTCTCATTGTGCTGTACTATCATTGCGTCCGTTGATGACGAGAAAGTGATTCAGTAGATCGCTGCACTCAAACACAGCAAGGTAAATGATAAGACAGCAAAATAGCTGATCATACGTTCTGAAGAGGTTATGTGATATGGTGCAAGTCAGTCATTTCCAATTCAACTGATATGAACATATGGATCTAGTGCTGCGTTCCTGCTTAAAGCCACTTCTCAGGAACATGTTCATTGCCGTGTACTTGGCAGCTTTCAAACCCTTCACTCCTGGGCTGTGTGAGAGAAATTCACCCGAATAGAGTAAGGGCACTGCTAGCTGCACACGCATTGCTACGTTGAAAACACTGTATGGTCAAAGTGAGGTGGTAGGCTGTTGCTTCTCTTCTTCCTGGGCCTACGCTTTTCTGATGGAAAAAGTACCTCGGAGAAAACTCTACTGTGGAAGCTCATTCCCCTTCAAGGATCACAAAGTGCTATGCTAGCATTCCCTCCTTTGCTGACGCGAATTCGTTTCAGTAGCTCTTGGGATATGACACGAGCCAGAGATCCCATAGTGCAGCAAGGTACTTCCACAAGATGCTGACAAGAGTACTTCCTAGGTGAGACACCACTGCTTTCATCTCCTACTGAAATGAGAACATTGATAACACGTCAAATGGTGTGGATGGCTTTGGTGGAAAACACTTTTGGCACGACTTCATATAATTCCTGAATGATGCAGGGGAGCGCAAAGTGTTCACTGCTGTATTCTCAGAGTGGAATGAATGCCCCGGTAGGCCCATGCTGTACTTTTAGCTTCTTCGTCCTTTAATGCTTCACGAACGGGTGGAGTCCAAGGGACGTAGTATAGTCTCCACGCATTTCTTAGGCTACACTCTTCTTCTCCCATTACATCTAGTACTGAAACGAGAACACTGAGAAGACGTTCAACACTGAGACGGCATTGGAAAAAAAACCCGCTTCCGACGAAATAGGTGTATTCCCGAGTGATCTTGAGGAGAAAACAAATCTTGACGCATGTATTATCTTCCCCTGGCAGCCCCACAGGCTACTTGAGATTCACATTCCCTTAGATCTTCAGAGACTTGGAGTCTAAGTCACGTAGCATGGCCTAGCGGCCTTCCAACGACCGGATACGCTTTCCTCCCAGAACGCAGAATTTGGCGAAAACAGTGGTGGCCAAGCTTACTCTAGCTCATAGTTGGCATAGTCCTGTGCCAACTAGGGTTCTCTCATTTGTTTGGGTGAACGTGACTCCGGAACTCTTTGGCTAGCAAAGTTATCGCCTAGGTGATCATACAGAAAGCCCATTGAAATGACGTTCTAAATCGGTCGGTTATATCGGCACCCCGTACATTTCGCACTCTACTGAAACGAGCCCATTGACCTAGTGTTACCCGCTGGAGATGAAATGTGCTAATAAGGCACTTGTGTGAAACATCCTGATTGCCTAGTTGTTTGGAAGCTTTCCATGAATTCCTTGCTGTTCTCTCAGAAGGAAATTCAGTCGAATAGAGTCAGTGGACTGTGAGCTTCATGTGCATATCTACGTTCGAGAAAAGGTTTTGTCCACAAGACATAGTAGTCAGTACCTGCAGGAAATCTTCGGACTCTGATTTCTTGAAGGAAAAATTAGAGGGGCGAAAACCCCACACTCGCAGCTCATTGTCCCGCAAAGTTCAGCTACCGCTATGCTCCAGTTCATTCACTACGGATGGAAAATGATTTCAGTAGCGTTTTGGTTAGCACACAACCCACAGCTCTGATACATGAGACGACTTCTCTTTAAAGATAGAGTTAGGGTTAGGGCTAGCATTAGGGTTATGGTTAGGATTAGCTTTATTATTAGGGTTAGGGTTAGGGTTAGGGTGAGGGTTAATGATAGGTTTAGGAGTATGGTTGGGGTTAATGGTACATGTAGGTTTAGGGCCAGGGCTAAAGGTAGATGACGGCCGCGGGTGGAGGAAAGTGTGTCATAGACGATAGTGCATTTCATAGCTCTCATTGTGCTGTACTATCATTGCGTCCGTTGATGACGAGAAAGTGATTCAGTAGATCGCTGCACTCAAACACAGCAAGGTAAATGATAAGACAGCAAAATAGCTGATCATACGTTCTGAAGAGGTTATGTGATATGGTGCAAGTCAGTCATTTCCAATTCAACTGATATGAACATATGGATCTAGTGCTGCGTTCCTGCTTAAAGCCACTTCTCAGGAACATGTTCATTGCCGTGTACTTGGCAGCTTTCAAACGCTTCACTCCTGGGCTGTGTGAGAGAAATTCACCCGAATAGAGTAAGGGCACTGCTAGCTGCACACGCATTGCTACGTTGAAAACACTGTATGGTCAAAGTGAGGTGGTAGGCTGTTGCTTCTCTTCTTCCTGGGCCTACGCTTTTCTGATGGAAAAAGTACCTCGGAGAAAACTCTACTGTGGAAGCTCATTCCCCTTCAAGGATCACAAAGTGCTATGCTAGCATTCCCTCCTTTGCTGACGCGAATTCATTTCAGTAGCTCTTGGGATATGACACGATCCAGAGATCCCATAGTGCAGCAAGGTACTTCCACAAGATGCTGACGAGAGTACTTCCTAGGTGAGACACCACTGCTTTCATCTCCTACTGAAATGAGAACATTGATAACACGTCAAATGGTGTGGATGGCTTTGGTGGAAAACACTTTTGGCACGACTTCATATAATTCCTGAATGATGCAGGGGAGCGCAAAGTGTTCACTGCTGTATTCTCAGAGTGGAATAAATGCCCCGGTAGGCCCATGCTGTACTTTTAGCTTCTTCGTCCTTTAATGCTTCACGAACGGGTGGAGTCCAAGGGACGTAGTATAGTCTCCACGCATTTCTTAGGCTACACTCTTCTTCTCCCATTACATCTAGTACTGAAACGAGAACATTGAGAAGACATTCAACACTGAGACGGCATTGGAAAAAAAACCCGCTTCCGACGAAATAGGTGTATTCCCGAGTGATCTTGAGGAGAAAACAAATCTTGACGCATGTATTATCTTCCCCTGGCAGCCCCACAGGCTACTTGAGATTCACATTCCCTTAGATCTTCAGAGACTTGGAGTCTAAGCCACGTAGCATGGCCTAGCGGCCTTCCAACGACCGGATACGCTTTCCTCCCAGAACGCAGAATTTGGCGAAAACAGTGGTGGCCAAGCTTACTCTAGCTCATAGTTGGCATAGTCCTGTGCCAACTAGGGTTCTCTCATTTGTTTGGGGGAACGTGACTCCGGAACTCTTTGGCTAGCAAAGTTATCGCCTAGGTGATCATACAGAAAGCCCATTGAAATGACGTTCTAAATCGGTCGGTTATATCGGCACCCCGTACATTTCGCACTCTACTGAAACGAGCCCATTGACCTAGTGTTACCCGCTGGAGATGAAATGTGCTAATAAGGCACTTGTGTGAAACATCCTGATTGCCTAGTTGTTTGGAAGCTTTCCATGAATTCCTTGCTGTTCTCTCAGAAGGAAATTCAGTCGAATAGAGTCAGTGGACTGTGAGCTTCATGTGCATATCTACGTTCGAGAAAAGGTTTTGTCCACAAGACATAGTAGTCAGTACCTGCAGGAAATCTTCGGACTCAGATTTCTTGAAGGAAAAATTAGAGGGGCGAAAACCCCACACTCGCAGCTCATTGTCCCGCAAAGTTCAGCTACCGCTATGCTCCAGTTCATTCACTACGGATGGAAAATGATTTCAGTAGCATTTTGGTTAGCACACAACCCACAGCTCTGATACATGAGACGACTTCTCTTTAAAGATAGAGTTAGGGTTAGGGCTAGCATTAGGGTTATGGTTAGGATTAGCTTTATTATTAGGGTTAGGGTTAGGGTTAGGGTGAGGGTTAATGATAGGTTTAGGAGTATGGTTGGGGTTAATGGTACATGTAGGTTTAGGGCTAGGGCTAAAGGTAGATGACGGCCGCGGGTGGAGGAAAGTGTGTCATAGACGATAGTGCATTTCATAGCTCTCATTGTGCTGTACTATCATTGCGTCCGTTGATGACGAGAAAGTGATTCAGTAGATCGCTGCACTCAAACACAGCAAGGTAAATGATAAGACAGCAAAATAGCTGATCATACGTTCTGAAGAGGTTATGTGATATGGTGCAAGTCAGTCATTTCCAATTCAACTGATATGAACACATGGATCTAGTGCTGCGTTCCTGCTTAAAGCCACTTCTCAGGAACATGTTCATTGCCGTGTACTTGGCAGCTTTCAAACCCTTCACTCCTGGGCTGTGTGAGAGAAATTCACCCGAATAGAGTAAGGGCACTGCTAGCTGCACACGCATTGCTACGTTGAAAACACTGTATGGTCAAAGTGAGGTGGTAGGCTGTTGCTTCTCTTCTTCCTGGGCCTACGCTTTTCTGATGGAAAAAGTACCTCGGAGAAAACTCTACTGTGGAAGCTCATTCCCCTTCAAGGATCACAAAGTGCTATGCTAGCATTCCCTCCTTTGCTGACGCGAATTCGTTTCAGTAGCTCTTGGGATATGACACGAGCCAGAGATCCCATAGTGCAGCAAGGTACTTCCACAAGATGCTGACAAGAGTACTTCCTAGGTGAGACACCACTGCTTTCATCTCCTACTGAAATGAGAACATTGATAACACGTCAAATGGTGTGGATGGCTTTGGTGGAAAACACTTTTGGCACGACTTCATATAATTCCTGAATGATGCAGGGGAGCGCAAAGTGTTCACTGCTGTATTCTCAGAGTGGAATGAATGCCCCGGTAGGCCCATGCTGTACTTTTAGCTTCTTCGTCCTTTAATGCTTCACGAACGGGTGGAGTCCAAGGGACGTAGTATAGTCTCCACGCATTTCTTAGGCTACACTCTTCTTCTCCCATTACATCTAGTACTGAAACGAGAACACTGAGAAGACGTTCAACACTGAGACGGCATTGGAAAAAAAACCCGCTTCCGACGAAATAGGTGTATTCCCGAGTGATCTTGAGGAGAAAACAAATCTTGACGCATGTATTATCTTCCCCTGGCAGCCCCACAGGCTACTTGAGATTCACATTCCCTTAGATCTTCAGAGACTTGGAGTCTAAGTCACGTAGCATGGCCTAGCGGCCTTCCAACGACCGGATACGCTTTCCTCCCAGAACGCAGAATTTGGCGAAAACAGTGGTGGCCAAGCTTACTCTAGCTCATAGTTGGCATAGTCCTGTGCCAACTAGGGTTCTCTCATTTGTTTGGGGGAACGTGACTCCGGAACTCTTTGGCTAGCAAAGTTATCGCCTAGGTGATCATACAGAAAGCCCATTGAAATGACGTTCTAAATCGGTCGGTTATATCGGCACCCCGTACATTTCGCACTCTACTGAAACGAGCCCATTGACCTAGTGTTACCCGCTGGAGATGAAATGTGCTAATAAGGCACTTGTGTGAAACATCCTGATTGCCTAGTTGTTTGGAAGCTTTCCATGAATTCCTTGCTGTTCTCTCAGAAGGAAATTCAGTCGAATAGAGTCAGTGGACTGTGAGCTTCATGTGCATATCTACGTTCGAGAAAAGGTTTTGTCCACAAGACATAGTAGTCAGTACCTGCAGGAAATCTTCGGACTCTGATTTCTGGAAGGAAAAATTAGAGGGGCGAAAACCCCACACTCGCAGCTCATTGTCCCGCAAAGTTCAGCTACCGCTATGCTCCAGTTCATTCACTACGGATGGAAAATGATTTCAGTAGCGTTTTGGTTAGCACACAACCCACAGCTCTGATACATGAGACGACTTCTCTTTAAAGATAGAGTTAGGGTTAGGGCTAGCATTAGGGTTATGGTTAGGATTAGCTTTATTATTAGGGTTAGGGTTAGGGTTAGGGTGAGGGTTAATGATAGGTTTAGGAGTATGGTTGGGGTTAATGGTACATGTAGGTTTAGGGCCAGGGCTAAAGGTAGATGACGGCCGCGGGAGGAGGAAAGTGTGTCATAGACGATAGTGCATTTCATAGCTCTCATTGTGCTGTACTATCATTGCGTCCGTTGATGACGAGAAAGTGATTCAGTAGATCGTTGCACTCAAACACAGCAAGGTAAATGATAAGACAGCAAAATAGCTGATCATACGTTCTGAAGAGGTTATGTGATATGGTGCAAGTCTGTCATTTCCTATTCAACTGATATGAACATATGGATCTAGTGCTGCGTTCCTGCTTAAAGCCACTTCTCAGGAACATGTTCATTGCCGTGTACTTGGCAGCTTTCAAACCCTTCACTCCTGGGCTGTGTGAGAGAAATTCACCCGAATAGAGTAAGGACACTGCTAGCTGCACACGCATTGCTACGTTGAAAACACTGTATGGTCAAAGTGAGGTGGTAGGGTGTTGCTTCTCTTCTTGCTGGGCCTACGCTTTTCTGATGGAAAAAGTACCTCGGAGAAAACTCTACTGTGGAAGCTCATTCCCCTTCAAGGATCACAAAGTGCTATGCTAGCATTCCCTCCTTTGCTGACGCGAATTCATTTCAGTAGCTCTTGGGATATGACACGAGCCAGAGATCCCATAGTGCAGCAAGGTACTTCCACAAGATGCTGACAAGAGTACTTCCTAGGTGAGACACCACTGCTTTCATCTCCTACTGAAATGAGAACATTGATAACACGTCAAATGGTGTGGATGGCTTTGGTGGAAAACACTTTTGGCACGACTTCATATAATTCCTGAATGATGCAGGGGAGCGCAAAGTGTTCACTGCTGTATTCTCAGAGTGGAATGAATGCCCCGGTAGGCCCATGCTGTACTTTTAGCTTCTTCGTCCTTTAATGCTTCACGAATGGGTGGAGTCCAAGGGACGTAGTATAGTCTCCACGCATTTCTTAGGCTACACTCTTCTTCTCCCATTACATCTAGTACTGAAACGAGAACATTGAGAAGACGTTCAACACTGAGACGGCATTGGAAAAAAAACCCGCTTCCGACGAAATAGGTGTATTCCCGAGTGATCTTGAGGAGAAAACAAATCTTGACGCATGTATTATCTTCCCCTGGCAGCCCCACAGGCTACTTGAGATTCACATTCCCTTAGATCTTCAGAGACTTGGAGTCTAAGTCACGTAGCATGGCCTAGCGGCCTTCCAACGACCGGATACGCTTTCCTCCCAGAACGCAGAATTTGGCGAAAACAGTGGTGGCCAAGCTTACTCTAGCTCATAGTTGGCATAGTCCTGTGCCAACTAGGGTTCTCTCATTTGTTTGGGGGAACGTGACTCCGGAACTCTTTGGCTAGCAAAGTTATCGCCTAGGTGATCATACAGAAAGCCCATTGAAATGACGTTCTAAATCGGTCGGTTATATCGGCACCCCGTACATTTCGCACTCTACTGAAACGAGCCCATTGACCTAGTGTTACCCGCTGGAGATGAAATGTGCTAATAAGGCACTTGTGTGAAACATCCTGATTGCCTAGTTGTTTGGAAGCTTTCCATGAATTCCTTGCTGTTCTCTCAGAAGGAAATTCAGTCGAATAGAGTCAGTGGACTGTGAGCTTCATGTGCATATCTACGTTCGAGAAAAGGTTTTGTCCACAAGACATAGTAGTCAGTACCTGCAGGAAATCTTCGGACTCTGATTTCTGGAAGGAAAAATTAGAGGGGCGAAAACCCCACACTCGCAGCTCATTGTCCCGCAAAGTTCAGCTACCGCTATGCTCCAGTTCATTCACTACGGATGGAAAATGATTTCAGTAGCGTTTTGGTTAGCACACAACCCACAGCTCTGATACATGAGACGACTTCTCTTTAAAGATAGAGTTAGGGTTAGGGCTAGCATTAGGGTTATGGTTAGGATTAGCTTTATTATTAGGGTTAGGGTTAGGGTTAGGGTGAGGGTTAATGATAGGTTTAGGAGTATGGTTGGGGTTAATGGTACATGTAGGTTTAGGGCTAGGGCTAAAGGTAGATGACGGCCGCGGGTGGAGGAAAGTGTGTCATAGACGATAGTGCATTTCATAGCTCTCATTGTGCTGTACTATCATTGCGTCCGTTGATGACGAGAAAGTGATTCAGTAGATCGCTGCACTCAAACACAGCAAGGTAAATGATAAGACAGCAAAATAGCTGATCATACGTTCTGAAGAGGTTATGTGATATGGTGCAAGTCAGTCATTTCCAATTCAACTGATATGAACATATGGATCTAGTGCTGCGTTCCTGCTTAAAGCCACTTCTCAGGAACATGTTCATTGCCGTGTACTTGGCAGCTTTCAAACCCTTCACTCCTGGGCTGTGTGAGAGAAATTCACCCGAATAGAGTAAGGGCACTGCTAGCTGCACACGCATTGCTACGTTGAAAACACTGTATGGTCAAAGTGAGGTGGTAGGCTGTTGCTTCTCTTCTTCCTGGGCCTACGCTTTTCTGATGGAAAAAGTACCTCGGAGAAAACTCTACTGTGGAAGCTCATTCCCCTTCAAGGATCACAAAGTGCTATGCTAGCATTCCCTCCTTTGCTGACGCGAATTCGTTTCAGTAGCTCTTGGGATATGACACGAGCCAGAGATCCCATAGTGCAGCAAGGTACTTCCACAAGATGCTGACAAGAGTACTTCCTAGGTGAGACACCACTGCTTTCATCTCCTACTGAAATGAGAACATTGATAACACGTCAAATGGTGTGGATGGCTTTGGTGGAAAACACTTTTGGCACGACTTCATATAATTCCTGAATGATGCAGGGGAGCGCAAAGTGTTCACTGCTGTATTCTCAGAGTGGAATGAATGCCCCGGTAGGCCCATGCTGTACTTTTAGCTTCTTCGTCCTTTAATGCTTCACGAACGGGTGGAGTCCAAGGGACGTAGTATAG
Source organism: Desmodus rotundus (assembly GCF_022682495.2). Lineage (NCBI taxonomy): Eukaryota > Metazoa > Chordata > Mammalia > Chiroptera > Phyllostomidae > Desmodus > Desmodus rotundus. Next base: position 155,149 of record NW_026527302.1, on the reverse strand, counting down.
TCTCCACGCATTTCTTCGGCTACACTCTTCTTCTCCCATTACATCTAGTACTGAAACGAGAACACTGAGAAGACGTTCAACACTGAGACGGCATTGGAAAAAAAACCCGCTTCCGACGAAATAGGTGTATTCCCGAGTGATCTTGAGGAGAAAACAAATCTTGACGCATGTATTATCTTCCCCTGGCAGCCCCACAGGCTACTTGAGATTCACATTCCCTTAGATCTTCAGAGACTTGGAGTCTAAGTCACGTAGCATGGCCTAGCGGCCTTCCAACGACCGGATACGCTTTCCTCCCAGAACGCAGAATTTGGCGAAAACAGTGGTGGCCAAGCTTACTCTAGCTCATAGTTGGCATAGTCCTGTGCCAACTAGGGTTCTCTCATTTGTTTGGGGGAACGTGACTCCGGAACTCTTTGGCTAGCAAAGTTATCGCCTAGGTGATCATACAGAAAGCCCATTGAAATGACGTTCTAAATCGGTCGGTTATATCGGCACCCCGTACATTTCGCACTCTACTGAAACGAGCCCATTGACCTAGTGTTACCCGCTGGAGATGAAATGTGCTAATAAGGCACTTGTGTGAAACATCCTGATTGCCTAGTTGTTTGGAAGCTTTCCATGAATTCCTTGCTGTTCTCTCAGAAGGAAATTCAGTCGAATAGAGTCAGTGGACTGTGAGCTTCATGTGCATATCTACGTTCGAGAAAAGGTTTTGTCCACAAGACATAGTAGTCAGTACCTGCAGGAAATCTTCGGACTCTGATTTCTGGAAGGAAAAATTAGAGGGGCGAAAACCCCACACTCGCAGCTCATTGTCCCGCAAAGTTCAGCTACCGCTATGCTCCAGTTCATTCACTACGGATGGAAAATGATTTCAGTAGCGTTTTGGTTAGCACACAACCCACAGCTCTGATACATGAGACGACTTCTCTTTAAAGATAGAGTTAGGGTTAGGGCTAGCATTAGGGTTATGGTTAGGATTAGCTTTATTATTAGGGTTAGGGTTAGGGTTAGGGTGAGGGTTAATGATAGGTTTAGGAGTATGGTTGGGGTTAATGGTACATGTAGGTTTAGGGCCAGGGCTAAAGGTAGATGACGGCCGCGGGAGGAGGAAAGTGTGTCATAGACGATAGTGCATTTCATAGCTCTCATTGTGCTGTACTATCATTGCGTCCGTTGATGACGAGAAAGTGATTCAGTAGATCGTTGCACTCAAACACAGCAAGGTAAATGATAAGACAGCAAAATAGCTGATCATACGTTCTGAAGAGGTTATGTGATATGGTGCAAGTCAGTCATTTCCAATTCAACTGATATGAACATATGGATCTAGTGCTGCGTTCCTGCTTAAAGCCACTTCTCAGGAACATGTTCATTGCCGTGTACTTGGCAGCTTTCAAACCCTTCACTCCTGGGCTGTGTGAGAGAAATTCACCCGAATAGAGTAAGGACACTGCTAGCTGCACACGCATTGCTACGTTGAAAACACTGTATGGTCAAAGTGAGGTGGTAGGGTGTTGCTTCTCTTCTTCCTGGGCCTACGCTTTTCTGATGGAAAAAGTACCTCGGAGAAAACTCTACTGTGGAAGCTCATTCCCCTTCAAGGATCACAAAGTGCTATGCTAGCATTCCCTCCTTTGCTGACGCGAATTCATTTCAGTAGCTCTTGGGATATGACACGAGCCAGAGATCCCATAGTGCAGCAAGGTACTTCCACAAGATGCTGACAAGAGTACTTCCTAGGTGAGACACCACTGCTTTCATCTCCTACTGAAATGAGAACATTGATAACACGTCAAATGGTGTGGATGGCTTTGGTGGAAAACACTTTTGGCACGACTTCATATAATTCCTGAATGATGCAGGGGAGCGCAAAGTGTTCACTGCTGTATTCTCAGAGTGGAATGAATGCCCCGGTAGGCCCATGCTGTACTTTTAGCTTCTTCGTCCTTTAATGCTTCACGAACGGGTGGAGTCCAAGGGACGTAGTATAGTCTCCACGCATTTCTTAGGCTACACTCTTCTTCTCCCATTACATCTAGTACTGAAATGAGAACATTGAGAAGACGTTCAACACTGAGACGGCATTGGAAAAAAAACCCGCTTCCGACGAAATAGGTGTATTCCCGAGTGATCTTGAGGAGAAAACAAATCTTGACGCATGTATTATCTTCCCCTGGCAGCCCCACAGGCTACTTGAGATTCACATTCCCTTAGATCTTCAGAGACTTGGAGTCTAAGTCACGTAGCATGGCCTAGCGGCCTTCCAACGACCGGATACGCTTTCCTCCCAGAACGCAGAATTTGGCGAAAACAGTGGTGGCCAAGCTTACTCTAGCTCATAGTTGGCATAGTCCTGTGCCAACTAGGGTTCTCTCATTTGTTTGGGGGAACGTGACTCCGGAACTCTTTGGCTAGCAAAGTTATCGCCTAGGTGATCATACAGAAAGCCCATTGAAATGACGTTCTAAATCGGTCGGTTATATCGGCACCCCGTACATTTCGCACTCTACTGAAACGAGCCCATTGACCTAGTGTTACCCGCTGGAGATGAAATGTGCTAATAAGGCACTTGTGTGAAACATCCTGATTGCCTAGTTGTTTGGAAGCTTTCCATGAATTCCTTGCTGTTCTCTCAGAAGGAAATTCAGTCGAATAGAGTCAGTGGACTGTGAGCTTCATGTGCATATCTACGTTCGAGAAAAGGTTTTGTCCACAAGACATAGTAGTCAGTACCTGCAGGAAATCTTCGGACTCTGATTTCTGGAAGGAAAAATTAGAGGGGCGAAAACCCCACACTCGCAGCTCATTGTCCCGCAAAGTTCAGCTACCGCTATGCTCCAGTTCATTCACTACGGATGGAAAATGATTTCAGTAGCGTTTTGGTTAGCACACAACCCACAGCTCTGATACATGAGACGACTTCTCTTTAAAGATAGAGTTAGGGTTAGGGCTAGCATTAGGGTTATGGTTAGGATTAGCTTTATTATTAGGGTTAGGGTTAGGGTTAGGGTGAGGGTTAATGATAGGTTTAGGAGTATGGTTGGGGTTAATGGTACATGTAGGTTTAGGGCCAGGGCTAAAGGTAGATGACGGCCGCGGGAGGAGGAAAGTGTGTCATAGACGATAGTGCATTTCATAGCTCTCATTGTGCTGTACTATCATTGCGTCCGTTGATGACGAGAAAGTGATTCAGTAGATCGTTGCACTCAAACACAGCAAGGTAAATGATAAGACAGCAAAATAGCTGATCATACGTTCTGAAGAGGTTATGTGATATGGTGCAAGTCTGTCATTTCCAATTCAACTGATATGAACATATGGATCTAGTGCTGCGTTCCTGCTTAAAGCCACTTCTCAGGAACATGTTCATTGCCGTGTACTTGGCAGCTTTCAAACCCTTCACTCCTGGGCTGTGTGAGAGAAATTCACCCGAATAGAGTAAGGACACTGCTAGCTGCACACGCATTGCTACGTTGAAAACACTGTATGGTCAAAGTGAGGTGGTAGGGTGTTGCTTCTCTTCTTCCTGGGCCTACGCTTTTCTGATGGAAAAAGTACCTCGGAGAAAACTCTACTGTGGAAGCTCATTCCCCTTCAAGGATCACAAAGTGCTATGCTAGCATTCCCTCCTTTGCTGACGCGAATTCATTTCAGTAGCTCTTGGGATATGACACGAGCCAGAGATCCCATAGTGCAGCAAGGTACTTCCACAAGATGCTGACAAGAGTACTTCCTAGGTGAGACACCACTGCTTTCATCTCCTACTGAAATGAGAACATTGATAACACGTCAAATGGTGTGGATGGCTTTGGTGGAAAACACTTTTGGCACGACTTCATATAATTCCTGAATGATGCAGGGGAGCGCAAAGTGTTCACTGCTGTATTCTCAGAGTGGAATGAATGCCCCGGTAGGCCCATGCTGTACTTTTAGCTTCTTCGTCCTTTAATGCTTCACGAACGGGTGGAGTCCAAGGGACGTAGTATAGTCTCCACGCATTTCTTAGGCTACACTCTTCTTCTCCCATTACATCTAGTACTGAAATGAGAACATTGAGAAGACGTTCAACACTGAGACGGCATTGGAAAAAAAACCCGCTTCCGAAGAAATAGGTGTATTCCCGAGTGATCTTGAGGAGAAAACAAATCTTGACGCATGTATTATCTTCCCCTGGCAGCCCCACAGGCTACTTGAGATTCACATTCCCTTAGATCTTCAGAGACTTGGAGTCTAAGTCACGTAGCATGGCCTAGCGGCCTTCCAACGACCGGATACGCTTTCCTCCCAGAACGCAGAATTTGGCGAAAACAGTGGTGGCCAAGCTTACTCTAGCTCATAGTTGGCATAGTCCTGTGCCAACTAGGGTTCTCTCATTTGTTTGGGGGAACGTGACTCCGGAACTCTTTGGCTAGCAAAGTTATCGCCTAGGTGATCATACAGAAAGCCCATTGAAATGACGTTCTAAATCGGTCGGTTATATCGGCACCCCGTACATTTCGCACTCTACTGAAACGAGCCCATTGACCTAGTGTTACCCGCTGGAGATGAAATGTGCTAATAAGGCACTTGTGTGAAACATCCTGATTGCCTAGTTGTTTGGAAGCTTTCCATGAATTCCTTGCTGTTCTCTCAGAAGGAAATTCAGTCGAATAGAGTCAGTGGACTGTGAGCTTCATGTGCATATCTACGTTCGAGAAAAGGTTTTGTCCACAAGACATAGTAGTCAGTACCTGCAGGAAATCTTCGGACTCTGATTTCTGGAAGGAAAAATTAGAGGGGCGAAAACCCCACACTCGCAGCTCATTGTCCCGCAAAGTTCAGCTACCGCTATGCTCCAGTTCATTCACTACGGATGGAAAATGATTTCAGTAGCGTTTTGGTTAGCACACAACCCACAGCTCTGATACATGAGACGACTTCTCTTTAAAGATAGAGTTAGGGTTAGGGCTAGCATTAGGGTTATGGTTAGGATTAGCTTTATTATTAGGGTTAGGGTTAGGGTTAGGGTGAGGGTTAATGATAGGTTTAGGAGTATGGTTGGGGTTAATGGTACATGTAGGTTTAGGGCCAGGGCTAAAGGTAGATGACGGCCGCGGGAGGAGGAAAGTGTGTCATAGACGATAGTGCATTTCATAGCTCTCATTGTGCTGTACTATCATTGCGTCCGTTGATGACGAGAAAGTGATTCAGTAGATCGTTGCACTCAAACACAGCAAGGTAAATGATAAGACAGCAAAATAGCTGATCATACGTTCTGAAGAGGTTATGTGATATGGTGCAAGTCTGTCATTTCCAATTCAACTGATATGAACATATGGATCTAGTGCTGCGTTCCTGCTTAAAGCCACTTCTCAGGAACATGTTCATTGCCGTGTACTTGGCAGCTTTCAAACCCTTCACTCCTGGGCTGTGTGAGAGAAATTCACCCGAATAGAGTAAGGACACTGCTAGCTGCACACGCATTGCTACGTTGAAAACACTGTATGGTCAAAGTGAGGTGGTAGGCTGTTGCTTCTCTTCTTCCTGGGCCTACGCTTTTCTGATGGAAAAAGTACCTCGGAGAAAACTCTACTGTGGAAGCTCATTCCCCTTCAAGGATCACAAAGTGCTATGCTAGCATTCCCTCCTTTGCTGACGCGAATTCGTTTCAGTAGCTCTTGGGATATGACACGAGCCAGAGATCCCATAGTGCAGCAAGGTACTTCCACAAGATGCTGACAAGAGTACTTCCTAGGTGAGACACCACTGCTTTCATCTCCTACTGAAATGAGAACATTGATAACACGTCAAATGGTGTGGATGGCTTTGGTGGAAAACACTTTTGGCACGACTTCATATAATTCCTGAATGATGCAGGGGAGCGCAAAGTGTTCACTGCTGTATTCTCAGAGTGGAATGAATGCCCCGGTAGGCCCATGCTGTACTTTTAGCTTCTTCGTCCTTTAATGCTTCACGAACGGGTGGAGTCCAAGGGACGTAGTATAGTCTCCACGCATTTCTTAGGCTACACTCTTCTTCTCCCATTACATCTAGTACTGAAATGAGAACATTGAGAAGACGTTCAACACTGAGACGGCATTGGAAAAAAAACCCGCTTCCGACGAAATAGGTGTATTCCCGAGTGATCTTGAGGAGAAAACAAATCTTGACGCATGTATTATCTTCCCCTGGCAGCCCCACAGGCTACTTGAGATTCACATTCCCTTAGATCTTCAGAGACTTGGAGTCTAAGTCACGTAGCATGGCCTAGCGGCCTTCCAACGACCGGATACGCTTTCCTCCCAGAACGCAGAATTTGGCGAAAACAGTGGTGGCCAAGCTTACTCTAGCTCATAGTTGGCATAGTCCTGTGCCAACTAGGGTTCTCTCATTTGTTTGGGGGAACGTGACTCCGGAACTCTTTGGCTAGCAAAGTTATCGCCTAGGTGATCATACAGAAAGCCCATTGAAATGACGTTCTAAATCGGTCGGTTATATCGGCACCCCGTACATTTCGCACTCTACTGAAACGAGCCCATTGACCTAGTGTTACCCGCTGGAGATGAAATGTGCTAATAAGGCACTTGTGTGAAACATCCTGATTGCCTAGTTGTTTGGAAGCTTTCCATGAATTCCTTGCTGTTCTCTCAGAAGGAAATTCAGTCGAATAGAGTCAGTGGACTGTGAGCTTCATGTGCATATCTACGTTCGAGAAAAGGTTTTGTCCACAAGACATAGTAGTCAGTACCTGCAGGAAATTTTCGGACTCTGATTTCTGGAAGGAAAAATTAGAGGGGCGAAAACCCCACACTCGCAGCTCATTGTCCCGCAAAGTTCAGCTACCGCTATGCTCCAGTTCATTCACTACGGATGGAAAATGATTTCAGTAGCGTTTTGGTTAGCACACAACCCACAGCTCTGATACATGAGACGACTTCTCTTTAAAGATAGAGTTAGGGTTAGGGCTAGCATTAGGGTTATGGTTAGGATTAGCTTTATTATTAGGGTTAGGGTTAGGGTTAGGGTGAGGGTTAATGATAGGTTTAGGAGTATGGTTGGGGTTAATGGTACATGTAGGTTTAGGGCCAGGGCTAAAGGTAGATGACGGCCGCGGGAGGAGGAAAGTGTGTCATAGACGATAGTGCATTTCATAGCTCTCATTGTGCTGTACTATCATTGCGTCCGTTGATGACGAGAAAGTGATTCAGTAGATCGTTGCACTCAAACACAGCAAGGTAAATGATAAGACAGCAAAATAGCTGATCATACGTTCTGAAGAGGTTATGTGATATGGTGCAAGTCTGTCATTTCCAATTCAACTGATATGAACATATGGATCTAGTGCTGCGTTCCTGCTTAAAGCCACTTCTCAGGAACATGTTCATTGCCGTGTACTTGGCAGCTTTCAAACCCTTCACTCCTGGGCTGTGTGAGAGAAATTCACCCGAATAGAGTAAGGACACTGCTAGCTGCACACGCATTGCTACGTTGAAAACACTGTATGGTCAAAGTGAGGTGGTAGGCTGTTGCTTCTCTTCTTCCTGGGCCTACGCTTTTCTGATGGAAAAAGTACCTCGGAGAAAACTCTACTGTGGAAGCTCATTCCCCTTCAAGGATCACAAAGTGCTATGCTAGCATTCCCTCCTTTGCTGACGCGAATTCGTTTCAGTAGCTCTTGGGATATGACACGAGCCAGAGATCCCATAGTGCAGCAAGGTACTTCCACAAGATGCTGACAAGAGTACTTCCTAGGTGAGACACCACTGCTTTCATCTCCTACTGAAATGAGAACATTGATAACACGTCAAATGGTGTGGATGGCTTTGGTGGAAAACACTTTTGGCACGACTTCATATAATTCCTGAATGATGCAGGGGAGCGCAAAGTGTTCACTGCTGTATTCTCAGAGTGGAATGAATGCCCCGGTAGGCCCATGCTGTACTTTTAGCTTCTTCGTCCTTTAATGCTTCACGAACGGGTGGAGTCCAAGGGACGTAGTATAGTCTCCACGCATTTCTTAGGCTACACTCTTCTTCTCCCATTACATCTAGTACTGAAATGAGAACATTGAGAAGACGTTCAACACTGAGACGGCATTGGAAAAAAAACCCGCTTCCGACGAAATAGGTGTATTCCCGAGTGATCTTGAGGAGAAAACAAATCTTGACGCATGTATTATCTTCCCCTGGCAGCCCCACAGGCTACTTGAGATTCACATTCCCTTAGATCTTCAGAGACTTGGAGTCTAAGTCACGTAGCATGGCCTAGCGGCCTTCCAACGACCGGATACGCTTTCCTCCCAGAACGCAGAATTTGGCGAAAACAGTGGTGGCCAAGCTTACTCTAGCTCATAGTTGGCATAGTCCTGTGCCAACTAGGGTTCTCTCATTTGTTTGGGGGAACGTGACTCCGGAACTCTTTGGCTAGCAAAGTTATCGCCTAGGTGATCATACAGAAAGCCCATTGAAATGACGTTCTAAATCGGTCGGTTATATCGGCACCCCGTACATTTCGCACTCTACTGAAACGAGCCCATTGACCTAGTGTTACCCGCTGGAGATGAAATGTGCTAATAAGGCACTTGTGTGAAACATCCTGATTGCCTAGTTGTTTGGAAGCTTTCCATGAATTCCTTGCTGTTCTCTCAGAAGGAAATTCAGTCGAATAGAGTCAGTGGACTGTGAGCTTCATGTGCATATCTACGTTCGAGAAAAGGTTTTGTCCACAAGACATAGTAGTCAGTACCTGCAGGAAATTTTCGGACTCTGATTTCTGGAAGGAAAAATTAGAGGGGCGAAAACCCCACACTCGCAGCTCATTGTCCCGCAAAGTTCAGCTACCGCTATGCTCCAGTTCATTCACTACGGATGGAAAATGATTTCAGTAGCGTTTTGGTTAGCACACAACCCACAGCTCTGATACATGAGACGACTTCTCTTTAAAGATAGAGTTAGGGTTAGGGCTAGCATTAGGGTTATGGTTAGGATTAGCTTTATTATTAGGGTTAGGGTTAGGGTTAGGGTGAGGGTTAATGATAGGTTTAGGAGTATGGTTGGGGTTAATGGTACATGTAGGTTTAGGGCCAGGGCTAAAGGTAGATGACGGCCGCGGGAGGAGGAAAGTGTGTCATAGACGATAGTGCATTTCATAGCTCTCATTGTGCTGTACTATCATTGCGTCCGTTGATGACGAGAAAGTGATTCAGTAGATCGTTGCACTCAAACACAGCAAGGTAAATGATAAGACAGCAAAATAGCTGATCATACGTTCTGAAGAGGTTATGTGATATGGTGCAAGTCTGTCATTTCCAATTCAACTGATATGAACATATGGATCTAGTGCTGCGTTCCTGCTTAAAGCCACTTCTCAGGAACATGTTCATTGCCGTGTACTTGGCAGCTTTCAAACCCTTCACTCCTGGGCTGTGTGAGAGAAATTCACCCGAATAGAGTAAGGACACTGCTAGCTGCACACGCATTGCTACGTTGAAAACACTGTATGGTCAAAGTGAGGTGGTAGGGTGTTGCTTCTCTTCTTCCTGGGCCTACGCTTTTCTGATGGAAAAAGTACCTCGGAGAAAACTCTACTGTGGAAGCTCATTCCCCTTCAAGGATCACAAAGTGCTATGCTAGCATTCCCTCCTTTGCTGACGCGAATTCATTTCAGTAGCTCTTGGGATATGACACGAGCCAGAGATCCCATAGTGCAGCAAGGTACTTCCACAAGATGCTGACAAGAGTACTTCCTAGGTGAGACACCACTGCTTTCATCTCCTACTGAAATGAGAACATTGATAACACGTCAAATGGTGTGGATGGCTTTGGTGGAAAACACTTTTGGCACGACTTCATATAATTCCTGAATGATGCAGGGGAGCGCAAAGTGTTCACTGCTGTATTCTCAGAGTGGAATGAATGCCCCGGTAGGCCCATGCTGTACTTTTAGCTTCTTCGTCCTTTAATGCTTCACGAACGGGTGGAGTCCAAGGGACGTAGTATAGTCTCCACGCATTTCTTAGGCTACACTCTTCTTCTCCCATTACATCTAGTACTGAAACGAGAACATTGAGAAGACGTTCAACACTGAGACGGCATTGGAAAAAAAACCCGCTTCCGACGAAATAGGTGTATTCCCGAGTGATCTTGAGGAGAAAACAAATCTTGACGCATGTATTATCTTCCCCTGGCAGCCCCACAGGCTACTTGAGATTCACATTCCCTTAGATCTTCAGAGACTTGGAGTCTAAGTCACGTAGCATGGCCTAGCGGCCTTCCAACGACCGGATACGCTTTCCTCCCAGAACGCAGAATTTGGCGAAAACAGTGGTGGCCAAGCTTACTCTAGCTCATAGTTGGCATAGTCCTGTGCCAACTAGGGTTCTCTCATTTGTTTGGGGGAACGTGACTCCGGAACTCTTTGGCTAGCAAAGTTATCGCCTAGGTGATCATACAGAAAGCCCATTGAAATGACGTTCTAAATCGGTCGGTTATATCGGCACCCCGTACATTTCGCACTCTACTGAAACGAGCCCATTGACCTAGTGTTACCCGCTGGAGATGAAATGTGCTAATAAGGCACTTGTGTGAAACATCCTGATTGCCTAGTTGTTTGGAAGCTTTCCATGAATTCCTTGCTGTTCTCTCAGAAGGAAATTCAGTCGAATAGAGTCAGTGGACTGTGAGCTTCATGTGCATATCTACGTTCGAGAAAAGGTTTTGTCCACAAGACATAGTAGTCAGTACCTGCAGGAAATCTTCGGACTCTGATTTCTGGAAGGAAAAATTAGAGGGGCGAAAACCCCACACTCGCAGCTCATTGTCCCGCAAAGTTCAGCTACCGCTATGCTCCAGTTCATTCACTACGGATGGAAAATGATTTCAGTAGCGTTTTGGTTAGCACACAACCCACAGCTCTGATACATGAGACGACTTCTCTTTAAAGATAGAGTTAGGGTTAGGGCTAGCATTAGGGTTATGGTTAGGATTAGCTTTATTATTAGGGTTAGGGTTAGGGTTAGGGTGAGGGTTAATGATAGGTTTAGGAGTATGGTTGGGGTTAATGGTACATGTAGGTTTAGGGCCAGGGCTAAAGGTAGATGACGGCCGCGGGAGGAGGAAAGTGTGTCATAGACGATAGTGCATTTCATAGCTCTCATTGTGCTGTACTATCATTGCGTCCGTTGATGACGAGAAAGTGATTCAGTAGATCGTTGCACTCAAACACAGCAAGGTAAATGATAAGACAGCAAAATAGCTGATCATACGTTCTGAAGAGGTTATGTGATATGGTGCAAGTCAGTCATTTCCAATTCAACTGATATGAACATATGGATCTAGTGCTGCGTTCCTGCTTAAAGCCACTTCTCAGGAACATGTTCATTGCCGTGTACTTGGCAGCTTTCAAACCCTTCACTCCTGGGCTGTGTGAGAGAAATTCACCCGAATAGAGTAAGGACACTGCTAGCTGCACACGCATTGCTACGTTGAAAACACTGTATGGTCAAAGTGAGGTGGTAGGGTGTTGCTTCTCTTCTTCCTGGGCCTACGCTTTTCTGATGGAAAAAGTACCTCGGAGAAAACTCTACTGTGGAAGCTCATTCCCCTTCAAGGATCACAAAGTGCTATGCTAGCATTCCCTCCTTTGCTGACGCGAATTCATTTCAGTAGCTCTTGGGATATGACACGAGCCAGAGATCCCATAGTGCAGCAAGGTACTTCCACAAGATGCTGACAAGAGTACTTCCTAGGTGAGACACCACTGCTTTCATCTCCTACTGAAATGAGAACATTGATAACACGTCAAATGGTGTGGATGGCTTTGGTGGAAAACACTTTTGGCACGACTTCATATAATTCCTGAATGATGCAGGGGAGCGCAAAGTGTTCACTGCTGTATTCTCAGAGTGGAATGAATGCCCCGGTAGGCCCATGCTGTACTTTTAGCTTCTTCGTCCTTTAATGCTTCACGAACGGGTGGAGTCCAAGGGACGTAGTATAGTCTCCACGCATTTCTTAGGCTACACTCTTCTTCTCCCATTACATCTAGTACTGAAATGAGAACATTGAGAAGACGTTCAACACTGAGACGGCATTGGAAAAAAAACCCGCTTCCGACGAAATAGGTGTATTCCCGAGTGATCTTGAGGAGAAAACAAATCTTGACGCATGTATTATCTTCCACTGGCAGCCCCACAGGCTACTTGAGATTCACATTCCCTTAGATCTTCAGAGACTTGGAGTCTAAGTCACGTAGCATGGCCTAGCGGCCTTCCAACGACCGGATACGCTTTCCTCCCAGAACGCAGAATTTGGCGAAAACAGTGGTGGCCAAGCTTACTCTAGCTCATAGTTGGCATAGTCCTGTGCCAACTAGGGTTCTCTCATTTGTTTGGGGGAACGTGACTCCGGAACTCTTTGGCTAGCAAAGTTATCGCCTAGGTGATCATACAGAAAGCCCATTGAAATGACGTTCTAAATCGGTCGGTTATATCGGCACCCCGTACATTTCGCACTCTACTGAAACGAGCCCATTGACCTAGTGTTACCCGCTGGAGATGAAATGTGCTAATAAGGCACTTGTGTGAAACATCCTGATTGCCTAGTTGTTTGGAAGCTTTCCATGAATTCCTTGCTGTTCTCTCAGAAGGAAATTCAGTCGAATAGAGTCAGTGGACTGTGAGCTTCATGTGCATATCTACGTTCGAGAAAAGGTTTTGTCCACAAGACATAGTAGTCAGTACCTGCAGGAAATCTTCGGACTCTGATTTCTGGAAGGAAAAATTAGAGGGGCGAAAACCCCACACTCGCAGCTCATTGTCCCGCAAAGTTCAGCTACCGCTATGCTCCAGTTCATTCACTACGGATGGAAAATGATTTCAGTAGCGTTTTGGTTAGCACACAACCCACAGCTCTGATACATGAGACGACTTCTCTTTAAAGATAGAGTTAGGGTTAGGGCTAGCATTAGGGTTATGGTTAGGATTAGCTTTATTATTAGGGTTAGGGTTAGGGTTAGGGTGAGGGTTAATGATAGGTTTAGGAGTATGGTTGGGGTTAATGGTACATGTAGGTTTAGGGCCAGGGCTAAAGGTAGATGACGGCCGCGGGAGGAGGAAAGTGTGTCATAGACGATAGTGCATTTCATAGCTCTCATTGTGCTGTACTATCATTGCGTCCGTTGATGACGAGAAAGTGATTCAGTAGATCGTTGCACTCAAACACAGCAAGGTAAATGATAAGACAGCAAAATAGCTGATCATACGTTCTGAAGAGGTTATGTGATATGGTGCAAGTCTGTCATTTCCAATTCAACTGATATGAACATATGGATCTAGTGCTGCGTTCCTGCTTAAAGCCACTTCTCAGGAACATGTTCATTGCCGTGTACTTGGCAGCTTTCAAACCCTTCACTCCTGGGCTGTGTGAGAGAAATTCACCCGAATAGAGTAAGGACACTGCTAGCTGCACACGCATTGCTACGTTGAAAACACTGTATGGTCAAAGTGAGGTGGTAGGGTGTTGCTTCTCTTCTTCCTGGGCCTACGCTTTTCTGACGGAAAAAGTACCTCGGAGAAAACTCTACTGTGGAAGCTCATTCCCCTTCAAGGATCACAAAGTGCTATGCTAGCATTCCCTCCTTTGCTGACGCGAATTCATTTCAGTAGCTCTTGGGATATGACACGAGCCAGAGATCCCATAGTGCAGCAAGGTACTTCCACAAGATGCTGACAAGAGTACTTCCTAGGTGAGACACCACTGCTTTCATCTCCTACTGAAATGAGAACATTGATAACACGTCAAATGGTGTGGATGGCTTTGGTGGAAAACACTTTTGGCACGACTTCATATAATTCCTGAATGATGCAGGGGAGCGCAAAGTGTTCACTGCTGTATTCTCAGAGTGGAATGAATGCCCCGGTAGGCCCATGCTGTACTTTTAGCTTCTTCGTCCTTTAATGCTTCACGAACGGGTGGAGTCCAAGGGACGTAGTATAGTCTCCACGCATTTCTTAGGCTACACTCTTCTTCTCCCATTACATCTAGTACTGAAATGAGAACATTGAGAAGACGTTCAACACTGAGACGGCATTGGAAAAAAAACCCGCTTCCGACGAAATAGGTGTATTCCCGAGTGATCTTGAGGAGAAAACAAATCTTGACGCATGTATTATCTTCCCCTGGCAGCCCCACAGGCTACTTGAGATTCACATTCCCTTAGATCTTCAGAGACTTGGAGTCTAAGTCACGTAGCATGGCCTAGCGGCCTTCCAACGACCGGATACGCTTTCCTCCCAGAACGCAGAATTTGGCGAAAACAGTGGTGGCCAAGCTTACTCTAGCTCATAGTTGGCATAGTCCTGTGCCAACTAGGGTTCTCTCATTTGTTTGGGGGAACGTGACTCCGGAACTCTTTGGCTAGCAAAGTTATCGCCTAGGTGATCATACAGAAAGCCCATTGAAATGACGTTCTAAATCGGTCGGTTATATCGGCACCCCGTACATTTCGCACTCTACTGAAACGAGCCCATTGACCTAGTGTTACCCGCTGGAGATGAAATGTGCTAATAAGGCACTTGTGTGAAACATCCTGATTGCCTAGTTGTTTGGAAGCTTTCCATGAATTCCTTGCTGTTCTCTCAGAAGGAAATTCAGTCGAATAGAGTCAGTGGACTGTGAGCTTCATGTGCATATCTACGTTCGAGAAAAGGTTTTGTCCACAAGACATAGTAGTCAGTACCTGCAGGAAATTTTCGGACTCTGATTTCTGGAAGGAAAAATTAGAGGGGCGAAAACCCCACACTCGCAGCTCATTGTCCCGCAAAGTTCAGCTACCGCTATGCTCCAGTTCATTCACTACGGATGGAAAATGATTTCAGTAGCGTTTTGGTTAGCACACAACCCACAGCTCTGATACATGAGACGACTTCTCTTTAAAGATAGAGTTAGGGTTAGGGCTAGCATTAGGGTTATGGTTAGGATTAGCTTTATTATTAGGGTTAGGGTTAGGGTTAGGGTGAGGGTTAATGATAGGTTTAGGAGTATGGTTGGGGTTAATGGTACATGTAGGTTTAGGGCCAGGGCTAAAGGTAGATGACGGCCGCGGGAGGAGGAAAGTGTGTCATAGACGATAGTGCATTTCATAGCTCTCATTGTGCTGTACTATCATTGCGTCCGTTGATGACGAGAAAGTGATTCAGTAGATCGTTGCACTCAAACACAGCAAGGTAAATGATAAGACAGCAAAATAGCTGATCATACGTTCTGAAGAGGTTATGTGATATGGTGCAAGTCTGTCATTTCCAATTCAACTGATATGAACATATGGATCTAGTGCTGCGTTCCTGCTTAAAGCCACTTCTCAGGAACATGTTCATTGCCGTGTACTTGGCAGCTTTCAAACCCTTCACTCCTGGGCTGTGTGAGAGAAATTCACCCGAATAGAGTAAGGACACTGCTAGCTGCACACGCATTGCTACGTTGAAAACACTGTATGGTCAAAGTGAGGTGGTAGGGTGTTGCTTCTCTTCTTCCTGGGCCTACGCTTTTCTGATGGAAAAAGTACCTCGGAGAAAACTCTACTGTGGAAGCTCATTCCCCTTCAAGGATCACAAAGTGCTATGCTAGCATTCCCTCCTTTGCTGACGCGAATTCATTTCAGTAGCTCTTGGGATATGACACGAGCCAGAGATCCCATAGTGCAGCAAGGTACTTCCACAAGATGCTGACAAGAGTACTTCCTAGGTGAGACACCACTGCTTTCATCTCCTACTGAAATGAGAACATTGATAACACGTCAAATGGTGTGGATGGCTTTGGTGGAAAACACTTTTGGCACGACTTCATATAATTCCTGAATGATGCAGGGGAGCGCAAAGTGTTCACTGCTGTATTCTCAGAGTGGAATGAATGCCCCGGTAGGCCCATGCTGTACTTTTAGCTTCTTCGTCCTTTAATGCTTCACGAACGGGTGGAGTCCAAGGGACGTAGTATAGTCTCCACGCATTTCTTAGGCTACACTCTTCTTCTCCCATTACATCTAGTACTGAAACGAGAACATTGAGAAGACGTTCAACACTGAGACGGCATTGGAAAAAAAACCCGCTTCCGACGAAATAGGTGTATTCCCGAGTGATCTTGAGGAGAAAACAAATCTTGACGCATGTATTATCTTCCCCTGGCAGCCCCACAGGCTACTTGAGATTCACATTCCCTTAGATCTTCAGAGACTTGGAGTCTAAGTCACGTAGCATGGCCTAGCGGCCTTCCAACGACCGGATACGCTTTCCTCCCAGAACGCAGAATTTGGCGAAAACAGTGGTGGCCAAGCTTACTCTAGCTCATAGTTGGCATAGTCCTGTGCCAACTAGGGTTCTCTCATTTGTTTGGGGGAACGTGACTCCGGAACTCTTTGGCTAGCAAAGTTATCGCCTAGGTGATCATACAGAAAGCCCATTGAAATGACGTTCTAAATCGGTCGGTTATATCGGCACCCCGTACATTTCGCACTCTACTGAAACGAGCCCATTGACCTAGTGTTACCCGCTGGAGATGAAATGTGCTAATAAGGCACTTGTGTGAAACATCCTGATTGCCTAGTTGTTTGGAAGCTTTCCATGAATTCCTTGCTGTTCTCTCAGAAGGAAATTCAGTCGAATAGAGTCAGTGGACTGTGAGCTTCATGTGCATATCTACGTTCGAGAAAAGGTTTTGTCCACAAGACATAGTAGTCAGTACCTGCAGGAAATCTTCGGACTCTGATTTCTGGAAGGAAAAATTAGAGGGGCGAAAACCCCACACTCGCAGCTCATTGTCCCGCAAAGTTCAGCTACCGCTATGCTCCAGTTCATTCACTACGGATGGAAAATGATTTCAGTAGCGTTTTGGTTAGCACACAACCCACAGCTCTGATACATGAGACGACTTCTCTTTAAAGATAGAGTTAGGGTTAGGGCTAGCATTAGGGTTATGGTTAGGATTAGCTTTATTATTAGGGTTAGGGTTAGGGTTAGGGTGAGGGTTAATGATAGGTTTAGGAGTATGGTTGGGGTTAATGGTACATGTAGGTTTAGGGCCAGGGCTAAAGGTAGATGACGGCCGCGGGAGGAGGAAAGTGTGTCATAGACGATAGTGCATTTCATAGCTCTCATTGTGCTGTACTATCATTGCGTCCGTTGATGACGAGAAAGTGATTCAGTAGATCGTTGCACTCAAACACAGCAAGGTAAATGATAAGACAGCAAAATAGCTGATCATACGTTCTGAAGAGGTTATGTGATATGGTGCAAGTCAGTCATTTCCAATTCAACTGATATGAACATATGGATCTAGTGCTGCGTTCCTGCTTAAAGCCACTTCTCAGGAACATGTTCATTGCCGTGTACTTGGCAGCTTTCAAACCCTTCACTCCTGGGCTGTGTGAGAGAAATTCACCCGAATAGAGTAAGGACACTGCTAGCTGCACACGCATTGCTACGTTGAAAACACTGTATGGTCAAAGTGAGGTGGTAGGGTGTTGCTTCTCTTCTTCCTGGGCCTACGCTTTTCTGATGGAAAAAGTACCTCGGAGAAAACTCTACTGTGGAAGCTCATTCCCCTTCAAGGATCACAAAGTGCTATGCTAGCATTCCCTCCTTTGCTGACGCGAATTCATTTCAGTAGCTCTTGGGATATGACACGAGCCAGAGATCCCATAGTGCAGCAAGGTACTTCCACAAGATGCTGACAAGAGTACTTCCTAGGTGAGACACCACTGCTTTCATCTCCTACTGAAATGAGAACATTGATAACACGTCAAATGGTGTGGATGGCTTTGGTGGAAAACACTTTTGGCACGACTTCATATAATTCCTGAATGATGCAGGGGAGCGCAAAGTGTTCACTGCTGTATTCTCAGAGTGGAATGAATGCCCCGGTAGGCCCATGCTGTACTTTTAGCTTCTTCGTCCTTTAATGCTTCACGAACGGGTGGAGTCCAAGGGACGTAGTATAGTCTCCACGCATTTCTTAGGCTACACTCTTCTTCTCCCATTACATCTAGTACTGAAATGAGAACATTGAGAAGACGTTCAACACTGAGACGGCATTGGAAAAAAAACCCGCTTCCGACGAAATAGGTGTATTCCCGAGTGATCTTGAGGAGAAAACAAATCTTGACGCATGTATTATCTTCCACTGGCAGCCCCACAGGCTACTTGAGATTCACATTCCCTTAGATCTTCAGAGACTTGGAGTCTAAGTCACGTAGCATGGCCTAGCGGCCTTCCAACGACCGGATACGCTTTCCTCCCAGAACGCAGAATTTGGCGAAAACAGTGGTGGCCAAGCTTACTCTAGCTCATAGTTGGCATAGTCCTGTGCCAACTAGGGTTCTCTCATTTGTTTGGGGGAACGTGACTCCGGAACTCTTTGGCTAGCAAAGTTATCGCCTAGGTGATCATACAGAAAGCCCATTGAAATGACGTTCTAAATCGGTCGGTTATATCGGCACCCCGTACATTTCGCACTCTACTGAAACGAGCCCATTGACCTAGTGTTACCCGCTGGAGATGAAATGTGCTAATAAGGCACTTGTGTGAAACATCCTGATTGCCTAGTTGTTTGGAAGCTTTCCATGAATTCCTTGCTGTTCTCTCAGAAGGAAATTCAGTCGAATAGAGTCAGTGGACTGTGAGCTTCATGTGCATATCTACGTTCGAGAAAAGGTTTTGTCCACAAGACATAGTAGTCAGTACCTGCAGGAAATCTTCGGACTCTGATTTCTGGAAGGAAAAATTAGAGGGGCGAAAACCCCACACTCGCAGCTCATTGTCCCGCAAAGTTCAGCTACCGCTATGCTCCAGTTCATTCACTACGGATGGAAAATGATTTCAGTAGCGTTTTGGTTAGCACACAACCCACAGCTCTGATACATGAGACGACTTCTCTTTAAAGATAGAGTTAGGGTTAGGGCTAGCATTAGGGTTATGGTTAGGATTAGCTTTATTATTAGGGTTAGGGTTAGGGTTAGGGTGAGGGTTAATGATAGGTTTAGGAGTATGGTTGGGGTTAATGGTACATGTAGGTTTAGGGCC
This sequence comes from Desmodus rotundus, assembly GCF_022682495.2. Lineage (NCBI taxonomy): Eukaryota > Metazoa > Chordata > Mammalia > Chiroptera > Phyllostomidae > Desmodus > Desmodus rotundus. The sequence continues at coordinate 136,095 of NW_026527302.1, read as the reverse complement.
AGGGCTAAAGGTAGATGACGGCCGCGGGAGGAGGAAAGTGTGTCATAGACGATAGTGCATTTCATAGCTCTCATTGTGCTGTACTATCATTGCGTCCGTTGATGACGAGAAAGTGATTCAGTAGATCGTTGCACTCAAACACAGCAAGGTAAATGATAAGACAGCAAAATAGCTGATCATACGTTCTGAAGAGGTTATGTGATATGGTGCAAGTCTGTCATTTCCAATTCAACTGATATGAACATATGGATCTAGTGCTGCGTTCCTGCTTAAAGCCACTTCTCAGGAACATGTTCATTGCCGTGTACTTGGCAGCTTTCAAACCCTTCACTCCTGGGCTGTGTGAGAGAAATTCACCCGAATAGAGTAAGGACACTGCTAGCTGCACACGCATTGCTACGTTGAAAACACTGTATGGTCAAAGTGAGGTGGTAGGGTGTTGCTTCTCTTCTTCCTGGGCCTACGCTTTTCTGACGGAAAAAGTACCTCGGAGAAAACTCTACTGTGGAAGCTCATTCCCCTTCAAGGATCACAAAGTGCTATGCTAGCATTCCCTCCTTTGCTGACGCGAATTCATTTCAGTAGCTCTTGGGATATGACACGAGCCAGAGATCCCATAGTGCAGCAAGGTACTTCCACAAGATGCTGACAAGAGTACTTCCTAGGTGAGACACCACTGCTTTCATCTCCTACTGAAATGAGAACATTGATAACACGTCAAATGGTGTGGATGGCTTTGGTGGAAAACACTTTTGGCACGACTTCATATAATTCCTGAATGATGCAGGGGAGCGCAAAGTGTTCACTGCTGTATTCTCAGAGTGGAATGAATGCCCCGGTAGGCCCATGCTGTACTTTTAGCTTCTTCGTCCTTTAATGCTTCACGAACGGGTGGAGTCCAAGGGACGTAGTATAGTCTCCACGCATTTCTTAGGCTACACTCTTCTTCTCCCATTACATCTAGTACTGAAATGAGAACATTGAGAAGACGTTCAACACTGAGACGGCATTGGAAAAAAAACCCGCTTCCGACGAAATAGGTGTATTCCCGAGTGATCTTGAGGAGAAAACAAATCTTGACGCATGTATTATCTTCCACTGGCAGCCCCACAGGCTACTTGAGATTCACATTCCCTTAGATCTTCAGAGACTTGGAGTCTAAGTCACGTAGCATGGCCTAGCGGCCTTCCAACGACCGGATACGCTTTCCTCCCAGAACGCAGAATTTGGCGAAAACAGTGGTGGCCAAGCTTACTCTAGCTCATAGTTGGCATAGTCCTGTGCCAACTAGGGTTCTCTCATTTGTTTGGGGGAACGTGACTCCGGAACTCTTTGGCTAGCAAAGTTATCGCCTAGGTGATCATACAGAAAGCCCATTGAAATGACGTTCTAAATCGGTCGGTTATATCGGCACCCCGTACATTTCGCACTCTACTGAAACGAGCCCATTGACCTAGTGTTACCCGCTGGAGATGAAATGTGCTAATAAGGCACTTGTGTGAAACATCCTGATTGCCTAGTTGTTTGGAAGCTTTCCATGAATTCCTTGCTGTTCTCTCAGAAGGAAATTCAGTCGAATAGAGTCAGTGGACTGTGAGCTTCATGTGCATATCTACGTTCGAGAAAAGGTTTTGTCCACAAGACATAGTAGTCAGTACCTGCAGGAAATCTTCGGACTCTGATTTCTGGAAGGAAAAATTAGAGGGGCGAAAACCCCACACTCGCAGCTCATTGTCCCGCAAAGTTCAGCTACCGCTATGCTCCAGTTCATTCACTACGGATGGAAAATGATTTCAGTAGCGTTTTGGTTAGCACACAACCCACAGCTCTGATACATGAGACGACTTCTCTTTAAAGATAGAGTTAGGGTTAGGGCTAGCATTAGGGTTATGGTTAGGATTAGCTTTATTATTAGGGTTAGGGTTAGGGTTAGGGTGAGGGTTAATGATAGGTTTAGGAGTATGGTTGGGGTTAATGGTACATGTAGGTTTAGGGCCAGGGCTAAAGGTAGATGACGGCCACGGGAGGAGGAAAGTGTGTCATAGACGATAGTGCATTTCATAGCTCTCATTGTGCTGTACTATCATTGCGTCCGTTGATGACGAGAAAGTGATTCAGTAGATCGTTGCACTCAAACACAGCAAGGTAAATGATAAGACAGCAAAATAGCTGATCATACGTTCTGAAGAGGTTATGTGATATGGTGCAAGTCTGTCATTTCCAATTCAACTGATATGAACATATGGATCTAGTGCTGCGTTCCTGCTTAAAGCCACTTCTCAGGAACATGTTCATTGCCGTGTACTTGGCAGCTTTCAAACCCTTCACTCCTGGGCTGTGTGAGAGAAATTCACCCGAATAGAGTAAGGACACTGCTAGCTGCACACGCATTGCTACGTTGAAAACACTGTATGGTCAAAGTGAGGTGGTAGGGTGTTGCTTCTCTTCTTCCTGGGCCTACGCTTTTCTGATGGAAAAAGTACCTCGGAGAAAACTCTACTGTGGAAGCTCATTCCCCTTCAAGGATCACAAAGTGCTATGCTAGCATTCCCTCCTTTGCTGACGCGAATTCATTTCAGTAGCTCTTGGGATATGACACGAGCCAGAGATCCCATAGTGCAGCAAGGTACTTCCACAAGATGCTGACAAGAGTACTTCCTAGGTGAGACACCACTGCTTTCATCTCCTACTGAAATGAGAACATTGATAACACGTCAAATGGTGTGGATGGCTTTGGTGGAAAACACTTTTGGCACGACTTCATATAATTCCTGAATGATGCAGGGGAGCGCAAAGTGTTCACTGCTGTATTCTCAGAGTGGAATGAATGCCCCGGTAGGCCCATGCTGTACTTTTAGCTTCTTCGTCCTTTAATGCTTCACGAACGGGTGGAGTCCAAGGGACGTAGTATAGTCTCCACGCATTTCTTAGGCTACACTCTTCTTCTCCCATTACATCTAGTACTGAAATGAGAACATTGAGAAGACGTTCAACACTGAGACGGCATTGGAAAAAAAACCCGCTTCCGACGAAATAGGTGTATTCCCGAGTGATCTTGAGGAGAAAACAAATCTTGACGCATGTATTATCTTCCCCTGGCAGCCCCACAGGCTACTTGAGATTCACATTCCCTTAGATCTTCAGAGACTTGGAGTCTAAGTCACGTAGCATGGCCTAGCGGCCTTCCAACGACCGGATACGCTTTCCTCCCAGAACGCAGAATTTGGCGAAAACAGTGGTGGCCAAGCTTACTCTAGCTCATAGTTGGCATAGTCCTGTGCCAACTAGGGTTCTCTCATTTGTTTGGGGGAACGTGACTCCGGAACTCTTTGGCTAGCAAAGTTATCGCCTAGGTGATCATACAGAAAGCCCATTGAAATGACGTTCTAAATCGGTCGGTTATATCGGCACCCCGTACATTTCGCACTCTACTGAAACGAGCCCATTGACCTAGTGTTACCCGCTGGAGATGAAATGTGCTAATAAGGCACTTGTGTGAAACATCCTGATTGCCTAGTTGTTTGGAAGCTTTCCATGAATTCCTTGCTGTTCTCTCAGAAGGAAATTCAGTCGAATAGAGTCAGTGGACTGTGAGCTTCATGTGCATATCTACGTTCGAGAAAAGGTTTTGTCCACAAGACATAGTAGTCAGTACCTGCAGGAAATCTTCGGACTCTGATTTCTGGAAGGAAAAATTAGAGGGGCGAAAACCCCACACTCGCAGCTCATTGTCCCGCAAAGTTCAGCTACCGCTATGCTCCAGTTCATTCACTACGGATGGAAAATGATTTCAGTAGCGTTTTGGTTAGCACACAACCCACAGCTCTGATACATGAGACGACTTCTCTTTAAAGATAGAGTTAGGGTTAGGGCTAGCATTAGGGTTATGGTTAGGATTAGCTTTATTATTAGGGTTAGGGTTAGGGTTAGGGTGAGGGTTAATGATAGGTTTAGGAGTATGGTTGGGGTTAATGGTACATGTAGGTTTAGGGCCAGGGCTAAAGGTAGATGACGGCCGCGGGAGGAGGAAAGTGTGTCATAGACGATAGTGCATTTCATAGCTCTCATTGTGCTGTACTATCATTGCGTCCGTTGATGACGAGAAAGTGATTCAGTAGATCGTTGCACTCAAACACAGCAAGGTAAATGATAAGACAGCAAAATAGCTGATCATACGTTCTGAAGAGGTTATGTGATATGGTGCAAGTCTGTCATTTCCAATTCAACTGATATGAACATATGGATCTAGTGCTGCGTTCCTGCTTAAAGCCACTTCTCAGGAACATGTTCATTGCCGTGTACTTGGCAGCTTTCAAACCCTTCACTCCTGGGCTGTGTGAGAGAAATTCACCCGAATAGAGTAAGGACACTGCTAGCTGCACACGCATTGCTACGTTGAAAACACTGTATGGTCAAAGTGAGGTGGTAGGGTGTTGCTTCTCTTCTTCCTGGGCCTACGCTTTTCTGATGGAAAAAGTACCTCGGAGAAAACTCTACTGTGGAAGCTCATTCCCCTTCAAGGATCACAAAGTGCTATGCTAGCATTCCCTCCTTTGCTGACGCGAATTCATTTCAGTAGCTCTTGGGATATGACACGAGCCAGAGATCCCATAGTGCAGCAAGGTACTTCCACAAGATGCTGACAAGAGTACTTCCTAGGTGAGACACCACTGCTTTCATCTCCTACTGAAATGAGAACATTGATAACACGTCAAATGGTGTGGATGGCTTTGGTGGAAAACACTTTTGGCACGACTTCATATAATTCCTGAATGATGCAGGGGAGCGCAAAGTGTTCACTGCTGTATTCTCAGAGTGGAATGAATGCCCCGGTAGGCCCATGCTGTACTTTTAGCTTCTTCGTCCTTTAATGCTTCACGAACGGGTGGAGTCCAAGGGACGTAGTATAGTCTCCACGCATTTCTTAGGCTACACTCTTCTTCTCCCATTACATCTAGTACTGAAATGAGAACATTGAGAAGACGTTCAACACTGAGACGGCATTGGAAAAAAAACCCGCTTCCGACGAAATAGGTGTATTCCCGAGTGATCTTGAGGAGAAAACAAATCTTGACGCATGTATTATCTTCCCCTGGCAGCCCCACAGGCTACTTGAGATTCACATTCCCTTAGATCTTCAGAGACTTGGAGTCTAAGTCACGTAGCATGGCCTAGCGGCCTTCCAACGACCGGATACGCTTTCCTCCCAGAACGCAGAATTTGGCGAAAACAGTGGTGGCCAAGCTTACTCTAGCTCATAGTTGGCATAGTCCTGTGCCAACTAGGGTTCTCTCATTTGTTTGGGGGAACGTGACTCCGGAACTCTTTGGCTAGCAAAGTTATCGCCTAGGTGATCATACAGAAAGCCCATTGAAATGACGTTCTAAATCGGTCGGTTATATCGGCACCCCGTACATTTCGCACTCTACTGAAACGAGCCCATTGACCTAGTGTTACCCGCTGGAGATGAAATGTGCTAATAAGGCACTTGTGTGAAACATCCTGATTGCCTAGTTGTTTGGAAGCTTTCCATGAATTCCTTGCTGTTCTCTCAGAAGGAAATTCAGTCGAATAGAGTCAGTGGACTGTGAGCTTCATGTGCATATCTACGTTCGAGAAAAGGTTTTGTCCACAAGACATAGTAGTCAGTACCTGCAGGAAATCTTCGGACTCTGATTTCTGGAAGGAAAAATTAGAGGGGCGAAAACCCCACACTCGCAGCTCATTGTCCCGCAAAGTTCAGCTACCGCTATGCTCCAGTTCATTCACTACGGATGGAAAATGATTTCAGTAGCGTTTTGGTTAGCACACAACCCACAGCTCTGATACATGAGACGACTTCTCTTTAAAGATAGAGTTAGGGTTAGGGCTAGCATTAGGGTTATGGTTAGGATTAGCTTTATTATTAGGGTTAGGGTTAGGGTTAGGGTGAGGGTTAATGATAGGTTTAGGAGTATGGTTGGGGTTAATGGTACATGTAGGTTTAGGGCCAGGGCTAAAGGTAGATGACGGCCGCGGGAGGAGGAAAGTGTGTCATAGACGATAGTGCATTTCATAGCTCTCATTGTGCTGTACTATCATTGCGTCCGTTGATGACGAGAAAGTGATTCAGTAGATCGTTGCACTCAAACACAGCAAGGTAAATGATAAGACAGCAAAATAGCTGATCATACGTTCTGAAGAGGTTATGTGATATGGTGCAAGTCTGTCATTTCCAATTCAACTGATATGAACATATGGATCTAGTGCTGCGTTCCTGCTTAAAGCCACTTCTCAGGAACATGTTCATTGCCGTGTACTTGGCAGCTTTCAAACCCTTCACTCCTGGGCTGTGTGAGAGAAATTCACCCGAATAGAGTAAGGACACTGCTAGCTGCACACGCATTGCTACGTTGAAAACACTGTATGGTCAAAGTGAGGTGGTAGGGTGTTGCTTCTCTTCTTCCTGGGCCTACGCTTTTCTGATGGAAAAAGTACCTCGGAGAAAACTCTACTGTGGAAGCTCATTCCCCTTCAAGGATCACAAAGTGCTATGCTAGCATTCCCTCCTTTGCTGACGCGAATTCGTTTCAGTAGCTCTTGGGATATGACACGAGCCAGAGATCCCATAGTGCAGCAAGGTACTTCCACAAGATGCTGACAAGAGTACTTCCTAGGTGAGACACCACTGCTTTCATCTCCTACTGAAATGAGAACATTGATAACACGTCAAATGGTGTGGATGGCTTTGGTGGAAAACACTTTTGGCACGACTTCATATAATTCCTGAATGATGCAGGGGAGCGCAAAGTGTTCACTGCTGTATTCTCAGAGTGGAATGAATGCCCCGGTAGGCCCATGCTGTACTTTTAGCTTCTTCGTCCTTTAATGCTTCACGAACGGGTGGAGTCCAAGGGACGTAGTATAGTCTCCACGCATTTCTTAGGCTACACTCTTCTTCTCCCATTACATCTAGTACTGAAACGAGAACACTGAGAAGACGTTCAACACTGAGACGGCATTGGAAAAAAAACCCGCTTCCGACGAAATAGGTGTATTCCCGAGTGATCTTGAGGAGAAAACAAATCTTGACGCATGTATTATCTTCCCCTGGCAGCCCCACAGGCTACTTGAGATTCACATTCCCTTAGATCTTCAGAGACTTGGAGTCTAAGTCACGTAGCATGGCCTAGCGGCCTTCCAACGACCGGATACGCTTTCCTCCCAGAACGCAGAATTTGGCGAAAACAGTGGTGGCCAAGCTTACTCTAGCTCATAGTTGGCATAGTCCTGTGCCAACTAGGGTTCTCTCATTTGTTTGGGGGAACGTGACTCCGGAACTCTTTGGCTAGCAAAGTTATCGCCTAGGTGATCATACAGAAAGCCCATTGAAATGACGTTCTAAATCGGTCGGTTATATCGGCACCCCGTACATTTCGCACTCTACTGAAACGAGCCCATTGACCTAGTGTTACCCGCTGGAGATGAAATGTGCTAATAAGGCACTTGTGTGAAACATCCTGATTGCCTAGTTGTTTGGAAGCTTTCCATGAATTCCTTGCTGTTCTCTCAGAAGGAAATTCAGTCGAATAGAGTCAGTGGACTGTGAGCTTCATGTGCATATCTACGTTCGAGAAAAGGTTTTGTCCACAAGACATAGTAGTCAGTACCTGCAGGAAATCTTCGGACTCTGATTTCTGGAAGGAAAAATTAGAGGGGCGAAAACCCCACACTCGCAGCTCATTGTCCCGCAAAGTTCAGCTACCGCTATGCTCCAGTTCATTCACTACGGATGGAAAATGATTTCAGTAGCGTTTTGGTTAGCACACAACCCACAGCTCTGATACATGAGACGACTTCTCTTTAAAGATAGAGTTAGGGTTAGGGCTAGCATTAGGGTTATGGTTAGGATTAGCTTTATTATTAGGGTTAGGGTTAGGGTTAGGGTGAGGGTTAATGATAGGTTTAGGAGTATGGTTGGGGTTAATGGTACATGTAGGTTTAGGGCCAGGGCTAAAGGTAGATGACGGCCGCGGGAGGAGGAAAGTGTGTCATAGACGATAGTGCATTTCATAGCTCTCATTGTGCTGTACTATCATTGCGTCCGTTGATGACGAGAAAGTGATTCAGTAGATCGTTGCACTCAAACACAGCAAGGTAAATGATAAGACAGCAAAATAGCTGATCATACGTTCTGAAGAGGTTATGTGATATGGTGCAAGTCTGTCATTTCCAATTCAACTGATATGAACATATGGATCTAGTGCTGCGTTCCTGCTTAAAGCCACTTCTCAGGAACATGTTCATTGCCGTGTACTTGGCAGCTTTCAAACCCTTCACTCCTGGGCTGTGTGAGAGAAATTCACCCGAATAGAGTAAGGGCACTGCTAGCTGCACACGCATTGCTACGTTGAAAACACTGTATGGTCAAAGTGAGGTGGTAGGGTGTTGCTTCTCTTCTTCCTGGGCCTACGCTTTTCTGATGGAAAAAGTACCTCGGAGAAAACTCTACTGTGGAAGCTCATTCCCCTTCAAGGATCACAAAGTGCTATGCTAGCATTCCCTCCTTTGCTGACGCGAATTCATTTCAGTAGCTCTTGGGATATGACACGAGCCAGAGATCCCATAGTGCAGCAAGGTACTTCCACAAGATGCTGACAAGAGTACTTCCTAGGTGAGACACCACTGCTTTCATCTCCTACTGAAATGAGAACATTGATAACACGTCAAATGGTGTGGATGGCTTTGGTGGAAAACACTTTTGGCACGACTTCATATAATTCCTGAATGATGCAGGGGAGCGCAAAGTGTTCACTGCTGTATTCTCAGAGTGGAATGAATGCCCCGGTAGGCCCATGCTGTACTTTTAGCTTCTTCGTCCTTTAATGCTTCACGAACGGGTGGAGTCCAAGGGACGTAGTATAGTCTCCACGCATTTCTTAGGCTACACTCTTCTTCTCCCATTACATCTAGTACTGAAATGAGAACATTGAGAAGACGTTCAACACTGAGACGGCATTGGAAAAAAAACCCGCTTCCGACGAAATAGGTGTATTCCCGAGTGATCTTGAGGAGAAAACAAATCTTGACGCATGTATTATCTTCCCCTGGCAGCCCCACAGGCTACTTGAGATTCACATTCCCTTAGATCTTCAGAGACTTGGAGTCTAAGTCACGTAGCATGGCCTAGCGGCCTTCCAACGACCGGATACGCTTTCCTCCCAGAACGCAGAATTTGGCGAAAACAGTGGTGGCCAAGCTTACTCTAGCTCATAGTTGGCATAGTCCTGTGCCAACTAGGGTTCTCTCATTTGTTTGGGGGAACGTGACTCCGGAACTCTTTGGCTAGCAAAGTTATCGCCTAGGTGATCATACAGAAAGCCCATTGAAATGACGTTCTAAATCGGTCGGTTATATCGGCACCCCGTACATTTCGCACTCTACTGAAACGAGCCCATTGACCTAGTGTTACCCGCTGGAGATGAAATGTGCTAATAAGGCACTTGTGTGAAACATCCTGATTGCCTAGTTGTTTGGAAGCTTTCCATGAATTCCTTGCTGTTCTCTCAGAAGGAAATTCAGTCGAATAGAGTCAGTGGACTGTGAGCTTCATGTGCATATCTACGTTCGAGAAAAGGTTTTGTCCACAAGACATAGTAGTCAGTACCTGCAGGAAATCTTCGGAATCAGATTTCTTGAAGGAAAAATTAGAGGGGCGAAAACCCCACACTCGCAGCTCATTGTCCCGCAAAGTTCAGCTACCGCTATGCTCCAGTTCATTCACTACGGATGGAAAATGATTTCAGTAGCGTTTTGGTTAGCACACAACCCACAGCTCTGATACATGAGACGACTTCTCTTTAAAGATAGAGTTAGGGTTAGGGCTAGCATTAGGGTTATGGTTAGGATTAGCTTTATTATTAGGGTTAGGGTTAGGGTTAGGGTGAGGGTTAATGATAGGTTTAGGAGTATGGTTGGGGTTAATGGTACATGTAGGTTTAGGGCCAGGGCTAAAGGTAGATGACGGCCGCGGGAGGAGGAAAGTGTGTCATAGACGATAGTGCATTTCATAGCTCTCATTGTGCTGTACTATCATTGCGTCCGTTGATGAAGAGAAAGTGATTCAGTAGATCGCTGCACTCAAACACAGCAAGGTAAATGATAAGACAGCAAAATAGCTGATCATACGTTCTGAAGAGGTTATGTGATATGGTGCAAGTCAGTCATTTCCAATTCAACTGATATGAACATATGGATCTAGTGCTGCGTTCCTGCTTAAAGCCACTTCTCAGGAACATGTTCATTGCCGTGTACTTGGCAGCTTTCAAACCCTTCACTCCTGGGCTGTGTGAGAGAAATTCACCCGAATAGAGTAAGGACACTGCTAGCTGCACACGCATTGCTACGTTGAAAACACTGTATGGTCAAAGTGAGGTGGTAGGGTGTTGCTTCTCTTCTTCCTGGGCCTACGCTTTTCTGATGGAAAAAGTACCTCGGAGAAAACTCTACTGTGGAAGCTCATTCCCCTTCAAGGATCACAAAGTGCTATGCTAGCATTCCCTCCTTTGCTGACGCGAATTCGTTTCAGTAGCTCTTGGGATATGACACGAGCCAGAGATCCCATAGTGCAGCAAGGTACTTCCACAAGATGCTGACAAGAGTACTTCCTAGGTGAGACACCACTGCTTTCATCTCCTACTGAAATGAGAACATTGATAACACGTCAAATGGTGTGGATGGCTTTGGTGGAAAACACTTTTGGCACGACTTCATATAATTCCTGAATGATGCAGGGGAGCGCAAAGTGTTCACTGCTGTATTCTCAGAGTGGAATGAATGCCCCGGTAGGCCCATGCTGTACTTTTAGCTTCTTCGTCCTTTAATGCTTCACGAACGGGTGGAGTCCAAGGGACGTAGTATAGTCTCCACGCATTTCTTAGGCTACACTCTTCTTCTCCCATTACATCTAGTACTGAAACGAGAACATTGAGAAGACGTTCAACACTGAGACGGCATTGGAAAAAAAACCCGCTTCCGACGAAATAGGTGTATTCCCGAGTGATCTTGAGGAGAAAACAAATCTTGACGCATGTATTATCTTCCCCTGGCAGCCCCACAGGCTACTTGAGATTCACATTCCCTTAGATCTTCAGAGACTTGGAGTCTAAGTCACGTAGCATGGCCTAGCGGCCTTCCAACGACCGGATACGCTTTCCTCCCAGAACGCAGAATTTGGCGAAAACAGTGGTGGCCAAGCTTACTCTAGCTCATAGTTGGCATAGTCCTGTGCCAACTAGGGTTCTCTCATTTGTTTGGGGGAACGTGACTCCGGAACTCTTTGGCTAGCAAAGTTATCGCCTAGGTGATCATACAGAAAGCCCATTGAAATGACGTTCTAAATCGGTCGGTTATATCGGCACCCCGTACATTTCGCACTCTACTGAAACGAGCCCATTGACCTAGTGTTACCCGCTGGAGATGAAATGTGCTAATAAGGCACTTGTGTGAAACATCCTGATTGCCTAGTTGTTTGGAAGCTTTCCATGAATTCCTTGCTGTTCTCTCAGAAGGAAATTCAGTCGAATAGAGTCAGTGGACTGTGAGCTTCATGTGCATATCTACGTTCGAGAAAAGGTTTTGTCCACAAGACATAGTAGTCAGTACCTGCAGGAAATCTTCGGACTCTGATTTCTGGAAGGAAAAATTAGAGGGGCGAAAACCCCACACTCGCAGCTCATTGTCCCGCAAAGTTCAGCTACCGCTATGCTCCAGTTCATTCACTACGGATGGAAAATGATTTCAGTAGCGTTTTGGTTAGCACACAACCCACAGCTCTGATACATGAGACGACTTCTCTTTAAAGATAGAGTTAGGGTTAGGGCTAGCATTAGGGTTATGGTTAGGATTAGCTTTATTATTAGGGTTAGGGTTAGGGTTAGGGTGAGGGTTAATGATAGGTTTAGGAGTATGGTTGGGGTTAATGGTACATGTAGGTTTAGGGCCAGGGCTAAAGGTAGATGACGGCCGCGGGAGGAGGAAAGTGTGTCATAGACGATAGTGCATTTCATAGCTCTCATTGTGCTGTACTATCATTGCGTCCGTTGATGACGAGAAAGTGATTCAGTAGATCGTTGCACTCAAACACAGCAAGGTAAATGATAAGACAGCAAAATAGCTGATCATACGTTCTGAAGAGGTTATGTGATATGGTGCAAGTCTGTCATTTCCAATTCAACTGATATGAACATATGGATCTAGTGCTGCGTTCCTGCTTAAAGCCACTTCTCAGGAACATGTTCATTGCCGTGTACTTGGCAGCTTTCAAACCCTTCACTCCTGGGCTGTGTGAGAGAAATTCACCCGAATAGAGTAAGGACACTGCTAGCTGCACACGCATTGCTACGTTGAAAACACTGTATGGTCAAAGTGAGGTGGTAGGGTGTTGCTTCTCTTCTTCCTGGGCCTACGCTTTTCTGATGGAAAAAGTACCTCGGAGAAAACTCTACTGTGGAAGCTCATTCCCCTTCAAGGATCACAAAGTGCTATGCTAGCATTCCCTCCTTTGCTGACGCGAATTCATTTCAGTAGCTCTTGGGATATGACACGAGCCAGAGATCCCATAGTGCAGCAAGGTACTTCCACAAGATGCTGACAAGAGTACTTCCTAGGTGAGACACCACTGCTTTCATCTCCTACTGAAATGAGAACATTGATAACACGTCAAATGGTGTGGATGGCTTTGGTGGAAAACACTTTTGGCACGACTTCATATAATTCCTGAATGATGCAGGGGAGCGCAAAGTGTTCACTGCTGTATTCTCAGAGTGGAATGAATGCCCCGGTAGGCCCATGCTGTACTTTTAGCTTCTTCGTCCTTTAATGCTTCACGAACGGGTGGAGTCCAAGGGACGTAGTATAGTCTCCACGCATTTCTTAGGCTACACTCTTCTTCTCCCATTACATCTAGTACTGAAATGAGAACATTGAGAAGACGTTCAACACTGAGACGGCATTGGAAAAAAAACCCGCTTCCGACGAAATAGGTGTATTCCCGAGTGATCTTGAGGAGAAAACAAATCTTGACGCATGTATTATCTTCCCCTGGCAGCCCCACAGGCTACTTGAGATTCACATTCCCTTAGATCTTCAGAGACTTGGAGTCTAAGTCACGTAGCATGGCCTAGCGGCCTTCCAACGACCGGATACGCTTTCCTCCCAGAACGCAGAATTTGGCGAAAACAGTGGTGGCCAAGCTTACTCTAGCTCATAGTTGGCATAGTCCTGTGCCAACTAGGGTTCTCTCATTTGTTTGGGGGAACGTGACTCCGGAACTCTTTGGCTAGCAAAGTTATCGCCTAGGTGATCATACAGAAAGCCCATTGAAATGACGTTCTAAATCGGTCGGTTATATCGGCACCCCGTACATTTCGCACTCTACTGAAACGAGCCCATTGACCTAGTGTTACCCGCTGGAGATGAAATGTGCTAATAAGGCACTTGTGTGAAACATCCTGATTGCCTAGTTGTTTGGAAGCTTTCCATGAATTCCTTGCTGTTCTCTCAGAAGGAAATTCAGTCGAATAGAGTCAGTGGACTGTGAGCTTCATGTGCATATCTACGTTCGAGAAAAGGTTTTGTCCACAAGACATAGTAGTCAGTACCTGCAGGAAATCTTCGGACTCTGATTTCTGGAAGGAAAAATTAGAGGGGCGAAAACCCCACACTCGCAGCTCATTGTCCCGCAAAGTTCAGCTACCGCTATGCTCCAGTTCATTCACTACGGATGGAAAATGATTTCAGTAGCGTTTGGGTTAGCACACAACCCACAGCTCTGATACATGAGACGACTTCTCTTTAAAGATAGAGTTAGGGTTAGGGCTAGCATTAGGGTTATGGTTAGGATTAGCTTTATTATTAGGGTTAGGGTTAGGGTTAGGGTGAGGGTTAATGATAGGTTTAGGAGTATGGTTGGGGTTAATGGTACATGTAGGTTTAGGGCCAGGGCTAAAGGTAGATGACGGCCGCGGGTGGAGGAAAGTGTGTCATAGACGATAGTGCATTTCATAGCTCTCATTGTGCTGTACTATCATTGCGTCCGTTGATGACGAGAAAGTGATTCAGTAGATCGCTGCACTCAAACACAGCAAGGTAAATGATAAGACAGCAAAATAGCTGATCATACGTTCTGAAGAGGTTATGTGATATGGTGCAAGTCAGTCATTTCCAATTCAACTGATATGAACATATGGATCTAGTGCTGAGTTCCTGCTTAAAGCCACTTCTCAGGAACATGTTCATTGCCGTGTACTTGGCAGCTTTCAAACCCTTCACTCCTGGGCTGTGTGAGAGAAATTCACCCGAATAGAGTAAGGGCACTGCTAGCTGCACACGCATTGCTACATTGAAAACACTGTATGGTCAAAGTGAGGTGGTAGGCTGTTGCTTCTCTTCTTCCTGGGCCTACGCTTTTCTGATGGAAAAAGTACCTCGGAGAAAACTCTACTGTGGAAGCTCATTCCCCTTCAAGGATCACAAAGTGCTATGCTAGCATTCCCTCCTTTGCTGACGCGAATTCATTTCAGTAGCTCTTGGGATATGACACGAGCCAGAGATCCCATAGTGCAGCAAGGTACTTCCACAAGATGCTGACAAGAGTACTTCCTAGGTGAGACACCACTGCTTTCATCTCCTACTGAAATGAGAACATTGATAACACGTCAAATGGTGTGGATGGCTTTGGTGGAAAACACTTTTGGCACGACTTCATATAATTCCTGAATGATGCAGGGGAGCGCAAAGTGTTCACTGCTGTATTCTCAGAGTGGAATGAATGCCCCGGTAGGCCCATGCTGTACTTTTAGCTTCTTCGTCCTTTAATGCTTCACGAACGGGTGGAGTCCAAGGGACGTAGTATAGTCTCCACGCATTTCTTAGGCTACACTCTTCTTCTCCCATTACATCTAGTACTGAAATGAGAACATTGAGAAGACGTTCAACACTGAGACGGCATTGGAAAAAAAACCCGCTTCCGACGAAATAGGTGTATTCCCGAGTGATCTTGAGGAGAAAACAAATCTTGACGCATGTATTATCTTCCCCTGGCAGCCCCACAGGCTACTTGAGATTCACATTCCCTTAGATCTTCAGAGACTTGGAGTCTAAGTCACGTAGCATGGCCTAGCGGCCTTCCAACGACCGGATACGCTTTCCTCCCAGAACGCAGAATTTGGCGAAAACAGTGGTGGCCAAGCTTACTCTAGCTCATAGTTGGCATAGTCCTGTGCCAACTAGGGTTCTCTCATTTGTTTGGGGGAACGTGACTCCGGAACTCTTTGGCTAGCAAAGTTATCGCCTAGGTGATCATACAGAAAGCCCATTGAAATGACGTTCTAAATCGGTCGGTTATATCGGCACCCCGTACATTTCGCACTCTACTGAAACGAGCCCATTGACCTAGTGTTACCCGCTGGAGATGAAATGTGCTAATAAGGCACTTGTGTGAAACATCCTGATTGCCTAGTTGTTTGGAAGCTTTCCATGAATTCCTTGCTGTTCTCTCAGAAGGAAATTCAGTCGAATAGAGTCAGTGGACTGTGAGCTTCATGTGCATATCTACGTTCGAGAAAAGGTTTTGTCCACAAGACATAGTAGTCAGTACCTGCAGGAAATCTTCGGACTCTGATTTCTGGAAGGAAAAATTAGAGGGGCGAAAACCCCACACTCGCAGCTCATTGTCCCGCAAAGTTCAGCTACCGCTATGCTCCAGTTCATTCACTACGGATGGAAAATGATTTCAGTAGCGTTTTGGTTAGCACACAACCCACAGCTCTGATACATGAGACGACTTCTCTTTAAAGATAGAGTTAGGGTTAGGGCTAGCATTAGGGTTATGGTTAGGATTAGCTTTATTATTAGGGTTAGGGTTAGGGTTAGGGTGAGGGTTAATGATAGGTTTAGGAGTATGGTTGGGGTTAATGGTACATGTAGGTTTAGGGCCAGGGCTAAAGGTAGATGACGGCCGCGGGAGGAGGAAAGTGTGTCATAGACGATAGTGCATTTCATAGCTCTCATTGTGCTGTACTATCATTGCGTCCGTTGATGACGAGAAAGTGATTCAGTAGATCGTTGCACTCAAACACAGCAAGGTAAATGATAAGACAGCAAAATAGCTGATCATACGTTCTGAAGAGGTTATGTGATATGGTGCAAGTCTGTCATTTCCAATTCAACTGATATGAACATATGGATCTAGTGCTGCGTTCCTGCTTAAAGCCACTTCTCAGGAACATGTTCATTGCCGTGTACTTGGCAGCTTTCAAACCCTTCACTCCTGGGCTGTGTGAGAGAAATTCACCCGAATAGAGTAAGGACACTGCTAGCTGCACACGCATTGCTACGTTGAAAACACTGTATGGTCAAAGTGAGGTGGTAGGGTGTTGCTTCTCTTCTTCCTGGGCCTACGCTTTTCTGATGGAAAAAGTACCTCGGAGAAAACTCTACTGTGGAAGCTCATTCCCCTTCAAGGATCACAAAGTGCTATGCTAGCATTCCCTCCTTTGCTGACGCGAATTCATTTCAGTAGCTCTTGGGATATGACACGAGCCAGAGATCCCATAGTGCAGCAAGGTACTTCCACAAGATGCTGACAAGAGTACTTCCTAGGTGAGACACCACTGCTTTCATCTCCTACTGAAATGAGAACATTGATAACACGTCAAATGGTGTGGATGGCTTTGGTGGAAAACACTTTTGGCACGACTTCATATAATTCCTGAATGATGCAGGGGAGCGCAAAGTGTTCACTGCTGTATTCTCAGAGTGGAATGAATGCCCCGGTAGGCCCATGCTGTACTTTTAGCTTCTTCGTCCTTTAATGCTTCACGAACGGGTGGAGTCCAAGGGACGTAGTATAGTCTCCACGCATTTCTTAGGCTACACTCTTCTTCTCCCATTACATCTAGTACTGAAACTGAGAACATTGAGAAGACGTTCAACACTGAGACGGCATTGGAAAAAAAACCCGCTTCCGACGAAATAGGTGTATTCCCGAGTGATCTTGAGGAGAAAACAAATCTTGACGCATGTATTATCTTCCCCTGGCAGCCCCACAGGCTACTTGAGATTCACATTCCCTTAGATCTTCAGAGACTTGGAGTCTAAGTCACGTAGCATGGCCTAGCGGCCTTCCAACGACCGGATACGCTTTCCTCCCAGAACGCAGAATTTGGCGAAAACAGTGGTGGCCAAGCTTACTCTAGCTCATAGTTGGCATAGTCCTGTGCCAACTAGGGTTCTCTCATTTGTTTGGGGGAACGTGACTCCGGAACTCTTTGGCTAGCAAAGTTATCGCCTAGGTGATCATACAGAAAGCCCATTGAAATGACGTTCTAAATCGGTCGGTTATATCGGCACCCCGTACATTTCGCACTCTACTGAAACGAGCCCATTGACCTAGTGTTACCCGCTGGAGATGAAATGTGCTAATAAGGCACTTGTGTGAAACATCCTGATTGCCTAGTTGTTTGGAAGCTTTCCATGAATTCCTTGCTGTTCTCTCAGAAGGAAATTCAGTCGAATAGAGTCAGTGGACTGTGAGCTTCATGTGCATATCTACGTTCGAGAAAAGGTTTTGTCCACAAGACATAGTAGTCAGTACCTGCAGGAAATCTTCGGACTCTGATTTCTGGAAGGAAAAATTAGAGGGGCGAAAACCCCACACTCGCAGCTCATTGTCCCGCAAAGTTCAGCTACCGCTATGCTCCAGTTCATTCACTACGGATGGAAAATGATTTCAGTAGCGTTTGGGTTAGCACACAACCCACAGCTCTGATACATGAGACGACTTCTCTTTAAAGATAGAGTTAGGGTTAGGGCTAGCATTAGGGTTATGGTTAGGATTAGCTTTATTATTAGGGTTAGGGTTAGGGTTAGGGTGAGGGTTAATGATAGGTTTAGGAGTATGGTTGGGGTTAATGGTACATGTAGGTTTAGGGCCAGGGCTAAAGGTAGATGACGGCCGCGGGTGGAGGAAAGTGTGTCATAGACGATAGTGCATTTCATAGCTCTCATTGTGCTGTACTATCATTGCGTCCGTTGATGACGAGAAAGTGATTCAGTAGATCGCTGCACTCAAACACAGCAAGGTAAATGATAAGACAGCAAAATAGCTGATCATACGTTCTGAAGAGGTTATGTGATATGGTGCAAGTCAGTCATTTCCAATTCAACTGATATGAACATATGGATCTAGTGCTGAGTTCCTGCTTAAAGCCACTTCTCAGGAACATGTTCATTGCCGTGTACTTGGCAGCTTTCAAACCCTTCACTCCTGGGCTGTGTGAGAGAAATTCACCCGAATAGAGTAAGGGCACTGCTAGCTGCACACGCATTGCTACATTGAAAACACTGTATGGTCAAAGTGAGGTGGTAGGCTGTTGCTTCTCTTCTTCCTGGGCCTACGCTTTTCTGATGGAAAAAGTACCTCGGAGAAAACTCTACTGTGGAAGCTCATTCCCCTTCAAGGATCACAAAGTGCTATGCTAGCATTCCCTCCTTTGCTGACGCGAATTCATTTCAGTAGCTCTTGGGATATGACACGAGCCAGAGATCCCATAGTGCAGCAAGGTACTTCCACAAGATGCTGACAAGAGTACTTCCTAGGTGAGACACCACTGCTTTCATCTCCTACTGAAATGAGAACATTGATAACACGTCAAATGGTGTGGATGGCTTTGGTGGAAAACACTTTTGGCACGACTTCATATAATTCCTGAATGATGCAGGGGAGCGCAAAGTGTTCACTGCTGTATTCTCAGAGTGGAATGAATGCCCCGGTAGGCCCATGCTGTACTTTTAGCTTCTTCGTCCTTTAATGCTTCACGAACGGGTGGAGTCCAAGGGACGTAGTATAGTCTCCACGCATTTCTTAGGCTACACTCTTCTTCTCCCATTACATCTAGTACTGAAACGAGAACATTGAGAAGACGTTCAACACTGAGACGGCATTGGAAAAAAAACCCGCTTCCGACGAAATAGGTGTATTCCCGAGTGATCTTGAGGAGAAAACAAATCTTGACGCATGTATTATCTTCCCCTGGCAGCCCCACAGGCTACTTGAGATTCACATTCCCTTAGATCTTCAGAGACTTGGAGTCTAAGTCACGTAGCATGGCCTAGCGGCCTTCCAACGACCGGATACGCTTTCCTCCCAGAACGCAGAATTTGGCGAAAACAGTGGTGGCCAAGCTTACTCTAGCTCATAGTTGGCATAGTCCTGTGCCAACTAGGGTTCTCTCATTTGTTTGGGGGAACGTGACTCCGGAACTCTTTGGCTAGCAAAGTTATCGCCTAGGTGATCATACAGAAAGCCCATTGAAATGACGTTCTAAATCGGTCGGTTATATCGGCACCCCGTACATTTCGCACTCTACTGAAACGAGCCCATTGACCTAGTGTTACCCGCTGGAGATGAAATGTGCTAATAAGGCACTTGTGTGAAACATCCTGATTGCCTAGTTGTTTGGAAGCTTTCCATGAATTCCTTGCTGTTCTCTCAGAAGGAAATTCAGTCGAATAGAGTCAGTGGACTGTGAGCTTCATGTGCATATCTACGTTCGAGAAAAGGTTTTGTCCACAAGACATAGTAGTCAGTACCTGCAGGAAATCTTCGGACTCTGATTTCTGGAAGGAAAAATTAGAGGGGCGAAAACCCCACACTCGCAGCTCATTGTCCCGCAAAGTTCAGCTACCGCTATGCTCCAGTTCATTCACTACGGATGGAAAATGATTTCAGTAGCGTTTGGGTTAGCACACAACCCACAGCTCTGATACATGAGACGACTTCTCTTTAAAGATAGAGTTAGGGTTAGGGCTAGCATTAGGGTTATGGTTAGGATTAGCTTTATTATTAGGGTTAGGGTTAGGGTTAGGGTGAGGGTTAATGATAGGTTTAGGAGTATGGTTGGGGTTAATGGTACATGTAGGTTTAGGGCCAGGGCTAAAGGTAGATGACGGCCGCGGGTGGAGGAAAGTGTGTCATAGACGATAGTGCATTTCATAGCTCTCATTGTGCTGTACTATCATTGCGTCCGTTGATGACGAGAAAGTGATTCAGTAGATCGCTGCACTCAAACACAGCAAGGTAAATAGTAAGATAGCAAAATAGCTGATCATACGTTCTGAAGAGGTTATGTGATATGGTGCAAGTCAGTCATTTCCAATTCAACTGATATGAACATATGGATCTAGTGCTGAGTTCCTGCTTAAAGCCACTTCTCAGGAACATGTTCATTGCCGTGTACTTGGCAGCTTTCAAACCCTTCACTCCTGGGCTGTGTGAGAGAAATTCACCCGAATAGAGTAAGGGCACTGCTAGCTGCACACGCATTGCTACATTGAAAACACTGTATGGTCAAAGTGAGGTGGTAGGCTGTTGCTTCTCTTCTTCCTGGGCCTACGCTTTTCTGATGGAAAAAGTACCTCGGAGAAAACTCTACTGTGGAAGCTCATTCCCCTTCAAGGATCACAAAGTGCTATGCTAGCATTCCCTCCTTTGCTGACGCGAATTCATTTCAGTAGCTCTTGGGATATGACACGAGCCAGAGATCCCATAGTGCAGCAAGGTACTTCCACAAGATGCTGACAAGAGTACTTCCTAGGTGAGACACCACTGCTTTCATCTCCTACTGAAATGAGAACATTGATAACACGTCAAATGGTGTGGATGGCTTTGGTGGAAAACACTTTTGGCACGACTTCATATAATTCCTGAATGATGCAGGGGAGCGCAAAGTGTTCACTGCTGTATTCTCAGAGTGGAATGAATGCCCCGGTAGGCCCATGCTGTACTTTTAGCTTCTTCGTCCTTTAATGCTTCACGAACGGGTGGAGTCCAAGGGACGTAGTATAGTCTCCACGCATTTCTTAGGCTACACTCTTCTTCTCCCATTACATCTAGTACTGAAACGAGAACATTGAGAAGACGTTCAACACTGAGACGGCATTGGAAAAAAAACCCGCTTCCGACGAAATAGGTGTATTCCCGAGTGATCTTGAGGAGAAAACAAATCTTGACGCATGTATTATCTTCCCCTGGCAGCCCCACAGGCTACTTGAGATTCACATTCCCTTAGATCTTCAGAGACTTGGAGTCTAAGTCACGTAGCATGGCCTAGCGGCCTTCCAACGACCGGATACGCTTTCCTCCCAGAACGCAGAATTTGGCGAAAACAGTGGTGGCCAAGCTTACTCTAGCTCATAGTTGGCATAGTCCTGTGCCAACTAGGGTTCTCTCATTTGTTTGGGGGAACGTGACTCCGGAACTCTTTGGCTAGCAAAGTTATCGCCTAGGTGATCATACAGAAAGCCCATTGAAATGACGTTCTAAATCGGTCGGTTATATCGGCACCCCGTACATTTCGCACTCTACTGAAACGAGCCCATTGACCTAGTGTTACCCGCTGGAGATGAAATGTGCTAATAAGGCACTTGTGTGAAACATCCTGATTGCCTAGTTGTTTGGAAGCTTTCCATGAATTCCTTGCTGTTCTCTCAGAAGGAAATTCAGTCGAATAGAGTCAGTGGACTGTGAGCTTCATGTGCATATCTACGTTCGAGAAAAGGTTTTGTCCACAAGACATAGTAGTCAGTACCTGCAGGAAATCTTCGGACTCTGATTTCTGGAAGGAAAAATTAGAGGGGCGAAAACCCCACACTCGCAGCTCATTGTCCCGCAAAGTTCAGCTACCGCTATGCTCCAGTTCATTCACTACGGATGGAAAATGATTTCAGTAGCGTTTTGGTTAGCACACAACCCACAGCTCTGATACATGAGACGACTTCTCTTTAAAGATAGAGTTAGGGTTAGGGCTAGCATTAGGGTTATGGTTAGGATTAGCTTTATTATTAGGGTTAGGGTTAGGGTTAGGGTGAGGGTTAATGATAGGTTTAGGAGTATGGTTGGGGTTAATGGTACATGTAGGTTTAGGGCCAGGGCTAAAGGTAGATGACGGCCGCGGGAGGAGGAAAGTGTGTCATAGACGATAGTGCATTTCATAGCTCTCATTGTGCTGTACTATCATTGCGTCCGTTGATGACGAGAAAGTGATTCAGTAGATCGTTGCACTCAAACACAGCAAGGTAAATGATAAGACAGCAAAATAGCTGATCATACGTTCTGAAGAGGTTATGTGATATGGTGCAAGTCAGTCATTTCCAATTCAACTGATATGAACATATGGATCTAGTGCTGCGTTCCTGCTTAAAGCCACTTCTCAGGAACATGTTCATTGCCGTGTACTTGGCAGCTTTCAAACCCTTCACTCCTGGGCTGTGTGAGAGAAATTCACCCGAATAGAGTAAGGACACTGCTAGCTGCACACGCATTGCTACGTTGAAAACACTGTATGGTCAAAGTGAGGTGGTAGGGTGTTGCTTCTCTTCTTCCTGGGCCTACGCTTTTCTGATGGAAAAAGTACCTCGGAGAAAACTCTACTGTGGAAGCTCATTCCCCTTCAAGGATCACAAAGTGCTATGCTAGCATTCCCTCCTTTGCTGACGCGAATTCATTTCAGTAGCTCTTGGGATATGACACGAGCCAGAGATCCCATAGTGCAGCAAGGTACTTCCACAAGATGCTGACAAGAGTACTTCCTAGGTGAGACACCACTGCTTTCATCTCCTACTGAAATGAGAACATTGATAACACGTCAAATGGTGTGGATGGCTTTGGTGGAAAACACTTTTGGCACGACTTCATATAATTCCTGAATGATGCAGGGGAGCGCAAAGTGTTCACTGCTGTATTCTCAGAGTGGAATGAATGCCCCGGTAGGCCCATGCTGTACTTTTAGCTTCTTCGTCCTTTAATGATTCACGAACGGGTGGAGTCCAAGGGACGTAGTATAGTCTCCACGCATTTCTTAGGCTACACTCTTCTTCTCCCATTACATCTAGTACTGAAATGAGAACATTGAGAAGACGTTCAACACTGAGACGGCATTGGAAAAAAAACCCGCTTCCGAAGAAATAGGTGTATTCCCGAGTGATCTTGAGGAGAAAACAAATCTTGACGCATGTATTATCTTCCCCTGGCAGCCCCACAGGCTACTTGAGATTCACATTCCCTTAGATCTTCAGAGACTTGGAGTCTAAGTCACGTAGCATGGCCTAGCGGCCTTCCAACGACCGGATACGCTTTCCTCCCAGAACGCAGAATTTGGCGAAAACAGTGGTGGCCAAGCTTACTCTAGCTCATAGTTGGCATAGTCCTGTGCCAACTAGGGTTCTCTCATTTGTTTGGGGGAACGTGACTCCGGAACTCTTTGGCTAGCAAAGTTATCGCCTAGGTGATCATACAGAAAGCCCATTGAAATGACGTTCTAAATCGGTCGGTTATATCGGCACCCCGTACATTTCGCACTCTACTGAAACGAGCCCATTGACCTAGTGTTACCCGCTGGAGATGAAATGTGCTAATAAGGCACTTGTGTGAAACATCCTGATTGCCTAGTTGTTTGGAAGCTTTCCATGAATTCCTTGCTGTTCTCTCAGAAGGAAATTCAGTCGAATAGAGTCAGTGGACTGTGAGCTTCATGTGCATATCTACGTTCGAGAAAAGGTTTTGTCCACAAGACATAGTAGTCAGTACCTGCAGGAAATCTTCGGACTCTGATTTCTTGAAGGAAAAATTAGAGGGGCGAAAACCCCACACTCGCAGCTCATTGTCCCGCAAAGTTCAGCTACCGCTATGCTCCAGTTCATTCACTACGGATGGAAAATGATTTCAGTAGCGTTTGGGTTAGCACACAACCCACAGCTCTGATACATGAGACGACTTCTCTTTAAAGATAGAGATAGGGTTAGGGCTAGCATTAGGGTTATGGTTAGGATTAGCTTTATTATTAGGGTTAGGGTTAGGGTTAGGTTGAGGGTTAATGATAGGTTTAGGAGTATGGTTGGGGTTAATGGTACATGTAGGTTTAGGGCCAGGGCTAAAGGTAGATGACGGCCGCGGGTGGAGGAAAGTGTGTCATAGACGATAGTGCATTTCATAGCTCTCATTGTGCTGTACTATCATTGCGTCCGTTGATGACGAGAAAGTGATTCAGTAGATCGTTGCACTCAAACACAGCAAGGTAAATGATAAGACAGCAAAATAGCTGATCATACGTTCTGAAGAGGTTATGTGATATGGTGCAAGTCAGTCATTTCCAATTCAACTGATATGAACATATGGATCTAGTGCTGCGTTCCTGCTTAAAGCCACTTCTCAGGAACATGTTCATTGCCGTGTACTTGGCAGCTTTCAAACCCTTCACTCCTGGGCTGTGTGAGAGAAATTCACCCGAATAGAGTAAGGACACTGCTAGCTGCACACGCATTGCTACGTTGAAAACACTGTATGGTCAAAGTGAGGTGGTAGGGTGTTGCTTCTCTTCTTCCTGGGCCTACGCTTTTCTGATGGAAAAAGTACCTCGGAGAAAACTCTACTGTGGAAGCTCATTCCCCTTCAAGGATCACAAAGTGCTATGCTAGCATTCCCTCCTTTGCTGACGCGAATTCATTTCAGTAGCTCTTGGGATATGACACGAGCCAGAGATCCCATAGTGCAGCAAGGTACTTCCACAAGATGCTGACAAGAGTACTTCCTAGGTGAGACACCACTGCTTTCATCTCCTACTGAAATGAGAACATTGATAACACGTCAAATGGTGTGGATGGCTTTGGTGGAAAACACTTTTGGCACGACTTCATATAATTCCTGAATGATGCAGGGGAGCGCAAAGTGTTCACTGCTGTATTCTCAGAGTGGAATGAATGCCCCGGTAGGCCCATGCTGTACTTTTAGCTTCTTCGTCCTTTAATGCTTCACGAACGGGTGGAGTCCAAGGGACGTAGTATAGTCTCCACGCATTTCTTAGGCTACACTCTTCTTCTCCCATTACATCTAGTACTGAAATGAGAACATTGAGAAGACGTTCAACACTGAGACGGCATTGGAAAAAAAACCCGCTTCCGACGAAATAGGTGTATTCCCGAGTGATCTTGAGGAGAAAACAAATCTTGACGCATGTATTATCTTCCCCTGGCAGCCCCACAGGCTACTTGAGATTCACATTCCCTTAGATCTTCAGAGACTTGGAGTCTAAGTCACGTAGCATGGCCTAGCGGCCTTCCAACGACCGGATACGCTTTCCTCCCAGAACGCAGAATTTGGCGAAAACAGTGGTGGCCAAGCTTACTCTAGCTCATAGTTGGCATAGTCCTGTGCCAACTAGGGTTCTCTCATTTGTTTGGGGGAACGTGACTCCGGAACTCTTTGGCTAGCAAAGTTATCGCCTAGGTGATCATACAGAAAGCCCATTGAAATGACGTTCTAAATCGGTCGGTTATATCGGCACCCCGTACATTTCGCACTCTACTGAAACGAGCCCATTGACCTAGTGTTACCCGCTGGAGATGAAATGTGCTAATAAGGCACTTGTGTGAAACATCCTGATTGCCTAGTTGTTTGGAAGCTTTCCATGAATTCCTTGCTGTTCTCTCAGAAGGAAATTCAGTCGAATAGAGTCAGTGGACTGTGAGCTTCATGTGCATATCTACGTTCGAGAAAAGGTTTTGTCCACAAGACATAGTAGTCAGTACCTGCAGGAAATCTTCGGACTCTGATTTCTGGAAGGAAAAATTAGAGGGGCGAAAACCCCACACTCGCAGCTCATTGTCCCGCAAAGTTCAGCTACCGCTATGCTCCAGTTCATTCACTACGGATGGAAAATGATTTCAGTAGCGTTTGGGTTAGCACACAACCCACAGCTCTGATACATGAGACGACTTCTCTTTAAAGATAGAGTTAGGGTTAGGGCTAGCATTAGGGTTATGGTTAGGATTAGCTTTATTATTAGGGTTAGGGTTAGGGTTAGGGTGAGGGTTAATGATAGGTTTAGGAGTATGGTTGGGGTTAATGGTACATGTAGGTTTAGGGCCAGGGCTAAAGGTAGATGACGGCCGCGGGTGGAGGAAAGTGTGTCATAGACGATAGTGCATTTCATAGCTCTCATTGTGCTGTACTATCATTGCGTCCGTTGATGACGAGAAAGTGATTCAGTAGATCGCTGCACTCAAACACAGCAAGGTAAATGATAAGACAGCAAAATAGCTGATCATACGTTCTGAAGAGGTTATGTGATATGGTGCAAGTCAGTCATTTCCAATTCAACTGATATGAACATATGGATCTAGTGCTGAGTTCCTGCTTAAAGCCACTTCTCAGGAACATGTTCATTGCCGTGTACTTGGCAGCTTTCAAACCCTTCACTCCTGGGCTGTGTGAGAGAAATTCACCCGAATAGAGTAAGGGCACTGCTAGCTGCACACGCATTGCTACATTGAAAACACTGTATGGTCAAAGTGAGGTGGTAGGCTGTTGCTTCTCTTCTTCCTGGGCCTACGCTTTTCTGATAGAAAAAGTACCTCGGAGAAAACTCTACTGTGGAAGCTCATTCCCCTTCAAGGATCACAAAGTGCTATGCTAGCATTCCCTCCTTTGCTGACGCGAATTCATTTCAGTAGCTCTTGGGATATGACACGAGCCAGAGATCCCATAGTGCAGCAAGGTACTTCCACAAGATGCTGTCAAGAGTACTTCCTAGGTGAGACACCACTGCTTTCATCTCCTACTGAAATGAGAACATTGATAACACGTCAAATGGTGTGGATGGCTTTGGTGGAAAACACTTTTGGCACGACTTCATATAATTCCTGAATGATGCAGGGGAGCGCAAAGTGTTCACTGCTGTATTCTCAGAGTGGAATGAATGCCCCGGTAGGCCCATGCTGTACTTTTAGCTTCTTCGTCCTTTAATGCTTCACGAACGGGTGGAGTCCAAGGGACGTAGTATAGTCTCCACGCATTTCTTAGGCTACACTCTTCTTCTCCCATTACATCTAGTACTGAAATGAGAACATTGAGAAGACGTTCAACACTGAGACGGCATTGGAAAAAAAACCCGCTTCCGACGAAATAGGTGTATTCCCGAGTGATCTTGAGGAGAAAACAAATCTTGACGCATGTATTATCTTCCCCTGGCAGCCCCACAGGCTACTTGAGATTCACATTCCCTTAGATCTTCAGAGACTTGGAGTCTAAGTCACGTAGCATGGCCTAGCGGCCTTCCAACGACCGGATACGCTTTCCTCCCAGAACGCAGAATTTGGCGAAAACAGTGGTGGCCAAGCTTACTCTAGCTCATAGTTGGCATAGTCCTGTGCCAACTAGGGTTCTCTCATTTGTTTGGGGGAACGTGACTCCGGAACTCTTTGGCTAGCAAAGTTATCGCCTAGGTGATCATACAGAAAGCCCATTGAAATGACGTTCTAAATCGGTCGGTTATATCGGCACCCCGTACATTTCGCACTCTACTGAAACGAGCCCATTGACCTAGTGTTACCCGCTGGAGATGAAATGTGCTAATAAGGCACTTGTGTGAAACATCCTGATTGCCTAGTTGTTTGGAAGCTTTCCATGAATTCCTTGCTGTTCTCTCAGAAGGAAATTCAGTCGAATAGAGTCAGTGGACTGTGAGCTTCATGTGCATATCTACGTTCGAGAAAAGGTTTTGTCCACAAGACATAGTAGTCAGTACCTGCAGGAAATCTTCGGACTCAGATTTCTTGAAGGAAAAATTAGAGGGGCGAAAACCCCACACTCGCAGCTCATTGTCCCGCAAAGTTCAGCTACCGCTATGCTCCAGTTCATTCACTACGGATGGAAAATGATTTCAGTAGCATTTTGGTTAGCACACAACCCACAGCTCTGATACATGAGACGACTTCTCTTTAAAGATAGAGTTAGGGTTAGGGCTAGCATTAGGGTTATGGTTAGGATTAGCTTTATTATTAGGGTTAGGGTTAGGGTTAGGGTGAGGGTTAATGATAGGTTTAGGAGTATGGTTGGGGTTAATGGTACATGTAGGTTTAGGGCCAGGGCTAAAGGTAGATGACGGCCGCGGGTGGAGGAAAGTGTGTCATAGACGATAGTGCATTTCATAGCTCTCATTGTGCTGTACTATCATTGCGTCCGTTGATGACGAGAAAGTGATTCAGTAGATCGCTGCACTCAAACACAGCAAGGTAAATGATAAGACAGCAAAATAGCTGATCATACGTTCTGAAGAGGTTATGTGATATGGTGCAAGTCAGTCATTTCCAATTCAACTGATATGAACATATGGATCTAGTGCTGCGTTCCTGCTTAAAGCCACTTCTCAGGAACATGTTCATTGCCGTGTACTTGGCAGCTTTCAAACCCTTCACTCCTGGGCTGTGTGAGAGAAATTCACCCGAATAGAGTAAGGGCACTGCTAGCTGCACACGCATTGCTACGTTGAAAACACTGTATGGTCAAAGTGAGGTGGTAGGCTGTTGCTTCTCTTCTTCCTGGGCCTACGCTTTTCTGATGGAAAAAGTACCTCGGAGAAAACTCTACTGTGGAAGCTCATTCCCCTTCAAGGATCACAAAGTGCTATGCTAGCATTCCCTCCTTTGCTGACGCGAATTCGTTTCAGTAGCTCTTGGGATATGACACGAGCCAGAGATCCCATAGTGCAGCAAGGTACTTCCACAAGATGCTGACAAGAGTACTTCCTAGGTGAGACACCACTGCTTTCATCTCCTACTGAAATGAGAACATTGATAACACGTCAAATGGTGTGGATGGCTTTGGTGGAAAACACTTTTGGCACGACTTCATATAATTCCTGAATGATGCAGGGGAGCGCAAAGTGTTCACTGCTGTATTCTCAGAGTGGAATGAATGCCCCGGTAGGCCCATGCTGTACTTTTAGCTTCTTCGTCCTTTAATGCTTCACGAACGGGTGGAGTCCAAGGGACGTAGTATAGTCTCCACGCATTTCTTAGGCTACACTCTTCTTCTCCCATTACATCTAGTACTGAAATGAGAACATTGAGAAGACGTTCAACACTGAGACGGCATTGGAAAAAAAACCCGCTTCCAACGAAATAGGTGTATTCCCGAGTGATCTTGAGGAGAAAACAAATCTTGACGCATGTATTATCTTCCCCTGGCAGCCCCACAGGCTACTTGAGATTCACATTCCCTTAGATCTTCAGAGACTTGGAGTCTAAGTCACGTAGCATGGCCTAGCGGCCTTCCGACGACCGGATACGCTTTCCTCCCAGAACGCAGAATTTGGCGAAAACAGTGGTGGCCAAGCTTACTCTAGCTCATAGTTGGCATAGTCCTGTGCCAACTAGGGTTCTCTCATTTGTTTGGGGGAACGTGACTCCGGAACTCTTTGGCTAGCAAAGTTATCGCCTAGGTGATCATACAGAAAACCCATTGAAATGACGTTCTAAATCGGTCGGTTATATCGGCACCCCGTACTTTTCGCTCTCTACTGAAACGAGCCCATTGACCTAGTGTTACCCGCTGGAGATGAAATGTGCTAATAAGGCACTTGTGTGAAACATCCTGATTGCCTAGTTGTTTGGAAGCTTTCGATGAATTCCTTGCTGTTCTCTCAGAAGGAAATTCAGTCGAATAGAGTCAGTGGACTGTGAGCTTCATGTGCATATCAGCGTTCGAGAAAAGGTTTTGTCCACAAGACATAGTAGTCAGTACCTGCAGGAAATCTTCGGACTCTGATTTCTTGAAGGAAAAATTAGAGGGGCGAAAACCCCACACTCGCAGCTCATTGTCCCGCAAAGTTCAGCTACCGCTATGCTCCAGTTCATTCACTACGGATGGAAAATGATTTCAGTAGCGTTTTGGTTAGCACACAACCCACAGCTCTGATACATGAGACGACTTCTCTTTAAAGATAGAGTTAGGGTTAGGGCTAGCATTAGGGTTATGGTTAGGATTAGCTTTATTATTAGGGTTAGGGTTAGGGTTAGGGTGAGGGTTAATGATAGGTTTAGGAGTATGGTTGGGGTTAATGGTACATGTAGGTTTAGGGCCAGGGCTAAAGGTAGATGACGGCCGCGGGTGGAGGAAAGTGTGTCATAGACGATAGTGCATTTCATAGCTCTCATTGTGCTGTACTATCATTGCGTCCGTTGATGACGAGAAAGTGATTCAGTAGATCGCTGCACTCAAACACAGCAAGGTAAATGATAAGACAGCAAAATAGCTGATCATACGTTCTGAAGAGGTTATGTGATATGGTGCAAGTCAGTCATTTCCAATTCAACTGATATGAACATATGGATCTAGTGCTGCGTTCCTGCTTAAAGCCACTTCTCAGGAACATGTTCATTGCCGTGTACTTGGCAGCTTTCAAACCCTTCACTCCTGGGCTGTGTGAGAGAAATTCACCCGAATAGAGTAAGGGCACTGCTAGCTGCACACGCATTGCTACGTTGAAAACACTGTATGGTCAAAGTGAGGTGGTAGGCTGTTGCTTCTCTTCTTCCTGGGCCTACGCTTTTCTGATGGAAAAAGTACCTCGGAGAAAACTCTACTGTGGAAGCTCATTCCCCTTCAAGGATCACAAAGTGCTATGCTAGCATTCCCTCCTTTGCTGACGCGAATTCGTTTCAGTAGCTCTTGGGATATGACACGAGCCAGAGATCCCATAGTGCAGCAAGGTACTTCCACAAGATGCTGACAAGAGTACTTCCTAGGTGAGACACCACTGCTTTCATCTCCTACTGAAATGAGAACATTGATAACACGTCAAATGGTGTGGATGGCTTTGGTGGAAAACACTTTTGGCACGACTTCATATAATTCCTGAATGATGCAGGGGAGCGCAAAGTGTTCACTGCTGTATTCTCAGAGTGGAATGAATGCCCCGGTAGGCCCATGCTGTACTTTTAGCTTCTTCGTCCTTTAATGCTTCACGAACGGGTGGAGTCCAAGGGACGTAGTATAGTCTCCACGCATTTCTTAGGCTACACTCTTCTTCTCCCATTACATCTAGTACTGAAATGAGAACATTGAGAAGACGTTCAACACTGAGACGGCATTGGAAAAAAAACCCGCTTCCAACGAAATAGGTGTATTCCCGAGTGATCTTGAGGAGAAAACAAATCTTGACGCATGTATTATCTTCCCCTGGCAGCCCCACAGGCTACTTGAGATTCACATTCCCTTAGATCTTCAGAGACTTGGAGTCTAAGTCACGTAGCATGGCCTAGCGGCCTTCCAACGACCGGATACGCTTTCCTCCCAGAACGCAGAATTTGGCGAAAACAGTGGTGGCCAAGCTTACTCTAGCTCATAGTTGGCATAGTCCTGTGCCAACTAGGGTTCTCTCATTTGTTTGGGGGAACGTGACTCCGGAACTCTTTGGCTAGCAAAGTTATCGCCTAGGTGATCATACAGAAAACCCATTGAAATGACGTTCTAAATCGGTCGGTTATATCGGCACCCCGTACTTTTCGCTCTCTACTGAAACGAGCCCATTGACCTAGTGTTACCCGCTGGAGATGAAATGTGCTAATAAGGCACTTGTGTGAAACATCCTGATTGCCTAGTTGTTTGGAAGCTTTCGATGAATTCCTTGCTGTTCTCTCAGAAGGAAATTCAGTCGAATAGAGTCAGTGGACTGTGAGCTTCATGTGCATATCAGCGTTCGAGAAAAGGTTTTGTCCACAAGACATAGTAGTCAGTACCTGCAGGAAATCTTCGGACTCTGATTTCTTGAAGGAAAAATTAGAGGGGCGAAAACCCCACACTCGCAGCTCATTGTCCCGCAAAGTTCAGCTACCGCTATGCTCCAGTTCATTCACTACGGATGGAAAATGATTTCAGTAGCGTTTTGGTTAGCACACAACCCACAGCTCTGATACATGAGACGACTTCTCTTTAAAGATAGAGTTAGGGTTAGGGCTAGCATTAGGGTTATGGTTAGGATTAGCTTTATTATTAGGGTTAGGGTTAGGGTTAGGGTGAGGGTTAATGATAGGTTTAGGAGTATGGTTGGGGTTAATGGTACATGTAGGTTTAGGGCCAGGGCTAAAGGTAGATGACGGCCGCGGGTGGAGGAAAGTGTGTCATAGACGATAGTGCATTTCATAGCTCTCATTGTGCTGTACTATCATTGCGTCCGTTGATGACGAGAAAGTGATTCAGTAGATCGCTGCACTCAAACACAGCAAGGTAAATGATAAGACAGCAAAATAGCTGATCATACGTTCAGAAGAGGTTATGTGATATGGTGCAAGTCAGTCATTTCCAATTCAACTGATATGAACATATGGATCTAGTGCTGCGTTCCTGCTTAAAGCCACTTCTCAGGAACATGTTCATTGCCGTGTACTTGGCAGCTTTCAAACCCTTCACTCCTGGGCTGTGTGAGAGAAATTCACCCGAATAGAGTAAGGGCAATGCTAGCTGCACACGCATTGCTACGTTGAAAACACTGTATGGTCAAAGTGAGGTGGTAGGCTGTTGCTTCTCTTCTTCCTGGGCCTACGCTTTTCTGATGGAAAAAGTACCTCGGAGAAAACTCTACTGTGGAAGCTCATTCCCCTTCAAGGATCACAAAGTGCTATGCTAGCATTCCCTCCTTTGCTGACGCGAATTCATTTCAGTAGCTCTTGGGATATGACACGAGCCAGAGATCCCATAGTGCAGCAAGGTACTTCCACAAGATGCTGACAAGAGTACTTCCTAGGTGAGACACCACTGCTTTCATCTCCTACTGAAATGAGAACATTGATAACACGTCAAATGGTGTGGATGGCTTTGGTGGAAAACACTTTTGGCACGACTTCATATAATTCCTGAATGATGCAGGGGAGCGCAAAGTGTTCACTGCTGTATTCTCAGAGTGGAATGAATGCCCCGGTAGGCCCATGCTGTACTTTTAGCTTCTTCGTCCTTTAATGCTTCACGAACGGGTGGAGTCCAAGGGACGTAGTATAGTCTCCACGCATTTCTTAGGCTACACTCTTCTTCTCCCATTACATCTAGTACTGAAATGAGAACATTGAGAAGACGTTCAACACTGAGACGGCATTGGAAAAAAAACCCGCTTCCGACGA
The DNA here is from genome assembly GCF_022682495.2 of Desmodus rotundus. Classification (NCBI taxonomy): domain Eukaryota; kingdom Metazoa; phylum Chordata; class Mammalia; order Chiroptera; family Phyllostomidae; genus Desmodus; species Desmodus rotundus. Next base: position 103,107 of record NW_026527302.1, on the reverse strand, counting down.
AATAGGTGTATTCCCGAGTGATCTTGAGGAGAAAACAAATCTTGACGCATGTATTATCTTCCCCTGGCAGCCCCACAGGCTACTTGAGATTCACATTCCCTTAGATCTTCAGAGACTTGGAGTGTAAGTCACGTAGCATGGCCTAGCGGCCTTCCAACGACCGGATACGCTTTCCTCCCAGAACGCAGAATTTGGCGAAAACAGTGGTGGCCAAGCTTACTCTAGCTCATAGTTGGCATAGTCCTGTGCCAACTAGGGTTCTCTCATTTGTTTGGGGGAACGTGACTCCGGAACTCTTTGGCTAGCAAAGTTATCGCCTAGGTGATCATACAGAAAGCCCATTGAAATGACGTTCTAAATCGGTCGGTTATATCGGCACCCCGTACATTTCGCACTCTACTGAAACGAGCCCATTGACCTAGTGTTACCCGCTGGAGATGAAATGTGCTAATAAGGCACTTGTGTGAAACATCCTGATTGCCTAGTTGTTTGGAAGCTTTCCATGAATTCCTTGCTGTTCTCTCAGAAGGAAATTCAGTCGAATAGAGTCAGTGGACTGTGAGCTTCATGTGCATATCTACGTTCGAGAAAAGGTTTTGTCCACAAGACATAGTAGTCAGTACCTGCAGGAAATCTTCGGACTCTGATTTCTTGAAGGAAAAATTAGAGGGGCGAAAACCCCACACTCGCAGCTCATTGTCCCGCAAAGTTCAGCTACCGCTATGCTCCAGTTCATTCACTACGGATGGAAAATGATTTCAGTAGCATTTTGGTTAGCACACAACCCACAGCTCTGATACATGAGACGACTTCTCTTTAAAGATAGAGTTAGGGTTAGGGCTAGCATTAGGGTTATGGTTAGGATTAGCTTTATTATTAGGGTTAGGGTTAGGGTTAGGGTGAGGGTTAATGATAGGTTTAGGAGTATGGTTGGGGTTAATGGTACATGTAGGTTTAGGGCTAGGGCTAAAGGTAGATGACGGCCGCGGGTGGAGGAAAGTGTGTCATAGACGATAGTGCATTTCATAGCTCTCATTGTGCTGTACTATCATTGCGTCCGTTGATGACGAGAAAGTGATTCAGTAGATCGCTGCACTCAAACACAGCAAGGTAAATGATAAGACAGCAAAATAGCTGATCATACGTTCTGAAGAGGTTATGTGATATGGTGCAAGTCAGTCATTTCCAATTCAACTGATATGAACATATGGATCTAGTGCTGCGTTCCTGCTTAAAGCCACTTCTCAGGAACATGTTCATTGCCGTGTACTTGGCAGCTTTCAAACCCTTCACTCCTGGGCTGTGTGAGAGAAATTCACCCGAATAGAGTAAGGGCACTGCTAGCTGCACACGCATTGCTACGTTGAAAACACTGTATGGTCAAAGTGAGGTGGTAGGCTGTTGCTTCTCTTCTTCCTGGGCCTACGCTTTTCTGATGGAAAAAGTACCTCGGAGAAAACTCTACTGTGGAAGCTCATTCCCCTTCAAGGATCACAAAGTGCTATGCTAGCATTCCCTCCTTTGCTGACGCGAATTCATTTCAGTAGCTCTTGGGATATGACACGAGCCAGAGATCCCATAGTGCAGCAAGGTACTTCCACAAGATGCTGACGAGAGTACTTCCTAGGTGAGACACCACTGCTTTCATCTCCTACTGAAATGAGAACATTGATAACACGTCAAATGGTGTGGATGGCTTTGGTGGAAAACACTTTTGGCACGACTTCATATAATTCCTGAATGATGCAGGGGAGCGCAAAGTGTTCACTGCTGTACTCTCAGAGTGGAATGAATGCCCCGGTAGGTCCATGCTGTACTTTTAGCTTCTTCGTCCTTTAATGCTTCACGAACGGGTGGAGTCCAAGGGACGTAGTATAGTCTCCACGCATTTCTTAGGCTACACTCTTCTTCTCCCATTACATCTAGTACTGAAATGAGAACATTGAGAAGACGTTCAACACTGAGACGGCATTGGAAAAAAAACCCGCTTCCGACGAAATAGGTGTATTCCCGAGTGATCTTGAGGAGAAAACAAATCTTGACGCATGTATTATCTTCCCCTGGCAGCCCCACAGGCTACTTGAGATTCACATTCCCTTAGATCTTCAGAGACTTGGAGTCTAAGTCACGTAGCATGGCCTAGCGGCCTTCCAACGACCGGATACGCTTTCCTCCCAGAACGCAGAATTTGGCGAAAACAGTGGTGGCCAAGCTTACTCTAGCTCATAGTTGGCATAGTCCTGTGCCAACTAGGGTTCTCTCATTTGTTTGGGGGAACGTGACTCCGGAACTCTTTGGCTAGCAAAGTTATCGCCTAGGTGATCATACAGAAAGCCCATTGAAATGACGTTCTAAATCGGTCGGTTATACCGGCACCCCGTACATTTCGCACTCTACTGAAACGAGCCCATTGATCTAGTGTTACCCGCTGGAGATGAAATGTGCTAATAAGGCACTTGTGTGAAACATCCTGATTGCCTAGTTGTTTGGAAGCTTTCCATGAATTCCTTGCTGTTCTCTCAGAAGGAAATTCAGTCGAATAGAGTCAGTGGACTGTGAGCTTCATGTGCATATCTACGTTCGAGAAAAGGTTTTGTCCACAAGACATAGTAGTCAGTACCTGCAGGAAATCTTCGGACTCTGACTTCTTGAAGGAAAAATTAGAGGGGCGAAAACCCCACACTCGCAGCTCATTGTCCCGCAAAGTTCAGCTACCGCTATGCTCCAGTTCATTCACTACGGATGGAAAATGATTTCAGTAGCATTTTGGTTAGCACACAACCCACAGCTCTGATACATGAGACGACTTCTCTTTAAAGATAGAGTTAGGGTTAGGGCTAGCATTAGGGTTATGGTTAGGATTAGCTTTATTATTAGGGTTAGGGTTAGGGTTAGGGTGAGGGTTAATGATAGGTTTAGGAGTATGGTTGGGGTTAATGGTACATGTAGGTTTAGGGCCAGGGCTAAAGGTAGATGACGGCCGCGGGTGGAGGAAAGTGTGTCATAGACGATAGTGCATTTCATAGCTCTCATTGTGCTGTACTATCATTGCGTCCGTTGATGACGAGAAAGTGATTCAGTAGATCGCTGCACTCAAACACAGCAAGGTAAATGATAAGACAGCAAAATAGCTGATCATACGTTCAGAAGAGGTTATGTGATATGGTGCAAGTCAGTCATTTCCAATTCAACTGATATGAACATATGGATCTAGTGCTGCGTTCCTGCTTAAAGCCACTTCTCAGGAACATGTTCATTGCCGTGTACTTGGCAGCTTTCAAACCCTTCACTCCTGGGCTGTGTGAGAGAAATTCACCCGAATAGAGTAATGGCAATGCTAGCTGCACACGCATTGCTACGTTGAAAACACTGTATGGTCAAAGTGAGGTGGTAGGCTGTTGCTTCTCTTCTTCCTGGGCCTACGCTTTTCTGATGGAAAAAGTACCTCGGAGAAAACTCTACTGTGGAAGCTCATTCCCCTTCAAGGATCACAAAGTGCTATGCTAGCATTCCCTCCTTTGCTGACGCGAATTCGTTTCAGTAGCTCTTGGGATATGACACGAGCCAGAGATCCCATAGTGCAGCAAGGTACTTCCACAAGATGCTGACGAGAGTACTTCCTAGGTGAGACACCACTGCTTTCATCTCCTACTGAAATGAGAACATTGATAACACGTCAAATGGTGTGGATGACTTTGGTGGAAAACACTTTTGGCACGACTTCATATAATTCCTGAATGATGCAGGGGAGCGCAAAGTGTTCACTGCTGTATTCTCAGAGTGGAATGAATGCCCCGGTAGGCCCATGCTGTACTTTTAGCTTCTTCGTCCTTTAATGCTTCACGAACGGGTGGAGTCCAAGGGACGTAGTATAGTCTCCACGCATTTCTTAGGCTACACTCTTCTTCTCCCATTACATCTAGTACTGAAATGAGAACATTGAGAAGACGTTCAACACTGAGACGGCATTGGAAAAAAACCCGCTTCCGACGAAATAGGTGTATTCCCGAGTGATCTTGAGGAGAAAACAAATCTTGACGCATGTATTATCTTCCCCTGGCAGCCCCACAGGCTACTTGAGATTCACATTCCCTTAGATCTTCAGAGACTTGGAGTCTAAGTCACGTAGCATGGCCTAGCGGCCTTCCAACGACCGGATACGCTTTCCTCCCAGAACGCAGAATTTGGCGAAAACAGTGGTGGCCAAGCTTACTCTAGCTCATAGTTGGCATAGTCCTGTGCCAACTAGGGTTCTCTCATTTGTTTGGGGGAACGTGACTCCGGAACTCTTTGGCTAGCAAAGTTATCGCCTAGGTGATCATACAGAAAACCCATTGAAATGACGTTCTAAATCGGTCGGTTATATCGGCACCCCGTACATTTCGCACTCTACTGAAACGAGCCCATTGACCTAGTGTTACCCGCTGGAGATGAAATGTGCTAATAAGGCACTTGTGTGAAACATCTTGATTGCCTAGTTGTTTGGAAGCTTTCCATGAATTCCTTGCTGTTCTCTCAGAAGGAAATTCAGTCGAATAGAGTCAGTGGACTGTGACCTTCATGTGCATATCTACGTTCGAGAAAAGGTTTTGTCCACAAGACATAGTAGTCAGTACCTGCAGGAAATCTTCGGACTCTGATTTCTTGAAGGAAAAATTAGAGGGGCGAAAACCCCACACTCGCAGCTCATTGTCCCGCAAAGTTCAGCTACCGCTATGCTCCAGTTCATTCACTACGGATGGAAAATGATTTCAGTAGCGTTTTGGTTAGCACACAACCCACAGCTCTGATACATGAGACGACTTCTCTTTAAAGATAGAGTTAGGGTTAGGGCTAGCATTAGGGTTATGGTTAGGATTAGCTTTATTATTAGGGTTAGGGTTAGGGTTAGGGTGAGGGTTAATGATAGGTTTAGGAGTATGGTTGGGGTTAATGGTACATGTAGGTTTAGGGCTAGGGCTAAAGGTAGATGACGGCCGCGGGTGGAGGAACGTGTGTCATAGACGATAGTGCATTTCATAGCTCTCATTGTGCTGTACTATCATTGCGTCCGTTGATGACGAGAAAGTGATTCAGTAGATCGCTGCACTCAAACACAGCAAGGTAAATGATAAGACAGCAAAATAGCTGATCATACGTTCTGAAGAGGTTATGTGATATGGTGCAAGTCAGTCATTTCCAATTCAACTGATATGAACATATGGATCTAGTGCTGCGTTCCTGCTTAAAGCCACTTCTCAGGAACATGTTCATTGCCGTGTACTTGGCAGCTTTCAAACCCTTCACTCCTGGGCTGTGTGAGAGAAATTCACCCGAATAGAGTAAGGGCACTGCTAGCTGCACACGCATTGCTACGTTGAAAACACTGTATGGTCAAAGTGAGGTGGTAGGCTGTTGCTTCTCTTCTTCCTGGGCCTACGCTTTTCTGATGGAAAAAGTACCTCGGAGAAAACTCTACTGTGGAAGCTCATTCCCCTTCAAGGATCACAAAGTGCTATGCTAGCATTCCCTCCTTTGCTGACGCGAATTCGTTTCAGTAGCTCTTGGGATATGACACGAGCCAGAGATCCCATAGTGCAGCAAGGTACTTCCACAAGATGCTGACGAGAGTACTTCCTAGGTGAGACACCACTGCTTTCATCTCCTACTGAAATGAGAACATTGATAACACGTCAAATGGTGTGGATGGCTTTGGTGGAAAACACTTTTGGCACGACTTCATATAATTCCTGAATGATGCAGGGGAGCGCAAAGTGTTCACTGCTGTATTCTCAGAGTGGAATGAATGCCCCGGTAGGTCCATGCTGTACTTTTAGCTTCTTTGTCCTTTAATGCTTCACGAACGGGTGGAGTCCAAGGGACGTAGTATAGTCTCCACGCATTTCTTAGGCTACACTCTTCTTCTCCCATTACATCTAGTACTGAAATGAGAACATTGAGAAGACGTTCAACACTGAGACGGCATTGGAAAAAAAACCCGCTTCCGACGAAATAGGTGTATTCCCGAGTGATCTTGAGGAGAAAACAAATCTTGACGCATGTATTATGTTCCCCTGGCAGCCCCACAGGCTACTTGAGATTCACATTCCCTTAGATCTTCAGAGACTTGGAGTCTAAGTCACGTAGCATGGCCTAGCGGCCTTCCAACGACCGGATACGCTTTCCTCCCAGAACGCAGAATTTGGCGAAAACAGTGGTGGCCAAGCTTACTCTAGCTCATAGTTGGCATAGTCCTGTGCCAACTAGGGTTCTCTCATTTGTTTGGGGGAACGTGACTCCGGAACTCTTTGGCTAGCAAAGTTATCGCCTAGGTGATCATACAGAAAGCCCATTGAAATGACGTTCTAAATCGGTCGGTTATATCGGCACCCCGTACATTTCGCACTCTACTGAAACGAGCCCATTGATCTAGTGTTACCCGCTGGAGATGAAATGTGCTAATAAGGCACTTGTGTGAAACATCCTGATTGCCTAGTTGTTTGGAAGCTTTCCATGAATTCCTTGCTGTTCTCTCAGAAGGAAATTCAGTCGAATAGAGTCAGTGGACTGTGAGCTTCATGTGCATATCTACGTTCGAGAAAAGGTTTTGTCCACAAGACATAGTAGTCAGTACCTGCAGGAAATCTTCGGACTCTGATTTCTTGAAGGAAAAATTAGAGGGGCGAAAACCCCACACTCGCAGCTCATTGTCCCGCAAAGTTCAGCTACCGCTATGCTCCAGTTCATTCACTACGGATGGAAAATGATTTCAGAAGCATTTTGGTTAGCACACAACCCACAGCTCTGATACATGAGACGACTTCTCTTTAAAGATAGAGTTAGGGTTAGGGCTAGCATTAGGGTTATGGTTAGGATTAGCTTTATTATTAGGGTTAGGGTTAAGGTTAGGGTGAGGGTTAATGATAGGTTTAGGAGTATGGTTGGGGTTAATGGTACATGTAGGTTTAGGGCCAGGGCTAAAGGTAGATGACGGCCGCGGGTGGAGGAAAGTGTGTCATAGACGATAGTGCATTTCATAGCTCTCATTGTGCTGTACTATCATTGCGTCCGTTGATGACGAGAAAGTGATTCAGTAGATCGCTGCACTCAAACACAGCAAGGTAAATGATAAGACAGCAAAATAGCTGATCATACGTTCTGAAGAGGTTATGTGATATGGTGCAAGTCAGTCATTTCCAATTCAACTGATATGAACATATGGATCTAGTGCTGCGTTCCTGCTTAAAGCCACTTCTCAGGAACATGTTCATTGCCGTGTACTTGGCAGCTTTCAAACCCTTCACTCCTGGGCTGTGTGAGAGAAATTCACCCGAATAGAGTAAGGGCACTGCTAGCTGCACACGCATTGCTACGTTGAAAACACTGTATGGTCAAAGTGAGGTGGTAGGCTGTTGCTTCTCTTCTTCCTGGGCCTACGCTTTTCTGATGGAAAAAGTACCTCGGAGAAAACTCTACTGTGGAAGCTCATTCCCCTTCAAGGATCACAAAGTGCTATGCTAGCATTCCCTCCTTTGCTGACGCGAATTCGTTTCAGTAGCTCTTGGAATATGACACGAGCCAGAGATCCCATAGTGCAGCAAGGTACTTCCACAAGATGCTGACGAGAGTACTTCCTAGGTGAGACACCACTGCTTTCATCTCCTACTGAAATGAGAACATTGATAACACGTCAAATGGTGTGGATGACTTTGGTGGAAAACACTTTTGGCACGACTTCATATAATTCCTGAATGATGCAGGGGAGCGCAAAGTGTTCACTGCTGTATTCTCAGAGTGGAATGAATGCCCCGGTAGGCCCATGCTGTACTTTTAGCTTCTTCGTCCTTTAATGCTTCACGAACGGGTGGAGTCCAAGGGACGTAGTATAGTCTCCACGCATTTTTTAGGCTACACTCTTCTTCTCCCATTACATCTAGTACTGAAATGAGAACATTGAGAAGACGTTCAACACTGAGACGGCATTGGAAAAAAAACCCGCTTCCGACGAAATAGGTGTATTCCCGAGTGATCTTGAGGAGAAAACAAATCTTGACGCATGTATTATCTTCCCCTGGCAGCCCCACAGGCTACTTGAGATTCACATTCCCTTAGATCTTCAGAGACTTGGAGTCTAAGTCACGTAGCATGGCCTAGCGGCCTTCCAACGACCGGATACGCTTTCCTCCCAGAACGCAGAATTTGGCGAAAACAGTGGTGGCCAAGCTTACTCTAGCTCATAGTTGGCATAGTCCTGTGCCAACTAGGGTTCTCTCATTTGTTTGGGGGAACGTGACTCCGGAACTCTTTGGCTAGCAAAGTTATCGCCTAGGTGATCATACAGAAAACCCATTGAAATGACGTTCTAAATCGGTCGGTTATATCGGCACCCCGTACATTTCGCACTCTACTGAAACGAGCCCATTGACCTAGTGTTACCCGCTGGAGATGAAATGTGCTAATAAGGCACTTGTGTGAAACATCTTGATTGCCTAGTTGTTTGGAAGCTTTCCATGAATTCCTTGCTGTTCTCTCAGAAGGAAATTCAGTCGAATAGAGTCAGTGGACTGTGAGCTTCATGTGCATATCTACGTTCGAGAAAAGGTTTTGTCCACAAGACATAGTAGTCAGTACCTGCAGGAAATCTTCGGACTCTGATTTCTTGAAGGAAAAATTAGAGGGGCGAAAACCCCACACTCGCAGCTCATTGTCCCGCAAAGTTCAGCTACCGCTATGCTCCAGTTCATTCACTACGGATGGAAAATGATTTCAGAAGCATTTTGGTTAGCACACAACCCACAGCTCTGATACATGAGACGACTTCTCTTTAAAGATAGAGTTAGGGTTAGGGCTAGCATTAGGGTTATGGTTAGGATTAGCTTTATTATTAGGGTTAGGGTTAAGGTTAGGGTGAGGGTTAATGATAGGTTTAGGAGTATGGTTGGGGTTAATGGTACATGTAGGTTTAGGGCCAGGGCTAAAGGTAGATGACGGCCGCGGGTGGAGGAAAGTGTGTCATAGACGATAGTGCATTTCATAGCTCTCATTGTGCTGTACTATCATTGCGTCCGTTGATGACGAGAAAGTGATTCAGTAGATCGCTGCACTCAAACACAGCAAGGTAAATGATAAGACAGCAAAATAGCTGATCATACGTTCTGAAGAGGTTATGTGATATGGTGCAAGTCAGTCATTTCCAATTCAACTGATATGAACATATGGATCTAGTGCTGCGTTCCTGCTTAAAGCCACTTCTCAGGAACATGTTCATTGCCGTGTACTTGGCAGCTTTCAAACCCTTCACTCCTGGGCTGTGTGAGAGAAATTCACCCGAATAGAGTAAGGGCACTGCTAGCTGCACACGCATTGCTACGTTGAAAACACTGTATGGTCAAAGTGAGGTGGTAGGCTGTTGCTTCTCTTCTTCCTGGGCCTACGCTTTTCTGATGGAAAAAGTACCTCGGAGAAAACTCTACTGTGGAAGCTCATTCCCCTTCAAGGATCACAAAGTGCTATGCTAGCATTCCCTCCTTTGCTGACGCGAATTCGTTTCAGTAGCTCTTGGAATATGACACGAGCCAGAGATCCCATAGTGCAGCAAGGTACTTCCACAAGATGCTGACGAGAGTACTTCCTAGGTGAGACACCACTGCTTTCATCTCCTACTGAAATGAGAACATTGATAACACGTCAAATGGTGTGGATGACTTTGGTGGAAAACACTTTTGGCACGACTTCATATAATTCCTGAATGATGCAGGGGAGCGCAAAGTGTTCACTGCTGTATTCTCAGAGTGGAATGAATGCCCCGGTAGGCCCATGCTGTACTTTTAGCTTCTTCGTCCTTTAATGCTTCACGAACGGGTGGAGTCCAAGGGACGTAGTATAGTCTCCACGCATTTCTTAGGCTACACTCTTCTTCTCCCATTACATCTAGTACTGAAATGAGAACATTGAGAAGACGTTCAACACTGAGACGGCATTGGAAAAAAAACCCGCTTCCGACGAAATAGGTGTATTCCCGAGTGATCTTGAGGAGAAAACAAATCTTGACGCATGTATTATCTTCCCCTGGCAGCCCCACAGGCTACTTGAGATTCACATTCCCTTAGATCTTCAGAGACTTGGAGTCTAAGTCACGTAGCATGGCCTAGCGGCCTTCCAACGACCGGATACGCTTTCCTCCCAGAACGCAGAATTTGGCGAAAACAGTGGTGGCCAAGCTTACTCTAGCTCATAGTTGGCATAGTCCTGTGCCAACTAGGGTTCTCTCATTTGTTTGGGGGAACGTGACTCCGGAACTCTTTGGCTAGCAAAGTTATCGCCTAGGTGATCATACAGAAAACCCATTGAAATGACGTTCTAAATCGGTCGGTTATATCGGCACCCCGTACATTTCGCACTCTACTGAAACGAGCCCATTGACCTAGTGTTACCCGCTGGAGATGAAATGTGCTAATAAGGCACTTGTGTGAAACATCTTGATTGCCTAGTTGTTTGGAAGCTTTCCATGAATTCCTTGCTGTTCTCTCAGAAGGAAATTCAGTCGAATAGAGTCAGTGGACTGTGACCTTCATGTGCATATCTACGTTCGAGAAAAGGTTTTGTCCACAAGACATAGTAGTCAGTACCTGCAGGAAATCTTCGGACTCTGATTTCTTGAAGGAAAAATTAGAGGGGCGAAAACCCCACACTCGCAGCTCATTGTCCCGCAAAGTTCAGCTACCGCTATGCTCCAGTTCATTCACTACGGATGGAAAATGATTTCAGTAGCATTTTGGTTAGCACACAACCCACAGCTCTGATACATGAGACGACTTCTCTTTAAAGATAGAGTTAGGGTTAGGGCTAGCATTAGGGTTATGGTTAGGATTAGCTTTATTATTAGGGTTAGGGTTAGGGTTAGGGTGAGGGTTAATGATAGGTTTAGGAGTATGGTTGGGGTTAATGGTACATGTAGGTTTAGGGCTAGGGCTAAAGGTAGATGACGGCCGCGGGTGGAGGAACGTGTGTCATAGACGATAGTGCATTTCATAGCTCTCATTGTGCTGTACTATCATTGCGTCCGTTGATGACGAGAAAGTGATTCAGTAGATCGCTGCACTCAAACACAGCAAGGTAAATGATAAGACAGCAAAATAGCTGATCATACGTTCTGAAGAGGTTATGTGATATGGTGCAAGTCAGTCATTTCCAATTCAACTGATATGAACATATGGATCTAGTGCTGCGTTCCTGCTTAAAGCCACTTCTCAGGAACATGTTCATTGCCGTGTACTTGGCAGCTTTCAAACCCTTCACTCCTGGGCTGTGTGAGAGAAATTCACCCGAATAGAGTAAGGGCACTGCTAGCTGCACACGCATTGCTACGTTGAAAACACTGTATGGTCAAAGTGAGGTGGTAGGCTGTTGCTTCTCTTCTTCCTGGGCCTACGCTTTTCTGATGGAAAAAGTACCTCGGAGAAAACTCTACTGTGGAAGCTCATTCCCCTTCAAGGATCACAAAGTGCTATGCTAGCATTCCCTCCTTTGCTGACGCGAATTCATTTCAGTAGCTCTTGGGATATGACACGAGCCAGAGATCCCATAGTGCAGCAAGGTACTTCCACAAGATGCTGACGAGAGTACTTCCTAGGTGAGACACCACTGCTTTCATCTCCTACTGAAATGAGAACATTGATAACACGTCAAATGGTGTGGATGGCTTTGGTGGAAAACACTTTTGGCACGACTTCATATAATTCCTGAATGATGCAGGGGAGCGCAAAGTGTTCACTGCTGTATTCTCAGAGTGGAATGAATGCCCCGGTAGGTCCATGCTGTACTTTTAGCTTCTTCGTCCTTTAATGCTTCACGAACGGGTGGAGTCCAAGGGACGTAGTATAGTCTCCACGCATTTCTTAGGCTACACTCTTCTTCTCCCATTACATCTAGTACTGAAATGAGAACATTGAGAAGACGTTCAACACTGAGACGGCATTGGAAAAAAAACCCGCTTCCGACGAAATAGGTGTATTCCCGAGTGATCTTGAGGAGAAAACAAATCTTGACGCATGTATTATCTTCCCCTGGCAGCCCCACAGGCTACTTGAGATTCACATTCCCTTAGATCTTCAGAGACTTGGAGTCTAAGTCACGTAGCATGGCCTAGCGGCCTTCCAACGACCGGATAAGCTTTCCTCCCAGAACGCAGAATTTGGCGAAAACAGTGGTGGCCAAGCTTACTCTAGCTCATAGTTGGCATAGTCCTGTGCCAACTAGGGTTCTCTCATTTGTTTGGGGGAACGTGACTCCGGAACTCTTTGGCTAGCAAAGTTATCGCCTAGGTGATCATACAGAAAGCCCATTGAAATGACGTTCTAAATCGGTCGGTTATATCGGCACCCCGTACATTTCGCACTCTACTGAAACGAGCCCATTGATCTAGTGTTACCCGCTGGAGATGAAATGTGCTAATAAGGCACTTGTGTGAAACATCCTGATTGCCTAGTTGTTTGGAAGCTTTCCATGAATTCCTTGCTGTTCTCTCAGAAGGAAATTCAGTCGAATAGAGTCAGTGGACTGTGAGCTTCATGTGCATATCTACGTTCGAGAAAAGGTTTTGTCCACAAGACATAGTAGTCAGTACCTGCAGGAAATCTTCGGACTCTGACTTCTTGAAGGAAAAATTAGAGGGTCGAAAACCCCACACTCGCAGCTCATTGTCCCGCAAAGTTCAGCTACCGCTATGCTCCAGTTCATTCACTACGGATGGAAAATGATTTCAGTAGCATTTTGGTTAGCACACAACCCACAGCTCTGATACATGAGACGACTTCTCTTTAAAGATAGAGTTAGGGTTAGGGCTAGCATTAGGGTTATGGTTAGGATTAGCTTTATTATTAGGGTTAGGGTTAGGGTTAGGGTGAGGGTTAATGATAGGTTTAGGAGTATGGTTGGGGTTAATGGTACATGTAGGTTTAGGGCCAGGGCTAAAGGTAGATGACGGCCGCGGGTGGAGGAAAGTGTGTCATAGACGATAGTGCATTTCATAGCTCTCATTGTGCTGTACTATCATTGCGTCCGTTGATGACGAGAAAGTGATTCAGTAGATCGCTGCACTCAAACACAGCAAGGTAAATGATAAGACAGCAAAATAGCTGATCATACGTTCTGAAGAGGTTATGTGATATGGTGCAAGTCAGTCATTTCCAATTCAACTGATATGAACATATGGATCTAGTGCTGCGTTCCTGCTTAAAGCCACTTCTCAGGAACATGTTCATTGCCGTGTACTTGGCAGCTTTCAAACCCTTCACTCCTGGGCTGTGTGAGAGAAATTCACCCGAATAGAGTAAGGGCAATGCTAGCTGCACACGCATTGCTACGTTGAAAACACTGTATGGTCAAAGTGAGGTGGTAGGCTGTTGCTTCTCTTCTTCCTGGGCCTACGCTTTTCTGATGGAAAAAGTACCTCGGAGAAAACTCTACTGTGGAAGCTCATTCCCCTTCAAGGATCACAAAGTGCTATGCTAGCATTCCCTCCTTTGCTGACGCGAATTCGTTTCAGTAGCTCTTGGGATATGACACGAGCCAGAGATCCCATAGTGCAGCAAGGTACTTCCACAAGATGCTGACGAGAGTACTTCCTAGGTGAGACACCACTGCTTTCATCTCCTACTGAAATGAGAACATTGATAACACGTCAAATGGTGTGGATGGCTTTGGTGGAAAACACTTTTGGCACGACTTCATATAATTCCTGAATGATGCAGGGGAGCGCAAAGTGTTCACTGCTGTATTCTCAGAGTGGAATGAATGCCCCGGTAGGCCCATGCTGTACTTTTAGCTTCTTCGTCCTTTAATGCTTCACGAACGGGTGGAGTCCAAGGGACGTAGTATAGTCTCCACGCATTTCTTAGGCTACACTCTTCTTCTCCCATTACATCTAGTACTGAAATGAGAACATTGAGAAGACGTTCAACACTGAGACGGCATTGGAAAAAAAACCCGCTTCCGACGAAATAGGTGTATTCCCGAGTGATCTTGAGGAGAAAACAAATCTTGACGCATGTATTATCTTCCACTGGCAGCCCCACAGGCTACTTGAGATTCACATTCCCTTAGATCTTCAGAGACTTGGAGTCTAAGTCACGTAGCATGGCCTAGCGGCCTTCCAACGACCGGATACGCTTTCCTCCCAGAACGCAGAATTTGGCGAAAACAGTGGTGGCCAAGCTTACTCCAGCTCATAGTTGGCATAGTTCTGTGCCAACTAGGGTTCTCTCATTTGTTTGGGGGAACGTGACTCCGGAACTCTTTGGCTAGCAAAGTTATCGCCTAGGTGATCATACAGAAAACCCATTGAAATGACGTTCTAAATCGGTCGGTTATATCGGCACCCCGTACATTTCGCACTCTACTGAAACGAGCCCATTGACCTAGTGTTACCCGCTGGAGATGAAATGTGCTAATAAGGCACTTGTGTGAAACATCTTGATTGCCTAGTTGTTTGGAAGCTTTCCATGAATTCCTTGCTGTTCTCTCAGAAGGAAATTCAGTCGGATAGAGTCAGTGGACTGTGAGCTTCATGTGCATATCTACGTTCGAGAAAAGGTTTTGTCCACAAGACATAGTAGTCAGTACCTGCAGGAAATCTTCGGACTCTGATTTCTTGAAGGAAAAATTAGAGGGGCGAAAACCCCACACTCGCAGCTCATTGTCCCGCAAAGTTCAGCTACCGCTATGCTCCAGTTCATTCACTACGGATGGAAAATGATTTCAGTAGCATTTTGGTTAGCACACAACCCACAGCTCTGATACATGAGACGACTTCTCTTTAAAGATAGAGTTAGGGTTAGGGCTAGCATTAGGGTTATGGTTAGGATTAGCTTTATTATTAGGGTTAGGGTTAGGGTTAGGGTGAGGGTTAATGATAGGTTTAGGAGTATGGTTGGGGTTAATGGTACATGTAGGTTTAGGGCCAGGGCTAAAGGTAGATGACGGCCGCGGGTGGAGGAAAGTGTGTCATAGACGATAGTGCATTTCATAGCTCTCATTGTGCTGTACTATCATTGCGTCCGTTGATGACGAGAAAGTGATTCAGTAGATCGCTGCACTCAAACACAGCAAGGTAAATGATAAGACAGCAAAATAGCTGATCATACGTTCTGAAGAGGTTATGTGATATGGTGCAAGTCAGTCATTTCCAATTCAACTGATATGAACATATGGATCTAGTGCTGCGTTCCTGCTTAAAGCCACTTCTCAGGAACATGTTCATTGCCGTGTACTTGGCAGCTTTCAAACCCTTCACTCCTGGGCTGTGTGAGAGAAATTCACCCGAATAGAGTAAGGGCACTGCTAGCTGCACACGCATTGCTACGTTGAAAACACTGTATGGTCAAAGTGAGGTGGTAGGCTGTTGCTTCTCTTCTTCCTGGGCCTACGCTTTTCTGATGGAAAAAGTACCTCGGAGAAAACTCTACTGTGGAAGCTCATTCCCCTTCAAGGATCACAAAGTGCTATGCTAGCATTCCCTCCTTTGCTGATGCGAATTCATTTCAGTAGCTCTTGGGATATGACACGAGCCAGAGATCCCATAGTGCAGCAAGGTACTTCCACAAGATGCTGACGAGAGTACTTCCTAGGTGAGACACCACTGCTTTCATCTCCTACTGAAATGAGAACATTGATAACACGTCAAATGGTGTGGATGGCTTTGGTGGAAAACACTTTTGGCACGACTTCATATAATTCCTGAATGATGCAGGGGAGCGCAAAGTGTTCACTGCTGTATTCTCAGAGTGGAATGAATGCCCCGGTAGGTCCATGCTGTACTTTTAGCTTCTTCGTCCTTTAATGCTTCACGAACGGGTGGAGTCCAAGGGACGTAGTATAGTCTCCACGCATTTCTTAGGCTACACTCTTCTTCTCCCATTACATCTAGTACTGAAATGAGAACATTGAGAAGATGTTCAACACTGAGACGGCATTGGAAAAAAAACCCGCTTCCGACGAAATAGGTGTATTCCCGAGTGATCTTGAGGAGAAAACAAATCTTGACGCATGTATTATCTTCCCCTGGCAGCCCCACAGGCTACTTGAGATTCACATTCCCTTAGATCTTCAGAGACTTGGAGTCTAAGTCACGTAGCATGGCCTAGCGGCCTTCCAACGACCGGATACGCTTTCCTCCCAGAACGCAGAATTTGGCGAAAACAGTGGTGGCCAAGCTTACTCTAGCTCATAGTTGGCATAGTCCTGTGCCAACTAGGGTTCTCTCATTTGTTTGGGGGAACGTGACTCCGGAACTCTTTGGCTAGCAAAGTTATCGCCTAGGTGATCATACAGAAAGCCCATTGAAATGACGTTCTAAATCGGTCGGTTATATCGGCACCCCGTACATTTCGCACTCTACTGAAACTAGCCCATTGACCTAGTGTTACCCGCTGGAGATGAAATGTGCTAATAAGGCACTTGTGTGAAACATCCTGATTGCCTAGTTGTTTGGAAGCTTTCCATGAATTCCTTGCTGTTCTCTCAGAAGGAAATTCAGTCGAATAGAGTCAGTGGACTGTGAGCTTCATGTGCATATCTACGTTCGAGAAAAGGTTTTGTCCACAAGACATAGTAGTCAGTACCTGCAGGAAATCTTCGGACTCTGACTTCTTGAAGGAAAAATTAGAGGGGCGAAAACCCCACACTCGCAGCTCATTGTCCCGCAAAGTTCAGCTACCGCTATGCTCCAGTTCATTCACTACGGATGGAAAATGATTTCAGTAGCATTTTGGTTAGCACACAACCCACAGCTCTGATACATGAGACGACTTCTCTTTAAAGATAGAGTTAGGGTTAGGGCTAGCATTAGGGTTATGGTTAGGATTAGCTTTATTATTAGGGTTAGGGTTAGGGTTAGGGTGAGGGTTAATGATAGGTTTAGGAGTATGGTTGGGGTTAATGGTACATGTAGGTTTAGGGCCAGGGCTAAAGGTAGATGACGGCCGCGGGTGGAGGAAAGTGTGTCATAGACGATAGTGCATTTCATAGCTCTCATTGTGCTGTACTATCATTGCGTCCGTTGATGACGAGAAAGTGATTCAGTAGATCGCTGCACTCAAACACAGCAAGGTAAATGATAAGACAGCAAAATAGCTGATCATACGTTCAGAAGAGGTTATGTGATATGGTGCAAGTCAGTCATTTCCAATTCAACTGATATGAACATATGGATCTAGTGCTGCGTTCCTGCTTAAAGCCACTTCTCAGGAACATGTTCATTGCCGTGTACTTGGCAGCTTTCAAACCCTTCACTCCTGGGCTGTGTGAGAGAAATTCACCCGAATAGAGTAAGGGCACTGCTAGCTGCACACGCATTGCTACGTTGAAAACACTGTATGGTCAAAGTGAGGTGGTAGGCTGTTGCTTCTCTTCTTCCTGGGCCTACGCTTTTCTGATGGAAAAAGTACCTCGGAGAAAACTCTACTGTGGAAGCTCATTCCCCTTCAAGGATCACAAAGTGCTATGCTAGCATTCCCTCCTTTGCTGACGCGAATTCATTTCAGTAGCTCTTGGGATATGACACGAGCCAGAGATCCCATAGTGCAGCAAGGTACTTCCACAAGATGCTGACGAGAGTACTTCCTAGGTGAGACACCACTGCTTTCATCTCCTACTGAAATGAGAACATTGATAACACGTCAAATGGTGTGGATGGCTTTGGTGGAAAACACTTTTGGCACGACTTCATATAATTCCTGAATGATGCAGGGGAGCGCAAAGTGTTCACTGCTGTATTCTCAGAGTGGAATGAATGCCCCGGTAGGCCCATGCTGTACTTTTAGCTTCTTCGTCCTTTAATGCTTCACGAACGGGTGGAGTCCAAGGGACGTAGTATAGTCTCCACGCATTTCTTAGGCTACACTCTTCTTCTCCCATTACATCTAGTACTGCAATGAGAACATTGAGAAGACGTTCAACACTGAGACGGCATTGGAAAAAAAACCCGCTTCCGACGAAATAGGTGTATTCCCGAGTGATCTTGAGGAGAAAACAAATCTTGACGCATGTATTATCTTCCCCTGGCAGCCCCACAGGCTACTTGAGATTCACATTCCCTTAGATCTTCAGAGACTTGGAGTCTAAGTCACGTAGCATGGCCTAGCGGCCTTCCAACGACCGGATACGCTTTCCTCCCAGAACGCAGAATTTGGCGAAAACAGTGGTGGCCAAGCTTACTCCAGCTCATAGTTGGCATAGTTCTGTGCCAACTAGGGTTCTCTCATTTGTTTGGGGGAACGTGACTCCGGAACTCTTTGGCTAGCAAAGTTATCGCCTAGGTGATCATACAGAAAACCCATTGAAATGACGTTCTAAATCGGTCGGTTATATCGGCACCCCGTACATTTCGCACTCTACTGAAACGAGCCCATTGACCTAGTGTTACCCGCTGGAGATGAAATGTGCTAATAAGGCACTTGTGTGAAACATCTTGATTGCCTAGTTGTTTGGAAGCTTTCCATGAATTCCTTGCTGTTCTCTCAGAAGGAAATTCAGTCGAATAGAGTCAGTGGACTGTGAGCTTCATGTGCATATCTACGTTCGAGAAAAGGTTTTGTCCACAAGACATAGTAGTCAGTACCTGCAGGAAATCTTCGGACTCTGATTTCTTGAAGGAAAAATTAGAGGGGCGAAAACCCCACACTCGCAGCTCATTGTCCCGCAAAGTTCAGCTACCGCTATGCTCCAGTTCATTCACTACGGATGGAAAATGATTTCAGTAGCATTTTGGTTAGCACACAACCCACAGCTCTGATACATGAGACGACTTCTCTTTAAAGATAGAGTTAGGGTTAGGGCTAGCATTAGGGTTATGGTTAGGATTAGCTTTATTATTAGGGTTAGGGTTAGGGTTAGGGTGAGGGTTAATGATAGGTTTAGGAGTATGGTTGGGGTTAATGGTACATGTAGGTTTAGGGCCAGGGCTAAAGGTAGATGACGGCCGCGGGTGGAGGAAAGTGTGTCATAGACGATAGTGCATTTCATAGCTCTCATTGTGCTGTACTATCATTGCGTCCGTTGATGACGAGAAAGTGATTCAGTAGATCGCTGCACTCAAACACAGCAAGGTAAATGATAAGACAGCAAAATAGCTGATCATACGTTCTGAAGAGGTTATGTGATATGGTGCAAGTCAGTCATTTCCAATTCAACTGATATGAACATATGGATCTAGTGCTGCGTTCCTGCTTAAAGCCACTTCTCAGGAACATGTTCATTGCCGTGTACTTGGCAGCTTTCAAACCCTTCACTCCTGGGCTGTGTGAGAGAAATTCACCCGAATAGAGTAAGGGCACTGCTAGCTGCACACGCATTGCTACGTTGAAAACACTGTATGGTCAAAGTGAGGTGGTAGGCTGTTGCTTCTCTTCTTCCTGGGCCTACGCTTTTCTGATGGAAAAAGTACCTCGGAGAAAACTCTACTGTGGAAGCTCATTCCCCTTCAAGGATCACAAAGTGCTATGCTAGCATTCCCTCCTTTGCTGATGCGAATTCATTTCAGTAGCTCTTGGGATATGACACGAGCCAGAGATCCCATAGTGCAGCAAGGTACTTCCACAAGATGCTGACGAGAGTACTTCCTAGGTGAGACACCACTGCTTTCATCTCCTACTGAAATGAGAACATTGATAACACGTCAAATGGTGTGGATGGCTTTGGTGGAAAACACTTTTGGCACGACTTCATATAATTCCTGAATGATGCAGGGGAGCGCAAAGTGTTCACTGCTGTATTCTCAGAGTGGAATGAATGCCCCGGTAGGTCCATGCTGTACTTTTAGCTTCTTCGTCCTTTAATGCTTCACGAACGGGTGGAGTCCAAGGGACGTAGTATAGTCTCCACGCATTTCTTAGGCTACACTCTTCTTCTCCCATTACATCTAGTACTGAAATGAGAACATTGAGAAGACGTTCAACACTGAGACGGCATTGGAAAAAAAACCCGCTTCCGACGAAATAGGTGTATTCCCGAGTGATCTTGAGGAGAAAACAAATCTTGACGCATGTATTATCTTCCCCTGGCAGCCCCACAGGCTACTTGAGATTCACATTCCCTTAGATCTTCAGAGACTTGGAGTCTAAGTCACGTAGCATGGCCTAGCGGCCTTCCAACGACCGGATACGCTTTCCTCCCAGAACGCAGAATTTGGCGAAAACAGTGGTGGCCAAGCTTACTCTAGCTCATAGTTGGCATAGTCCTGTGCCAACTAGGGTTCTCTCATTTGTTTGGGGGAACGTGACTCCGGAACTCTTTGGCTAGCAAAGTTATCGCCTAGGTGATCATACAGAAAGCCCATTGAAATGACGTTCTAAATCGGTCGGTTATATCGGCACCCCGTACATTTCGCACTCTACTGAAACTAGCCCATTGACCTAGTGTTACCCGCTGGAGATGAAATGTGCTAATAAGGCACTTGTGTGAAACATCCTGATTGCCTAGTTGTTTGGAAGCTTTCCATGAATTCCTTGCTGTTCTCTCAGAAGGAAATTCAGTCGAATAGAGTCAGTGGACTGTGAGCTTCATGTGCATATCTACGTTCGAGAAAAGGTTTTGTCCACAAGACATAGTAGTCAGTACCTGCAGGAAATCTTCGGACTCTGACTTCTTGAAGGAAAAATTAGAGGGGCGAAAACCCCACACTCGCAGCTCATTGTCCCGCAAAGTTCAGCTACCGCTATGCTCCAGTTCATTCACTACGGATGGAAAATGATTTCAGTAGCATTTTGGTTAGCACACAACCCACAGCTCTGATACATGAGACGACTTCTCTTTAAAGATAGAGTTAGGGTTAGGGCTAGCATTAGGGTTATGGTTAGGATTAGCTTTATTATTAGGGTTAGGGTTAGGGTTAGGGTGAGGGTTAATGATAGGTTTAGGAGTATGGTTGGGGTTAATGGTACATGTAGGTTTAGGGCCAGGGCTAAAGGTAGATGACGGCCGCGGGTGGAGGAAAGTGTGTCATAGACGATAGTGCATTTCATAGCTCTCATTGTGCTGTACTATCATTGCGTCCGTTGATGACGAGAAAGTGATTCAGTAGATCGCTGCACTCAAACACAGCAAGGTAAATGATAAGACAGCAAAATAGCTGATCATACGTTCAGAAGAGGTTATGTGATATGGTGCAAGTCAGTCATTTCCAATTCAACTGATATGAACATATGGATCTAGTGCTGCGTTCCTGCTTAAAGCCACTTCTCAGGAACATGTTCATTGCCGTGTACTTGGCAGCTTTCAAACCCTTCACTCCTGGGCTGTGTGAGAGAAATTCACCCGAATAGAGTAAGGGCACTGCTAGCTGCACACGCATTGCTACGTTGAAAACACTGTATGGTCAAAGTGAGGTGGTAGGCTGTTGCTTCTCTTCTTCCTGGGCCTACGCTTTTCTGATGGAAAAAGTACCTCGGAGAAAACTCTACTGTGGAAGCTCATTCCCCTTCAAGGATCACAAAGTGCTATGCTAGCATTCCCTCCTTTGCTGACGCGAATTCATTTCAGTAGCTCTTGGGATATGACACGAGCCAGAGATCCCATAGTGCAGCAAGGTACTTCCACAAGATGCTGACGAGAGTACTTCCTAGGTGAGACACCACTGCTTTCATCTCCTACTGAAATGAGAACATTGATAACACGTCAAATGGTGTGGATGGCTTTGGTGGAAAACACTTTTGGCACGACTTCATATAATTCCTGAATGATGCAGGGGAGCGCAAAGTGTTCACTGCTGTATTCTCAGAGTGGAATGAATGCCCCGGTAGGCCCATGCTGTACTTTTAGCTTCTTCGTCCTTTAATGCTTCACGAACGGGTGGAGTCCAAGGGACGTAGTATAGTCTCCACGCATTTCTTAGGCTACACTCTTCTTCTCCCATTACATCTAGTACTGCAATGAGAACATTGAGAAGACGTTCAACACTGAGACGGCATTGGAAAAAAAACCCGCTTCCGACGAAATAGGTGTATTCCCGAGTGATCTTGAGGAGAAAACAAATCTTGACGCATGTATTATCTTCCCCTGGCAGCCCCACAGGCTACTTGAGATTCACATTCCCTTAGATCTTCAGAGACTTGGAGTCTAAGTCACGTAGCATGGCCTAGCGGCCTTCCAACGACCGGATACGCTTTCCTCCCAGAACGCAGAATTTGGCGAAAACAGTGGTGGCCAAGCTTACTCTAGCTCATAGTTGGCATAGTCCTGTGCCAACTAGGGTTCTCTCATTTGTTTGGGGGAACGTGACTCCGGAACTCTTTGGCTAGCAAAGTTATCGCCTAGGTGATCATACAGAAAACCCATTGAAATGACGATCTAAATCGGTCGGTTATATCGGCACCCCGTACTTTTCGCTCTCTACTGAAACGAGCCCATTGACCTAGTGTTACCCGCTGGAGATGAAATGTGCTAATAAGGCACTTGTGTGAAACATCCTGATTGCCTAGTTGTTTGGAAGCTTTCCATGAATTCCTTGCTGTTCTCTCAGAAGGAAATTCAGTCGAATAGAGTCAGTGGACTGTGAGCTTCATGTGCATATCAGCGTTCGAGAAAAGGTTTTGTCCACAAGACATAGTAGTCAGTACCTGCAGGAAATCTTCGGACTCTGACTTCTTGAAGGAAAAATTAGAGGGGCGAAAACCCCACACTCGCAGCTCATTGTCCCGCAAAGTTCAGCTACCGCTATGCTCCAGTTCATTCACTACGGATGGAAAATGATTTCAGTAGCATTTTGGTTAGCACACAACCCACAGCTCTGATACATGAGACGACTTCTCTTTAAAGATAGAGTTAGGGTTAGGGCTAGCATTAGGGTTATGGTTAGGATTAGCTTTATTATTAGGGTTAGGGTTAGGGTTAGGGTGAGGGTTAATGATAGGTTTAGGAGTATGGTTGGGGTTAATGGTACATGTAGGTTTAGGGCCAGGGCTAAAGGTAGATGACGGCCGCGGGTGGAGGAAAGTGTGTCATAGACGATAGTGCATTTCATAGCTCTCATTGTGCTGTACTATCATTGCGTCCGTTGATGACGAGAAAGTGATTCAGTAGATCGCTGCACTCAAACACAGCAAGGTAAATGATAAGACAGCAAAATAGCTGATCATACGTTCTGAAGAGGTTATGTGATATGGTGCAAGTCAGTCATTTCCAATTCAACTGATATGAACATATGGATCTAGTGCTGCGTTCCTGCTTAAAGCCACTTCTCAGGAACATGTTCATTGCCGTGTACTTGGCAGCTTTCAAACCCTTCACTCCTGGGCTGTGTGAGAGAAATTCACCCGAATAGAGTAAGGGCAATGCTAGCTGCACACGCATTGCTACGTTGAAAACACTGTATGGTCAAAGTGAGGTGGTAGGCTGTTGCTTCTCTTCTTCCTGGGCCTACGCTTTTCTGATGGAAAAAGTACCTCGGAGAAAACTCTACTGTGGAAGCTCATTCCCCTTCAAGGATCACAAAGTGCTATGCTAGCATTCCCTCCTTTGCTGACGCGAATTCATTTCAGTAGCTCTTGGGATATGACACGAGCCAGAGATCCCATAGTGCAGCAAGGTACTTCCACAAGATGCTGACGAGAGTACTTCCTAGGTGAGACACCACTGCTTTCATCTCCTACTGAAATGAGAACATTGATAACACGTCAAATGGTGTGGATGGCTTTGGTGGAAAACACTTTTGGCACGACTTCATATAATTCCTGAATGATGCAGGGGAGCGCAAAGTGTTCACTGCTGTATTCTCAGAGTGGAATGAATGCCCCGGTAGGCCCATGCTGTACTTTTAGCTTCTTCGTCCTTTAATGCTTCACGAACGGGTGGAGTCCAAGGGACGTAGTATAGTCTCCACGCATTTCTTAGGCTACACTCTTCTTCTCCCATTACATCTAGTACTGAAATGAGAACATTGAGAAGACGTTCAACACTGAGACGGCATTGGAAAAAAAACCCGCTTCCGACGAAATAGGTGTATTCCCGAGTGATCTTGAGGAGAAAACAAATCTTGACGCATGTATTATCTTCCCCTGGCAGCCCCACAGGCTACTTGAGATTCACATTCCCTTAGATCTTCAGAGACTTGGAGTCTAAGTCACGTAGCATGGCCTAGCGGCCTTCCAACGACCGGATACGCTTTCCTCCCAGAACGCAGAATTTGGCGAAAACAGTGGTGGCCAAGCTTACTCTAGCTCATAGTTGGCATAGTCCTGTGCCAACTAGGGTTCTCTCATTTGTTTGGGGGAACGTGACTCCGGAACTCTTTGGCTAGCAAAGTTATCGCCTAGGTGATCATACAGAAAACCCATTGAAATGACGTTCTAAATCGGTCCGTTATATCGGCACCCCGTACTTTTCGCTCTCTACTGAAACGAGCCCATTGACCTAGTGTTACCCGCTGGAGATGAAATGTGCTAATAAGGCACTTGTGTGAAACATCCTGATTGCCTAGTTGTTTGGAAGCTTTCCATGAATTCCTTGCTGTTCTCTCAGAAGGAAATTCAGTCGAATAGAGTCAGTGGACTGTGAGCTTCATGTGCATATCAGCGTTCGAGAAAAGGTTTTGTCCACAAGACATAGTAGTCAGTACCTGCAGGAAATCTTCGGACTCTGACTTCTTGAAGGAAAAATTAGAGGGGCGAAAACCCCACACTCGCAGCTCATTGTCCCGCAAAGTTCAGCTACCGCTATGCTCCAGTTCATTCACTACGGATGGAAAATGATTTCAGTAGCATTTTGGTTAGCACACAACCCACAGCTCTGATACATGAGACGACTTCTCTTTAAAGATAGAGTTAGGGTTAGGGCTAGCATTAGGGTTATGGTTAGGATTAGCTTTATTATTAGGGTTAGGGTTAGGGTTAGGGTGAGGGTTAATGATAGGTTTAGGAGTATGGTTGGGGTTAATGGTACATGTAGGTTTAGGGCCAGGGCTAAAGGTAGATGACGGCCGCGGGTGGAGGAAAGTGTGTCATAGACGATAGTGCATTTCATAGCTCTCATTGTGCTGTACTATCATTGCGTCCGTTGATGACGAGAAAGTGATTCAGTAGATCGCTGCACTCAAACACAGCAAGGTAAATGATAAGACAGCAAAATAGCTGATCATACGTTCTGAAGAGGTTATGTGATATGGTGCAAGTCAGTCATTTCCAATTCAACTGATATGAACATATGGATCTAGTGCTGCGTTCCTGCTTAAAGCCACTTCTCAGGAACATGTTCATTGCCGTGTACTTGGCAGCTTTCAAACCCTTCACTCCTGGGCTGTGTGAGAGAAATTCACCCGAATAGAGTAAGGGCAATGCTAGCTGCACACGCATTGCTACGTTGAAAACACTGTATGGTCAAAGTGAGGTGGTAGGCTGTTGCTTCTCTTCTTCCTGGGCCTACGCTTTTCTGATGGAAAAAGTACCTCGGAGAAAACTCTACTGTGGAAGCTCATTCCCCTTCAAGGATCACAAAGTGCTATGCTAGCATTCCCTCCTTTGCTGACGCGAATTCGTTTCAGTAGCTCTTGGGATATGACACGAGCCAGAGATCCCATAGTGCAGCAAGGTACTTCCACAAGATGCTGACGAGAGTACTTCCTAGGTGAGACACCACTGCTTTCATCTCCTACTGAAATGAGAACATTGATAACACGTCAAATGGTGTGGATGGCTTTGGTGGAAAACACTTTTGGCACGACTTCATATAATTCCTGAATGATGCAGGGGAGCGCAAAGTGTTCACTGCTGTATTCTCAGAGTGGAATGAATGCCCCGGTAGGCCCATGCTGTACTTTTAGCTTCTTCGTCCTTTAATGCTTCACGAACGGGTGGAGTCCAAGGGACGTAGTATAGTCTCCACGCATTTCTTAGGCTACACTCTTCTTCTCCCATTACATCTAGTACTGAAATGAGAACATTGAGAAGACGTTCAACACTGAGACGGCATTGGAAAAAAAACCCGCTTCCGACGAAATAGGTGTATTCCCGAGTGATCTTGAGGAGAAAACAAATCTTGACGCATGTATTATCTTCCACTGGCAGCCCCACAGGCTACTTGAGATTCACATTCCCTTAGATCTTCAGAGACTTGGAGTCTAAGTCACGTAGCATGGCCTAGCGGCCTTCCAACGACCGGATACGCTTTCCTCCCAGAACGCAGAATTTGGCGAAAACAGTGGTGGCCAAGCTTACTCCAGCTCATAGTTGGCATAGTCCTGTGCCAACTAGGGTTCTCTCATTTGTTTGGGGGAACGTGACTCCGGAACTCTTTGGCTAGCAAAGTTATCGCCTAGGTGATCATACAGAAAACCCATTGAAATGACGTTCTAAATCGGTCGGTTATATCGGCACCCCGTACATTTCGCACTCTACTGAAACGAGCCCATTGACCTAGTGTTACCCGCTGGAGATGAAATGTGCTAATAAGGCACTTGTGTGAAACATCTTGATTGCCTAGTTGTTTGGAAGCTTTCCATGAATTCCTTGCTGTTCTCTCAGAAGGAAATTCAGTCGAATAGAGTCAGTGGACTGTGAGCTTCATGTGCATATCTACGTTCGAGAAAAGGTTTTGTCCACAAGACATAGTAGTCAGTACCTGCAGGAAATCTTCGGACTCTGATTTCTTGAAGGAAAAATTAGAGGGGCGAAAACCCCACACTCGCAGCTCATTGTCCCGCAAAGTTCAGCTACCGCTATGCTCCAGTTCATTCACTACGGATGGAAAATGATTTCAGTAGCATTTTGGTTAGCACACAACCCACAGCTCTGATACATGAGACGACTTCTCTTTAAAGATAGAGTTAGGGTTAGGGCTAGCATTAGGGTTATGGTTAGGATTAGCTTTATTATTAGGGTTAGGGTTAGGGTTAGGGTGAGGGTTAATGATAGGTTTAGGAGTATGGTTGGGGTTAATGGTACATGTAGGTTTAGGGCCAGGGCTAAAGGTAGATGACGGCCGCGGGTGGAGGAAAGTGTGTCATAGACGATAGTGCATTTCATAGCTCTCATTGTGCTGTACTATCATTGCGTCCGTTGATGACGAGAAAGTGATTCAGTAGATCGCTGCACTCAAACACAGCAAGGTAAATGATAAGACAGCAAAATAGCTGATCATACGTTCAGAAGAGGTTATGTGATATGGTGCAAGTCAGTCATTTCCAATTCAACTGATATGAACATATGGATCTAGTGCTGCGTTCCTGCTTAAAGCCACTTCTCAGGAACATGTTCATTGCCGTGTACTTGGCAGCTTTCAAACCCTTCACTCCTGGGCTGTGTGAGAGAAATTCACCCGAATAGAGTAAGGGCACTGCTAGCTGCACACGCATTGCTACGTTGAAAACACTGTATGGTCAAAGTGAGGTGGTAGGCTGTTGCTTCTCTTCTTCCTGGGCCTACGCTTTTCTGATGGAAAAAGTACCTCGGAGAAAACTCTACTGTGGAAGCTCATTCCCCTTCAAGGATCACAAAGTGCTATGCTAGCATTCCCTCCTTTGCTGATGCGAATTCATTTCAGTAGCTCTTGGGATATGACACGAGCCAGAGATCCCATAGTGCAGCAAGGTACTTCCACAAGATGCTGACAAGAGTACTTCCTAGGTGAGACACCACTGCTTTCATCTCCTACTGAAATGAGAACATTGATAACACGTCAAATGGTGTGGATGGCTTTGGTGGAAAACACTTTTGGCACGACTTCATATAATTCCTGAATGATGCAGGGGAGCGCAAAGTGTTCACTGCTGTATTCTCAGAGTGGAATGAATGCCCCGGTAGGCCCATGCTGTACTTTTAGCTTCTTCGTCCTTTAATGCTTCACGAACGGGTGGAGTCCAAGGGACGTAGTATAGTCTCCACGCATTTCTTAGGCTACACTCTTCTTCTCCCATTACATCTAGTACTGAAATGAGAACATTGAGAAGACGTTCAACACTGAGACGGCATTGGAAAAAAAACCCGCTTCCGACGAAATAGGTGTATTCCCGAGTGATCTTGAGGAGAAAACAAATCTTGACGCATGTATTATCTTCCCCTGGCAGCCCCACAGGCTACTTGAGATTCACATTCCCTTAGATCTTCAGAGACTTGGAGTCTAAGTCACGTAGCATGGCCTAGCGGCCTTCCAACGACCGGATACGCTTTCCTCCCAGAACGCAGAATTTGGCGAAAACAGTGGTGGCCAAGCTTACTCTAGCTCATAGTTGGCATAGTCCTGTGCCAACTAGGGTTCTCTCATTTGTTTGGGGGAACGTGACTCCGGAACTCTTTGGCTAGCAAAGTTATCGCCTAGGTGATCATACAGAAAACCCATTGAAATGACGTTCTAAATCGGTCGGTTATATCGGCACCCCGTACTTTTCGCTCTCTACTGAAACGAGCCCATTGACCTAGTGTTACCCGCTGGAGATGAAATGTGCTAATAAGGCACTTGTGTGAAACATCTTGATTGCCTAGTTGTTTGGAAGCTTTCCATGAATTCCTTGCTGTTCTCTCAGAAGGAAATTCAGTCGAATAGAGTCAGTGGACTGTGAGCTTCATGTGCATATCTACGTTCGAGAAAAGGTTTTGTCCACAAGACATAGTAGTCAGTACCTGCAGGAAATCTTCGGACTCTGATTTCTTGAAGGAAAAATTAGAGGGGCGAAAACCCCACACTCGCAGCTCATTGTCCCGCAAAGTTCAGCTACCGCTATGCTCCAGTTCATTCACTACGGATGGAAAATGATTTCAGTAGCATTTTGGTTAGCACACAACCCACAGCTCTGATACATGAGACGACTTCTCTTTAAAGATAGAGTTAGGGTTAGGGCTAGCATTAGGGTTATGGTTAGGATTAGCTTTATTATTAGGGTTAGGGTTAGGGTTAGGGTGAGGGTTAATGATAGGTTTAGGAGTATGGTTGGGGTTAATGGTACATGTAGGTTTAGGGCCAGGGCTAAAGGTAGATGACGGCCGCGGGTGGAGGAAAGTGTGTCATAGACGATAGTGCATTTCATAGCTCTCATTGTGCTGTACTATCATTGCGTCCGTTGATGACGAGAAAGTGATTCAGTAGATCGCTGCACTCAAACACAGCAAGGTAAATGATAAGACAGCAAAATAGCTGATCATACGTTCAGAAGAGGTTATGTGATATGGTGCAAGTCAGTCATTTCCAATTCAACTGATATGAACATATGGATCTAGTGCTGCGTTCCTGCTTAAAGCCACTTCTCAGGAACATGTTCATTGCCGTGTACTTGGCAGCTTTCAAACCCTTCACTCCTGGGCTGTGTGAGAGAAATTCACCCGAATAGAGTAAGGGCACTGCTAGCTGCACACGCATTGCTACGTTGAAAACACTGTATGGTCAAAGTGAGGTGGTAGGCTGTTGCTTCTCTTCTTCCTGGGCCTACGCTTTTCTGATGGAAAAAGTACCTCGGAGAAAACTCTACTGTGGAAGCTCATTCCCCTTCAAGGATCACAAAGTGCTATGCTAGCTTTCCCTCCTTTGCTGATGCGAATTCATTTCAGTAGCTCTTGGGATATGACACGAGCCAGAGATCCCATAGTGCAGCAAGGTACTTCCACAAGATGCTGACAAGAGTACTTCCTAGGTGAGACACCACTGCTTTCATCTCCTACTGAAATGAGAACATTGATAACACGTCAAATGGTGTGGATGGCTTTGGTGGAAAACACTTTTGGCACGACTTCATATAATTCCTGAATGATGCAGGGGAGCGCAAAGTGTTCACTGCTGTATTCTCAGAGTGGAATGAATGCCCCGGTAGGCCCATGCTGTACTTTTAGCTTCTTCGTCCTTTAATGCTTCACGAACGGGTGGAGTCCAAGGGACGTAGTATAGTCTCCACGCATTTCTTAGGCTACACTCTTCTTCTCCCATTACATCTAGTACTGAAATGAGAACATTGAGAAGACGTTCAACACTGAGACGGCATTGGAAAAAAAACCCGCTTCCGACGAAATAGGTGTATTCCCGAGTGATCTTGAGGAGAAAACAAATCTTGACGCATGTATTATCTTCCCCTGGCAGCCCCACAGGCTACTTGAGATTCACATTCCCTTAGATCTTCAGAGACTTGGAGTCTAAGTCACGTAGCATGGCCTAGCGGCCTTCCAACGACCGGATACGCTTTCCTCCCAGAACGCAGAATTTGGCGAAAACAGTGGTGGCCAAGCTTACTCTAGCTCATAGTTGGCATAGTCCTGTGCCAACTAGGGTTCTCTCATTTGTTTGGGGGAACGTGACTCCGGAACTCTTTGGCTAGCAAAGTTATCGCCTAGGTGATCATACAGAAAACCCATTGAAATGACGTTCTAAATCGGTCGGTTATATCGGCACCCCGTACTTTTCGCTCTCTACTGAAACGAGCCCATTGACCTAGTGTTACCCGCTGGAGATGAAATGTGCTAATAAGGCACTTGTGTGAAACATCCTGATTGCCTAGTTGTTTGGAAGCTTTCCATGAATTCCTTGCTGTTCTCTCAGAAGGAAATTCAGTCGAATAGAGTCAGTGGACTGTGAGCTTCATGTGCATATCAGCGTTCGAGAAAAGGTTTTGTCCACAAGACATAGTAGTCAGTACCTGCAGGAAATCTTCGGACTCTGATTTCTGGAAGGAAAAATTAGAGGGGCGAAAACCCCACACTCGCAGCTCATTGTCCCGCAAAGTTCAGCTACCGCTATGCTCCAGTTCATTCACTACGGATGGAAAATGATTTCAGTAGCGTTTTGGTTAGCACACAACCCACAGCTCTGATACATGAGACGACTTCTCTTTAAAGATAGAGTTAGGGTTAGGGCTAGCATTAGGGTTATGGTTAGGATTAGCTTTATTATTAGGGTTAGGGTTAGGGTTAGGGTGAGGGTTAATGATAGGTTTAGGAGTATGGTTGGGGTTAATGGTACATGTAGGTTTAGGGCCAGGGCTAAAGGTAGATGACGGCCGCGGGTGGAGGAAAGTGTGTCATAGACGATAGTGCATTTCATAGCTCTCATTGTGCTGTACTATCATTGCGTCCGTTGATGACGAGAAAGTGATTCAGTAGATCGCTGCACTCAAACACAGCAAGGTAAATGATAAGACAGCAAAATAGCTGATCATACGTTCTGAAGAGGTTATGTGATATGGTGCAAGTCAGTCATTTCCAATTCAACTGATATGAACATATGGATCTAGTGCTGCGTTCCTGCTTAAAGCCACTTCTCAGGAACATGTTCATTGCCGTGTACTTGGCAGCTTTCAAACCCTTCACTCCTGGGCTGTGTGAGAGAAATTCACCCGAATAGAGTAAGGGCAATGCTAGCTGCACACGCATTGCTACGTTGAAAACACTGTATGGTCAAAGTGAGGTGGTAGGCTGTTGCTTCTCTTCTTCCTGGGCCTACGCTTTTCTGATGGAAAAAGTACCTCGGAGAAAACTCTACTGTGGAAGCTCATTCCCCTTCAAGGATCACAAAGTGCTATGCTAGCATTCCCTCCTTTGCTGACGCGAATTCGTTTCAGTAGCTCTTGGGATATGACACGAGCCAGAGATCCCATAGTGCAGCAAGGTACTTCCACAAGATGCTGACGAGAGTACTTCCTAGGTGAGACACCACTGCTTTCATCTCCTACTGAAATGAGAACATTGATAACACGTCAAATGGTGTGGATGGCTTTGGTGGAAAACACTTTTGGCACGACTTCATATAATTCCTGAATGATGCAGGGGAGCGCAAAGTGTTCACTGCTGTATTCTCAGAGTGGAATGAATGCCCCGGTAGGCCCATGCTGTACTTTTAGCTTCTTCGTCCTTTAATGCTTCACGAACGGGTGGAGTCCAAGGGACGTAGTATAGTCTCCACGCATTTCTTAGGCTACACTCTTCTTCTCCCATTACATCTAGTACTGAAATGAGAACATTGAGAAGACGTTCAACACTGAGACGGCATTGGAAAAAAAACCCGCTTCCGACGAAATAGGTGTATTCCCGAGTGATCTTGAGGAGAAAACAAATCTTGACGCATGTATTATCTTCCACTGGCAGCCCCACAGGCTACTTGAGATTCACATTCCCTTAGATCTTCAGAGACTTGGAGTCTAAGTCACGTAGCATGGCCTAGCGGCCTTCCAACGACCGGATACGCTTTCCTCCCAGAACGCAGAATTTGGCGAAAACAGTGGTGGCCAAGCTTACTCCAGCTCATAGTTGGCATAGTCCTGTGCCAACTAGGGTTCTCTCATTTGTTTGGGGGAACGTGACTCCGGAACTCTTTGGCTAGCAAAGTTATCGCCTAGGTGATCATACAGAAAACCCATTGAAATGACGTTCTAAATCGGTCGGTTATATCGGCACCCCGTACATTTCGCACTCTACTGAAACGAGCCCATTGACCTAGTGTTACCCGCTGGAGATGAAATGTGCTAATAAGGCACTTGTGTGAAACATCTTGATTGCCTAGTTGTTTGGAAGCTTTCCATGAATTCCTTGCTGTTCTCTCAGAAGGAAATTCAGTCGAATAGAGTCAGTGGACTGTGAGCTTCATGTGCATATCTACGTTCGAGAAAAGGTTTTGTCCACAAGACATAGTAGTCAGTACCTGCAGGAAATCTTCGGACTCTGATTTCTTGAAGGAAAAATTAGAGGGGCGAAAACCCCACACTCGCAGCTCATTGTCCCGCAAAGTTCAGCTACCGCTATGCTCCAGTTCATTCACTACGGATGGAAAATGATTTCAGTAGCATTTTGGTTAGCACACAACCCACAGCTCTGATACATGAGACGACTTCTCTTTAAAGATAGAGTTAGGGTTAGGGCTAGCATTAGGGTTATGGTTAGGATTAGCTTTATTATTAGGGTTAGGGTTAGGGTTAGGGTGAGGGTTAATGATAGGTTTAGGAGTATGGTTGGGGTTAATGGTACATGTAGGTTTAGGGCCAGGGCTAAAGGTAGATGACGGCCGCGGGTGGAGGAAAGTGTGTCATAGACGATAGTGCATTTCATAGCTCTCATTGTGCTGTACTATCATTGCGTCCGTTGATGACGAGAAAGTGATTCAGTAGATCGCTGCACTCAAACACAGCAAGGTAAATGATAAGACAGCAAAATAGCTGATCATACGTTCTGAAGAGGTTATGTGATATGGTGCAAGTCAGTCATTTCCAATTCAACTGATATGAACATATGGATCTAGTGCTGCGTTCCTGCTTAAAGCCACTTCTCAGGAACATGTTCATTGCCGTGTACTTGGCAGCTTTCAAACCCTTCACTCCTGGGCTGTGTGAGAGAAATTCACCCGAATAGAGTAAGGGCACTGCTAGCTGCACACGCATTGCTACGTTGAAAACACTGTATGGTCAAAGTGAGGTGGTAGGCTGTTGCTTCTCTTCTTCCTGGGCCTACGCTTTTCTGATGGAAAAAGTACCTCGGAGAAAACTCTACTGTGGAAGCTCATTCCCCTTCAAGGATCACAAAGTGCTATGCTAGCATTCCCTCCTTTGCTGATGCGAATTCATTTCAGTAGCTCTTGGGATATGACACGAGCCAGAGATCCCATAGTGCAGCAAGGTACTTCCACAAGATGCTGACAAGAGTACTTCCTAGGTGAGACACCACTGCTTTCATCTCCTACTGAAATGAGAACATTGATAACACGTCAAATGGTGTGGATGGCTTTGGTGGAAAACACTTTTGGCACGACTTCATATAATTCCTGAATGATGCAGGGGAGCGCAAAGTGTTCACTGCTGTATTGTCAGAGTGGAATGAATGCCCCGGTAGGCCCATGCTGTACTTTTAGCTTCTTCGTCCTTTAATGCTTCACGAACGGGTGGAGTCCAAGGGACGTAGTATAGTCTCCACGCATTTCTTAGGCTACACTCTTCTTCTCCCATTACATCTAGTACTGAAATGAGAACATTGAGAAGACGTTCAACACTGAGACGGCATTGGAAAAAAAACCCGCTTCCGACGAAATAGGTGTATTCCCGAGTGATCTTGAGGAGAAAACAAATCTTGACGCATGTATTATCTTCCCCTGGCAGCCCCACAGGCTACTTGAGATTCACATTCCCTTAGATCTTCAGAGACTTGGAGTCTAAGTCACGTAGCATGGCCTAGCGGCCTTCCAACGACCGGATACGCTTTCCTCCCAGAACACAGAATTTGGCGAAAACAGTGGTGGCCAAGCTTACTCTAGCTCATAGTTGGCATAGTCCTGTGCCAACTAGGGTTCTCTCATTTGTTTGGGGGAACGTGACTCCGGAACTCTTTGGCTAGCAAAGTTATCGCCTAGGTGATCATACAGAAAACCCATTGAAATGACGTTCTAAATCGGTCGGTTATATCGGCACCCCGTACTTTTC
Source organism: Desmodus rotundus (assembly GCF_022682495.2). NCBI lineage: Eukaryota > Metazoa > Chordata > Mammalia > Chiroptera > Phyllostomidae > Desmodus > Desmodus rotundus. Next base: position 68,768 of record NW_026527302.1, on the reverse strand, counting down.
GCTCTCTACTGAAACGAGCCCATTGACCTAGTGTTACCCGCTGGAGATGAAATGTGCTAATAAGGCACTTGTGTGAAACATCTTGATTGCCTAGTTGTTTGGAAGCTTTCCATGAATTCCTTGCTGTTCTCTCAGAAGGAAATTCAGTCGAATAGAGTCAGTGGACTGTGAGCTTCATGTGCATATCTACGTTCGAGAAAAGGTTTTGTCCACAAGACATAGTAGTCAGTACCTGCAGGAAATCTTCGGACTCTGATTTCTTGAAGGAAAAATTAGAGGGGCGAAAACCCCACACTCGCAGCTCATTGTCCCGCAAAGTTCAGCTACCGCTATGCTCCAGTTCATTCACTACGGATGGAAAATGATTTCAGTAGCATTTTGGTTAGCACACAACCCACAGCTCTGATACATGAGACGACTTCTCTTTAAAGATAGAGTTAGGGTTAGGGCTAGCATTAGGGTTATGGTTAGGATTAGCTTTATTATTAGGGTTAGGGTTAGGGTTAGGGTGAGGGTTAATGATAGGTTTAGGAGTATGGTTGGGGTTAATGGTACATGTAGGTTTAGGGCCAGGGCTAAAGGTAGATGACGGCCGCGGGTGGAGGAAAGTGTGTCATAGACGATAGTGCATTTCATAGCTCTCATTGTGCTGTACTATCATTGCGTCCGTTGATGACGAGAAAGTGATTCAGTAGATCGCTGCACTCAAACACAGCAAGGTAAATGATAAGACAGCAAAATAGCTGATCATACGTTCAGAAGAGGTTATGTGATATGGTGCAAGTCAGTCATTTCCAATTCAACTGATATGAACATATGGATCTAGTGCTGCGTTCCTGCTTAAAGCCACTTCTCAGGAACATGTTCATTGCCGTGTACTTGGCAGCTTTCAAACCCTTCACTCCTGGGCTGTGTGAGAGAAATTCACCCGAATAGAGTAAGGGCACTGCTAGCTGCACACGCATTGCTACGTTGAAAACACTGTATGGTCAAAGTGAGGTGGTAGGCTGTTGCTTCTCTTCTTCCTGGGCCTACGCTTTTCTGATGGAAAAAGTACCTCGGAGAAAACTCTACTGTGGAAGCTCATTCCCCTTCAAGGATCACAAAGTGCTATGCTAGCATTCCCTCCTTTGCTGATGCGAATTCATTTCAGTAGCTCTTGGGATATGACACGAGCCAGAGATCCCATAGTGCAGCAAGGTACTTCCACAAGATGCTGACAAGAGTACTTCCTAGGTGAGACACCACTGCTTTCATCTCCTACTGAAATGAGAACATTGATAACACGTCAAATGGTGTGGATGGCTTTGGTGGAAAACACTTTTGGCACGACTTCATATAATTCCTGAATGATGCAGGGGAGCGCAAAGTGTTCACTGCTGTATTCTCAGAGTGGAATGAATGCCCCGGTAGGCCCATGCTGTACTTTTAGCTTCTTCGTCCTTTAATGCTTCACGAACGGGTGGAGTCCAAGGGACGTAGTATAGTCTCCACGCATTTCTTAGGCTACACTCTTCTTCTCCCATTACATCTAGTACTGAAATGAGAACATTGAGAAGACGTTCAACACTGAGACGGCATTGGAAAAAAAACCCGCTTCCGACGAAATAGGTGTATTCCCGAGTGATCTTGAGGAGAAAACAAATCTTGACGCATGTATTATCTTCCCCTGGCAGCCCCACAGGCTACTTGAGATTCACATTCCCTTAGATCTTCAGAGACTTGGAGTCTAAGTCACGTAGCATGGCCTAGCGGCCTTCCAACGACCGGATACGCTTTCCTCCCAGAACGCAGAATTTGGCGAAAACAGTGGTGGCCAAGCTTACTCTAGCTCATAGTTGGCATAGTCCTGTGCCAACTAGGGTTCTCTCATTTGTTTGGGGGAACGTGACTCCGGAACTCTTTGGCTAGCAAAGTTATCGCCTAGGTGATCATACAGAAAACCCATTGAAATGACGTTCTAAATCGGTCGGTTATATCGGCACCCCGTACTTTTCGCTCTCTACTGAAACGAGCCCATTGACCTAGTGTTACCCGCTGGAGATGAAATGTGCTAATAAGGCACTTGTGTGAAACATCCTGATTGCCTAGTTGTTTGGAAGCTTTCCATGAATTCCTTGCTGTTCTCTCAGAAGGAAATTCAGTCGAATAGAGTCAGTGGACTGTGAGCTTCATGTGCATATCAGCGTTCGAGAAAAGGTTTTGTCCACAAGACATAGTAGTCAGTACCTGCAGGAAATCTTCGGACTCTGATTTCTGGAAGGAAAAATTAGAGGGGCGAAAACCCCACACTCGCAGCTCATTGTCCCGCAAAGTTCAGCTACCGCTATGCTCCAGTTCATTCACTACGGATGGAAAATGATTTCAGTAGCGTTTTGGTTAGCACACAACCCACAGCTCTGATACATGAGACGACTTCTCTTTAAAGATAGAGTTAGGGTTAGGGCTAGCATTAGGGTTATGGTTAGGATTAGCTTTATTATTAGGGTTAGGGTTAGGGTTAGGGTGAGGGTTAATGATAGGTTTAGGAGTATGGTTGGGGTTAATGGTACATGTAGGTTTAGGGCCAGGGCTAAAGGTAGATGACGGCCGCGGGTGGAGGAAAGTGTGTCATAGACGATAGTGCATTTCATAGCTCTCATTGTGCTGTACTATCATTGCGTCCGTTGATGACGAGAAAGTGATTCAGTAGATCGCTGCACTCAAACACAGCAAGGTAAATGATAAGACAGCAAAATAGCTGATCATACGTTCTGAAGAGGTTATGTGATATGGTGCAAGTCAGTCATTTCCAATTCAACTGATATGAACATATGGATCTAGTGCTGCGTTCCTGCTTAAAGCCACTTCTCAGGAACATGTTCATTGCCGTGTACTTGGCAGCTTTCAAACCCTTCACTCCTGGGCTGTGTGAGAGAAATTCACCCGAATAGAGTAAGGGCAATGCTAGCTGCACACGCATTGCTACGTTGAAAACACTGTATGGTCAAAGTGAGGTGGTAGGCTGTTGCTTCTCTTCTTCCTGGGCCTACGCTTTTCTGATGGAAAAAGTACCTCGGAGAAAACTCTACTGTGGAAGCTCATTCCCCTTCAAGGATCACAAAGTGCTATGCTAGCATTCCCTCCTTTGCTGACGCGAATTCGTTTCAGTAGCTCTTGGGATATGACACGAGCCAGAGATCCCATAGTGCAGCAAGGTACTTCCACAAGATGCTGACGAGAGTACTTCCTAGGTGAGACACCACTGCTTTCATCTCCTACTGAAATGAGAACATTGATAACACGTCAAATGGTGTGGATGGCTTTGGTGGAAAACACTTTTGGCACGACTTCATATAATTCCTGAATGATGCAGGGGAGCGCAAAGTGTTCACTGCTGTATTCTCAGAGTGGAATGAATGCCCCGGTAGGCCCATGCTGTACTTTTAGCTTCTTCGTCCTTTAATGCTTCACGAACGGGTGGAGTCCAAGGGACGTAGTATAGTCTCCACGCATTTCTTAGGCTACACTCTTCTTCTCCCATTACATCTAGTACTGAAATGAGAACATTGAGAAGACGTTCAACACTGAGACGGCATTGGAAAAAAAACCCGCTTCCGACGAAATAGGTGTATTCCCGAGTGATCTTGAGGAGAAAACAAATCTTGACGCATGTATTATCTTCCACTGGCAGCCCCACAGGCTACTTGAGATTCACATTCCCTTAGATCTTCAGAGACTTGGAGTCTAAGTCACGTAGCATGGCCTAGCGGCCTTCCAACGACCGGATACGCTTTCCTCCCAGAACGCAGAATTTGGCGAAAACAGTGGTGGCCAAGCTTACTCCAGCTCATAGTTGGCATAGTCCTGTGCCAACTAGGGTTCTCTCATTTGTTTGGGGGAACGTGACTCCGGAACTCTTTGGCTAGCAAAGTTATCGCCTAGGTGATCATACAGAAAACCCATTGAAATGACGTTCTAAATCGGTCGGTTATATCGGCACCCCGTACATTTCGCACTCTACTGAAACGAGCCCATTGACCTAGTGTTACCCGCTGGAGATGAAATGTGCTAATAAGGCACTTGTGTGAAACATCTTGATTGCCTAGTTGTTTGGAAGCTTTCCATGAATTCCTTGCTGTTCTCTCAGAAGGAAATTCAGTCGAATAGAGTCAGTGGACTGTGAGCTTCATGTGCATATCTACGTTCGAGAAAAGGTTTTGTCCACAAGACATAGTAGTCAGTACCTGCAGGAAATCTTCGGACTCTGATTTCTTGAAGGAAAAATTAGAGGGGCGAAAACCCCACACTCGCAGCTCATTGTCCCGCAAAGTTCAGCTACCGCTATGCTCCAGTTCATTCACTACGGATGGAAAATGATTTCAGTAGCATTTTGGTTAGCACACAACCCACAGCTCTGATACATGAGACGACTTCTCTTTAAAGATAGAGTTAGGGTTAGGGCTAGCATTAGGGTTATGGTTAGGATTAGCTTTATTATTAGGGTTAGGGTTAGGGTTAGGGTGAGGGTTAATGATAGGTTTAGGAGTATGGTTGGGGTTAATGGTACATGTAGGTTTAGGGCCAGGGCTAAAGGTAGATGACGGCCGCGGGTGGAGGAAAGTGTGTCATAGACGATAGTGCATTTCATAGCTCTCATTGTGCTGTACTATCATTGCGTCCGTTGATGACGAGAAAGTGATTCAGTAGATCGCTGCACTCAAACACAGCAAGGTAAATGATAAGACAGCAAAATAGCTGATCATACGTTCTGAAGAGGTTATGTGATATGGTGCAAGTCAGTCATTTCCAATTCAACTGATATGAACATATGGATCTAGTGCTGCGTTCCTGCTTAAAGCCACTTCTCAGGAACATGTTCATTGCCGTGTACTTGGCAGCTTTCAAACCCTTCACTCCTGGGCTGTGTGAGAGAAATTCACCCGAATAGAGTAAGGGCACTGCTAGCTGCACACGCATTGCTACGTTGAAAACACTGTATGGTCAAAGTGAGGTGGTAGGCTGTTGCTTCTCTTCTTCCTGGGCCTACGCTTTTCTGATGGAAAAAGTACCTCGGAGAAAACTCTACTGTGGAAGCTCATTCCCCTTCAAGGATCACAAAGTGCTATGCTAGCATTCCCTCCTTTGCTGATGCGAATTCATTTCAGTAGCTCTTGGGATATGACACGAGCCAGAGATCCCATAGTGCAGCAAGGTACTTCCACAAGATGCTGACAAGAGTACTTCCTAGGTGAGACACCACTGCTTTCATCTCCTACTGAAATGAGAACATTGATAACACGTCAAATGGTGTGGATGGCTTTGGTGGAAAACACTTTTGGCACGACTTCATATAATTCCTGAATGATGCAGGGGAGCGCAAAGTGTTCACTGCTGTATTGTCAGAGTGGAATGAATGCCCCGGTAGGCCCATGCTGTACTTTTAGCTTCTTCGTCCTTTAATGCTTCACGAACGGGTGGAGTCCAAGGGACGTAGTATAGTCTCCACGCATTTCTTAGGCTACACTCTTCTTCTCCCATTACATCTAGTACTGAAATGAGAACATTGAGAAGACGTTCAACACTGAGACGGCATTGGAAAAAAAACCCGCTTCCGACGAAATAGGTGTATTCCCGAGTGATCTTGAGGAGAAAACAAATCTTGACGCATGTATTATCTTCCCCTGGCAGCCCCACAGGCTACTTGAGATTCACATTCCCTTAGATCTTCAGAGACTTGGAGTCTAAGTCACGTAGCATGGCCTAGCGGCCTTCCAACGACCGGATACGCTTTCCTCCCAGAACGCAGAATTTGGCGAAAACAGTGGTGGCCAAGCTTACTCTAGCTCATAGTTGGCATAGTCCTGTGCCAACTAGGGTTCTCTCATTTGTTTGGGGGAACGTGACTCCGGAACTCTTTGGCTAGCAAAGTTATCGCCTAGGTGATCATACAGAAAACCCATTGAAATGACGTTCTAAATCGGTCGGTTATATCGGCACCCCGTACTTTTCGCTCTCTACTGAAACGAGCCCATTGACCTAGTGTTACCCGCTGGAGATGAAATGTGCTAATAAGGCACTTGTGTGAAACATCTTGATTGCCTAGTTGTTTGGAAGCTTTCCATGAATTCCTTGCTGTTCTCTCAGAAGGAAATTCAGTCGAATAGAGTCAGTGGACTGTGAGCTTCATGTGCATATCTACGTTCGAGAAAAGGTTTTGTCCACAAGACATAGTAGTCAGTACCTGCAGGAAATCTTCGGACTCTGATTTCTTGAAGGAAAAATTAGAGGGGCGAAAACCCCACACTCGCAGCTCATTGTCCCGCAAAGTTCAGCTACCGCTATGCTCCAGTTCATTCACTACGGATGGAAAATGATTTCAGTAGCATTTTGGTTAGCACACAACCCACAGCTCTGATACATGAGACGACTTCTCTTTAAAGATAGAGTTAGGGTTAGGGCTAGCATTAGGGTTATGGTTAGGATTAGCTTTATTATTAGGGTTAGGGTTAGGGTTAGGGTGAGGGTTAATGATAGGTTTAGGAGTATGGTTGGGGTTAATGGTACATGTAGGTTTAGGGCCAGGGCTAAAGGTAGATGACGGCCGCGGGTGGAGGAAAGTGTGTCATAGACGATAGTGCATTTCATAGCTCTCATTGTGCTGTACTATCATTGCGTCCGTTGATGACGAGAAAGTGATTCAGTAGATCGCTGCACTCAAACACAGCAAGGTAAATGATAAGACAGCAAAATAGCTGATCATACGTTCAGAAGAGGTTATGTGATATGGTGCAAGTCAGTCATTTCCAATTCAACTGATATGAACATATGGATCTAGTGCTGCGTTCCTGCTTAAAGCCACTTCTCAGGAACATGTTCATTGCCGTGTACTTGGCAGCTTTCAAACCCTTCACTCCTGGGCTGTGTGAGAGAAATTCACCCGAATAGAGTAAGGGCACTGCTAGCTGCACACGCATTGCTACGTTGAAAACACTGTATGGTCAAAGTGAGGTGGTAGGCTGTTGCTTCTCTTCTTCCTGGGCCTACGCTTTTCTGATGGAAAAAGTACCTCGGAGAAAACTCTACTGTGGAAGCTCATTCCCCTTCAAGGATCACAAAGTGCTATGCTAGCATTCCCTCCTTTGCTGATGCGAATTCATTTCAGTAGCTCTTGGGATATGACACGAGCCAGAGATCCCATAGTGCAGCAAGGTACTTCCACAAGATGCTGACAAGAGTACTTCCTAGGTGAGACACCACTGCTTTCATCTCCTACTGAAATGAGAACATTGATAACACGTCAAATGGTGTGGATGGCTTTGGTGGAAAACACTTTTGGCACGACTTCATATAATTCCTGAATGATGCAGGGGAGCGCAAAGTGTTCACTGCTGTATTCTCAGAGTGGAATGAATGCCCCGGTAGGCCCATGCTGTACTTTTAGCTTCTTCGTCCTTTAATGCTTCACGAACGGGTGGAGTCCAAGGGACGTAGTATAGTCTCCACGCATTTCTTAGGCTACACTCTTCTTCTCCCATTACATCTAGTACTGAAATGAGAACATTGAGAAGACGTTCAACACTGAGACGGCATTGGAAAAAAAACCCGCTTCCGACGAAATAGGTGTATTCCCGAGTGATCTTGAGGAGAAAACAAATCTTGACGCATGTATTATCTTCCCCTGGCAGCCCCACAGGCTACTTGAGATTCACATTCCCTTAGATCTTCAGAGACTTGGAGTCTAAGTCACGTAGCATGGCCTAGCGGCCTTCCAACGACCGGATACGCTTTCCTCCCAGAACGCAGAATTTGGCGAAAACAGTGGTGGCCAAGCTTACTCTAGCTCATAGTTGGCATAGTCCTGTGCCAACTAGGGTTCTCTCATTTGTTTGGGGGAACGTGACTCCGGAACTCTTTGGCTAGCAAAGTTATCGCCTAGGTGATCATACAGAAAACCCATTGAAATGACGTTCTAAATCGGTCGGTTATATCGGCACCCCGTACTTTTCGCTCTCTACTGAAACGAGCCCATTGACCTAGTGTTACCCGCTGGAGATGAAATGTGCTAATAAGGCACTTGTGTGAAACATCCTGATTGCCTAGTTGTTTGGAAGCTTTCCATGAATTCCTTGCTGTTCTCTCAGAAGGAAATTCAGTCGAATAGAGTCAGTGGACTGTGAGCTTCATGTGCATATCAGCGTTCGAGAAAAGGTTTTGTCCACAAGACATAGTAGTCAGTACCTGCAGGAAATCTTCGGACTCTGATTTCTTGAAGGAAAAATTAGAGGGGCGAAAACCCCACACTCGCAGCTCATTGTCCCGCAAAGTTCAGCTACCGCTATGCTCCAGTTCATTCACTACGGATGGAAAATGATTTCAGTAGCGTTTTGGTTAGCACACAACCCACAGCTCTGATACATGAGACGACTTCTCTTTAAAGATAGAGTTAGGGTTAGGGCTAGCATTAGGGTTATGGTTAGGATTAGCTTTATTATTAGGGTTAGGGTTAGGGTTAGGGTGAGGGTTAATGATAGGTTTAGGAGTATGGTTGGGGTTAATGGTACATGTAGGTTTAGGGCCAGGGCTAAAGGTAGATGACGGCCGCGGGTGGAGGAAAGTGTGTCATAGACGATAGTGCATTTCATAGCTCTCATTGTGCTGTACTATCATTGCGTCCGTTGATGACGAGAAAGTGATTCAGTAGATCGCTGCACTCAAACACAGCAAGGTAAATGATAAGACAGCAAAATAGCTGATCATACGTTCTGAAGAGGTTATGTGATATGGTGCAAGTCAGTCATTTCCAATTCAACTGATATGAACATATGGATCTAGTGCTGCGTTCCTGCTTAAAGCCACTTCTCAGGAACATGTTCATTGCCGTGTACTTGGCAGCTTTCAAACCCTTCACTCCTGGGCTGTGTGAGAGAAATTCACCCGAATAGAGTAAGGGCAATGCTAGCTGCACACGCATTGCTACGTTGAAAACACTGTATGGTCAAAGTGAGGTGGTAGGCTGTTGCTTCTCTTCTTCCTGGGCCTACGCTTTTCTGATGGAAAAAGTACCTCGGAGAAAACTCTACTGTGGAAGCTCATTCCCCTTCAAGGATCACAAAGTGCTATGCTAGCATTCCCTCCTTTGCTGACGCGAATTCATTTCAGTAGCTCTTGGGATATGACACGAGCCAGAGATCCCATAGTGCAGCAAGGTACTTCCACAAGATGCTGACAAGAGTACTTCCTAGGTGAGACACCACTGCTTTCATCTCCTACTGAAATGAGAACATTGATAACACGTCAAATGGTGTGGATGGCTTTGGTGGAAAACACTTTTGGCACGACTTCATATAATTCCTGAATGATGCAGGGGAGCGCAAAGTGTTCACTGCTGTATTCTCAGAGTGGAATGAATGCCCCGGTAGGCCCATGCTGTACTTTTAGCTTCTTCGTCCTTTAATGCTTCACGAACGGGTGGAGTCCAAGGGACGTAGTATAGTCTCCACGCATTTCTTAGGCTACACTCTTCTTCTCCCATTACATCTAGTACTGAAATGAGAACATTGAGAAGACGTTCAACACTGAGACGGCATTGGAAAAAAAACCCGCTTCCGACGAAATAGGTGTATTCCCGAGTGATCTTGAGGAGAAAACAAATCTTGACGCATGTATTATCTTCCCCTGGCAGCCCCACAGGCTACTTGAGATTCACATTCCCTTAGATCTTCAGAGACTTGGAGTCTAAGTCACGTAGCATGGCCTAGCGGCCTTCCAACGACCGGATACGCTTTCCTCCCAGAACGCAGAATTTGGCGAAAACAGTGGTGGCCAAGCTTACTCTAGCTCATAGTTGGCATAGTCCTGTGCCAACTAGGGTTCTCTCATTTGTTTGGGGGAACGTGACTCCGGAACTCTTTGGCTAGCAAAGTTATCGCCTAGGTGATCATACAGAAAGCCCATTGAAATGACGTTCTAAATCGGTCGGTTATATCGGCACCCCGTACATTTCGCACTCTACTGAAACGAGCCCATTGACCTAGTGTTACCCGCTGGAGATGAAATGTGCTAATAAGGCACTTGTGTGAAACATCCTGATTGCCTAGTTGTTTGGAAGCTTTCCATGAATTCCTTGCTGTTCTCTCAGAAGGAAATTCAGTCGAATAGAGTCAGTGGACTGTGAGCTTCATGTGCATATCTACGTTCGAGAAAAGGTTTTGTCCACAAGACATAGTAGTCAGTACCTGCAGGAAATCTTCGGACTCTGATTTCTGGAAGGAAAAATTAGAGGGGCGAAAACCCCACACTCGCAGCTCATTGTCCCGCAAAGTTCAGCTACCGCTATGCTCCAGTTCATTCACTACGGATGGAAAATGATTTCAGTAGCATTTTGGTTAGCACACAACCCACAGCTCTGATACATGAGACGACTTCTCTTTAAATATAGAGTTAGGGTTAGGGCTAGCATTAGGGTTATGGTTAGGATTAGCTTTATTATTAGGGTTAGGGTTAGGGTTAGGGTGAGGGTTAATGATAGGTTTAGGAGTATGGTTGGGGTTAATGGTACATGTAGGTTTAGGGCCAGGGCTAAAGGTAGATGACGGCCGCGGGTGGAGGAAAGTGTGTCATAGACGATAGTGCATTTCATCGCTCTCATTGTGCTGTACTATCATTGCGTCCGTTGATGACGAGAAAGTGATTCAGTAGATCGCTGCACTCAAACACAGCAAGGTAAATGATAAGACAGCAAAATAGCTGATCATACGTTCTGAAGAGGTTATGTGATATGGTGCAAGTCAGTCATTTCCAATTCAACTGATATGAACATATGGATCTAGTGCTGCGTTCCTGCTTAAAGCCACTTCTCAGGAACATGTTCATTGCCGTGTACTTGGCAGCTTTCAAACCCTTCACTCCTGGGCTGTGTGAGAGAAATTCACCCGAATAGAGTAAGGGCACTGCTAGCTGCACACGCATTGCTACGTTGAAAACACTGTATGGCCAAAGTGAGGTGGTAGGCTGTTGCTTCTCTTCTTCCTGGGCCTACGCTTTTCTGATGGAAAAAGTACCTCGGAGAAAACTCTACTGTGGAAGCTCATTCCCCTTCAAGGATCACAAAGTGCTATGCTAGCATTCCCTCCTTTGCTGACGCGAATTCATTTCAGTAGCTCTTGGGATATGACACGAGCCAGAGATCCCATAGTGCAGCAAGGTACTTCCACAAGATGCTGACGAGAGTACTTCCTAGGTGAGACACCACTGCTTTCATCTCCTACTGAAATGAGAACATTGATAACACGTCAAATGGTGTGGATGGCTTTGGTGGAAAACACTTTTGGCACGACTTCATATAATTCCTGAATGATGCAGGGGAGCGCAAAGTGTTCACTGCTGTATTGTCAGAGTGGAATGAATGCCCCGGTAGGCCCATGCTGTACTTTTAGCTTCTTCGTCCTTTAATGCTTCACGAACGGGTGGAGTCCAAGGGACGTAGTATAGTCTCCACGCATTTCTTAGGCTACACTCTTCTTCTCCCATTACATCTAGTACTGAAATGAGAACATTGAGAAGACGTTCAACACTGAGACGGCATTGGAAAAAAAACCCGCTTCCGACGAAATAGGTGTATTCCCGAGTGATCTTGAGGAGAAAACAAATCTTGACGCATGTATTATCTTCCCCTGGCAGCCCCACAGGCTACTTGAGATTCACATTCCCTTAGATCTTCAGAGACTTGGAGTCTAAGTCACGTAGCATGGCCTAGCGGCCTTCCAACGACCGGATACGCTTTCCTCCCAGAACGCAGAATTTGGCGAAAACAGTGGTGGCCAAGCTTACTCTAGCTCATAGTTGGCATAGTCCTGTGCCAACTAGGGTTCTCTCATTTGTTTGGGGGAACGTGACTCCGGAACTCTTTGGCTAGCAAAGTTATCGCCTAGGTGATCATACAGAAAGCCCATTGAAATGACGTTCTAAATCGGTCGGTTATATCGGCACCCCGTACATTTCGCACTCTACTGAAACGAGCCCATTGACCTAGTGTTACCCGCTGGAGATGAAATGTGCTAATAAGGCACTTGTGTGAAACATCCTGATTGCCTAGTTGTTTGGAAGCTTTCCATGAATTCCTTGCTGTTCTCTCAGAAGGAAATTCAGTCGAATAGAGTCAGTGGACTGTGAGCTTCATGTGCATATCTACGTTCGAGAAAAGGTTTTGTCCACAAGACATAGTAGTCAGTACCTGCAGGAAATCTTCGGACTCTGATTTCTTGAAGGAAAAATTAGAGGGGCGAAAACCCCACACTCGCAGCTCATTGTCCCGCAAAGTTCAGCTACCGCTATGCTCCAGTTCATTCACTACGGATGGAAAATGATTTCAGTAGCATTTTGGTTAGCACACAACCCACAGCTCTGATACATGAGACGACTTCTCTTTAAAGATAGAGTTAGGGTTAGGGCTAGCATTAGGGTTATGGTTATGGTTAGGATTAGCTTTATTATTAGGGTTAGGGTTAGGGTTAGGGTGAGGGTTAATGATAGGTTTAGGAGTATGGTTGGGGTTAATGGTACATGTAGGTTTAGGGCCAGGGCTAAAGGTAGATGACGGCCGCGGGTGGAGGAAAGTGTGTCATAGACGATAGTGCATTTCATAGCTCTCATTGTGCTGTACTATCATTGCGTCCGTTGATGACGAGAAAGTGATTCAGTAGATCGCTGCACTCAAACACAGCAAGGTAAATGATAAGACAGCAAAATAGCTGATCATACGTTCTGAAGAGGTTATGTGATATGGTGCAAGTCAGTCATTTCCAATTCAACTGATATGAACATATGGATCTAGTGCTGCGTTCCTGCTTAAAGCCACTTCTCAGGAACATGTTCATTGCCGTGTACTTGGCAGCTTTCAAACCCTTCACTCCTGGGCTGTGTGAGAGAAATTCACCCGAATAGAGTAAGGGCACTGCTAGCTGCACACGCATTGCTACGTTGAAAACACTGTATGGTCAAAGTGAGGTGGTAGGCTGTTGCTTCTCTTCTTCCTGGGCCTACGCTTTTCTGATGGAAAAAGTACCTCGGAGAAAACTCTACTGTGGAAGCTCATTCCCCTTCAAGGATCACAAAGTGCTATGCTAGCATTCCCTCCTTTGCTGACGCGAATTCGTTTCAGTAGCTCTTGGGATATGACACGAGCCAGAGATCCCATAGTGCAGCAAGGTACTTCCACAAGATGCTGACGAGAGTACTTCCTAGGTGAGACACCACTGCTTTCATCTCCTACTGAAATGAGAACATTGATAACACGTCAAATGGTGTGGATGGCTTTGGTGGAAAACACTTTTGGCACGACTTCATATAATTCCTGAATGATGCAGGGGAGCACAAAGTGTTCACTGCTGTATTCTCAGAGTGGAATGAATGCCCCGGTAGGCCCATGCTGTACTTTTAGCTTCTTCGTCCTTTAATGCTTCACGAACGGGTGGAGTCCAAGGGACGTAGTATAGTCTCCACGCATTTCTTAGGCTACACTCTTCTTCTCCCATTACATCTAGTACTGAAATGAGAACATTGAGAAGACGTTCAACACTGAGACGGCATTGGAAAAAAAACCCGCTTCCGACGAAATAGGTGTATTCCCGAGTGATCTTGAGGAGAAAACAAATCTTGACGCATGTATTATCTTCCCCTGGCAGCCCCACAGGCTACTTGAGATTCACATTCCCTTAGATCTTCAGAGACTTGGAGTCTAAGTCACGTAGCATGGCCTAGCGGCCTTCCAACGACCGGATACGCTTTCCTCCCAGAACGCAGAATTTGGCGAAAACAGTGGTGGCCAAGCTTACTCTAGCTCATAGTTGGCATAGTCCTGTGCCAACTAGGGTTCTCTCATTTGTTTGGGGGAACGTGACTCCGGAACTCTTTGGCTAGCAAAGTTATCGCCTAGGTGATCATACAGAAAGCCCATTGAAATGACGTTCTAAATCGGTCGGTTATATCGGCACCCCGTACATTTCGCACTCTACTGAAACGAGCCCATTGACCTAGTGTTACCCGCTGGAGATGAAATGTGCTAATAAGGCACTTGTGTGAAACATCCTGATTGCCTAGTTGTTTGGAAGCTTTCCATGAATTCCTTGCTGTTCTCTCAGAAGGAAATTCAGTCGAATAGAGTCAGTGGACTGTGAGCTTCATGTGCATATCTACGTTCGAGAAAAGGTTTTGTCCACAAGACATAGTAGTCAGTACCTGCAGGAAATCTTCGGACTCTGATTTCTTGAAGGAAAAATTAGAGGGGCGAAAACCCCACACTCGCAGCTCATTGTCCCGCAAAGTTCAGCTACCGCTATGCTCCAGTTCATTCACTACGGATGGAAAATGATTTCAGTAGCATTTTGGTTAGCACACAACCCACAGCTCTGATACATGAGACGACTTCTCTTTAAAGATAGAGTTAGGGTTAGGGCTAGCATTAGGGTTATGGTTAGGATTAGCCTTATTATTAGGGTTAGGGTTAGGGTTAGGGTGAGGGTTAATGATAGGTTTAGGAGTATGGTTGGGGTTAATGGTACATGTAGGTTTAGGGCTAGGGCTAAAGGTAGATGACGGCAGCGGGTGGAGGAAAGTGTGTCATAGACGATAGTGCATTTCATAGCTCTCATTGTGCTGTACTATCATTGCGTCCGTTGATGACGAGAAAGTGATTCAGTAGATCGCTGCACTCAAACACAGCAAGGTAAATGATAAGACAGCAAAATAGCTGATCATACGTTCTGAAGAGGTTATGTGATATGGTGCAAGTCAGTCATTTCCAATTCAACTGATATGAACATATGGATCTAGTGCTGCGTTCCTGCTTAAAGCCACTTCTCAGGAACATGTTCATTGCCGTGTACTTGGCAGCTTTCAAACCCTTCACTCCTGGGCTGTGTGAGAGAAATTCACCCGAATAGAGTAAGGGCAATGCTAGCTGCACACGCATTGCTACGTTGAAAACACTGTATGGTCAAAGTGAGGTGGTAGGCTGTTGCTTCTCTTCTTCCTGGGCCTACGCTTTTCTGATGGAAAAAGTACCTCGGAGAAAACTCTACTGTGGAAGCTCATTCCCCTTCAAGGATCACAAAGTGCTATGCTAGCATTCCCTCCTTTGCTGACGCGAATTCGTTTCAGTAGCTCTTGGGATATGACACGAGCCAGAGATCCCATAGTGCAGCAAGGTACTTCCACAAGATGCTGACGAGAGTACTTCCTAGGTGAGACACCACTGCTTTCATCTCCTACTGAAATGAGAACATTGATAACACGTCAAATGGTGTGGATGGCGTTGGTGGAAAACACTTTTGGCACGACTTCATATAATTCCTGAATGATGCAGGGGAGCGCAAAGTGTTCACTGCTGTATTCTCAGAGTGGAATGAATGCCCCGGTAGGCCCATGCTGTACTTTTAGCTTCTTCGTCCTTTAATGCTTCACGAACGGGTGGAGTCCAAGGGACGTAGTATAGTCTCCACGCATTTCTTAGGCTACACTCTTCTTCTCCCATTACATCTAGTACTGAAATGAGAACATTGAGAAGACGTTCAACACTGAGACGGCATTGGAAAAAAAACCCGCTTCCGACGAAATAGGTGTATTCCCGAGTGATCTTGAGGAGAAAACAAATCTTGACGCATGTATTATCTTCCCCTGGCAGCCCCACAGGCTACTTGAGATTCACATTCCCTTAGATCTTCAGAGACTTGGAGTGTAAGTCACGTAGCATGGCCTAGCGGCCTTCCAACGACCGGATACGCTTTCCTCCCAGAACGCAGAATTTGGCGAAAACAGTGGTGGCCAAGCTTACTCTAGCTCATAGTTGGCATAGTCCTGTGCCAACTAGGGTTCTCTCATTTGTTTGGGGGAACGTGACTCCGGAAATCTTTGGCTAGCAAAGTTATCGCCTAGGTGATCATACAGAAAGCCCATTGAAATGACGTTCTAAATCGGTCGGTTATATCGGCACCCCGTACATTTCGCACTCTACTGAAACGAGCCCATTGACCTAGTGTTACCCGCTGGAGATGAAATGTGCTAATAAGGCACTTGTGTGAAACATCCTGATTGCCTAGTTGTTTGGAAGCTTTCCATGAATTCCTTGCTGTTCTCTCAAAAGGAAATTCAGTCGAATAGAGTCAGTGGACTGTGAGCTTCATGTGCATATCTACGTTCGAGAAAAGGTTTTGTCCACAAGACATAGTAGTCAGTACCTGCAGGAAATCTTCGGACTCTGATTTCTTGAAGGAAAAATTAGAGGGGCGAAAACCCCACACTCGCAGCTCATTGTCCCGCAAAGTTCAGCTACCGCTATGCTCCAGTTCATTCACTACGGATGGAAAATGATTTCAGTAGCATTTTGGTTAGCACACAACCCACAGCTCTGATACATGAGACGACTTCTCTTTAAAGATAGAGTTAGGGTTAGGGCTAGCATTAGGGTTATGGTTAGGATTAGCTTTATTATTAGGGTTAGGGTTAGGGTTAGGGTGAGGGTTAATGATAGGTTTAGGAGTATGGTTGGGGTTAATGGTACATGTAGGTTTAGGGCCAGGGCTAAAGGTAGATGACGGCCGCGGGTGGAGGAATGTGTGTCATAGACGATAGTGCATTTCATAGCTCTCATTGTGCTGTACTATCATTGCGTCCGTTGATGACGAGAAAGTGATTCAGTAGATCGCTGCACTCAAACACAGCAAGGTAAATGATAAGACAGCAAAATAGCTGATCATACGTTCTGAAGAGGTTATGTGATATGGTGCAAGTCAGTCATTTCCAATTCAACTGATATGAACATATGGATCTAGTGCTGCGTTCCTGCTTAAAGCCACTTCTCAGGAACATGTTCATTGCCGTGTACTTGGCAGCTTTCAAACCCTTCACTCCTGGGCTGTGTGAGAGAAATTCACCCGAATAGAGTAAGGGCACTGCTAGCTGCACACGCATTGCTACGTTGAAAACACTGTATGGTCAAAGTGAGGTGGTAGGCTGTTGCTTCTCTTCTTCCTGGGCCTACGCTTTTCTGATGGAAAAAGTACCTCGGAGAAAACTCTACTGTGGAAGCTCATTCCCCTTCAAGGATCACAAAGTGCTATGCTAGCATTCCCTCCTTTGCTGACGCGAATTCATTTCAGTAGCTCTTGGGATATGACACGAGCCAGAGATCCCATAGTGCAGCAAGGTACTTCCACAAGATGCTGACGAGAGTACTTCCTAGGTGAGACACCACTGCTTTCATCTCCTACTGAAATGAGAACATTGATAACACGTCAAATGGTGTGGATGGCTTTGGTGGAAAACACTTTTGGCACGACTTCATATAATTCCTGAATGATGCAGGGGAGCGCAAAGTGTTCACTGCTGTATTCTCAGAGTGGAATGAATGCCCCGGTAGGCCCATGCTGTACTTTTAGCTTCTTCGTCCTTTAATGCTTCACGAACGGGTGGAGTCCAAGGGACGTAGTATAGTCTCCACGCATTTCTTAGGCTACACTCTTCTTCTCCCATTACATCTAGTACTGAAATGAGAACATTGAGAAGACGTTCAACACTGAGACGGCATTGGAAAAAATACCCGCTTCCGACGAAATAGGTGTATTCCCGAGTGATCTTGAGGAGAAAACAAATCTTGACGCATGTATTATCTTCCCCTGGCAGCCCCACAGGCTACTTGAGATTCACATTCCCTTAGATCTTCAGAGACTTGGAGTCTAAGTCACGTAGCATGGCCTAGCGGCCTTCCAACGACCGGATACGCTTTCCTCCCAGAACGCAGAATTTGGCGAAAACAGTGGTGGCCAAGCTTACTCTAGCTCATAGTTGGCATAGTCCTGTGCCAACTAGGGTTCTCTCATTTGTTTGGGGGAACGTGACTCCGGAACTCTTTGGCTAGCAAAGTTATCGCCTAGGTGATCATACAGAAAGCCCATTGAAATGACGTTCTAAATCGGTCGGTTATATCGGCACCCCGTACATTTCGCACTCTACTGAAACGAGCCCATTGACCTAGTGTTACCCGCTGGAGATGAAATGTGCTAATAAGGCACTTGTGTGAAACATCCTGATTGCCTAGTTGTTTGGAAGCTTTCCATGAATTCCTTGCTGTTCTCTCAGAAGGAAATTCAGTCGAATAGAGTCAGTGGACTGTGAGCTTCATGTGCATATCTACGTTCGAGAAAAGGTTTTGTCCACAAGACATAGTAGTCAGTACCTGCAGGAAATCTTCGGACTCTGATTTCTTGAAGGAAAAATTAGAGGGGCGAAAACCCCACACTCGCAGCTCATTGTCCCGCAAAGTTCAGCTACCGCTATGCTCCAGTTCATTCACTACGGATGGAAAATGATTTCAGTAGCGTTTTGGTTAGCACACAACCCACAGCTCTGATACATGAGACGACTTCTCTTTAAAGATAGAGTTAGGGTTAGGGCTAGCATTAGGGTTATGGTTAGGATTAGCTTTATTATTAGGGTTAGGGTTAGGGTTAGGGTGAGGGTTAATGATAGGTTTAGGAGTATGGTTGGGGTTAATGGTACATGTAGGTTTAGGGCCAGGGCTAAAGGTAGATGACGGCCGCGGGTGGAGGAATGTGTGTCATAGACGATAGTGCATTTCATAGCTCTCATTGTGCTGTACTATCATTGCGTCCGTTGATGACGAGAAAGTGATTCAGTAGATCGCTGCACTCAAACACAGCAAGGTAAATGATAAGACAGCAAAATAGCTGATCATACGTTCTGAAGAGGTTATGTGATATGGTGCAAGTCAGTCATTTCCAATTCAACTGATATGAACATATGGATCTAGTGCTGCGTTCCTGCTTAAAGCCACTTCTCAGGAACATGTTCATTGCCGTGTACTTGGCAGCTTTCAAACCCTTCACTCCTGGGCTGTGTGAGAGAAATTCACCCGAATAGAGTAAGGGCACTGCTAGCTGCACACGCATTGCTACGTTGAAAACACTGTATGGTCAAAGTGAGGTGGTAGGCTGTTGCTTCTCTTCTTCCTGGGCCTACGCTTTTCTGATGGAAAAAGTACCTCGGAGAAAACTCTACTGTGGAAGCTCATTCCCCTTCAAGGATCACAAAGTGCTATGCTAGCATTCCCTCCTTTGCTGACGCGAATTCATTTCAGTAGCTCTTGGGATATGACACGAGCCAGAGATCCCATAGTGCAGCAAGGTACTTCCACAAGATGCTGACGAGAGTACTTCCTAGGTGAGACACCACTGCTTTCATCTCCTACTGAAATGAGAACATTGATAACACGTCAAATGGTGTGGATGGCTTTGGTGGAAAACACTTTTGGCACGACTTCATATAATTCCTGAATGATGCAGGGGAGCGCAAAGTGTTCACTGCTGTATTCTCAGAGTGGAATGAATGCCCCGGTAGGCCCATGCTGTACTTTTAGCTTCTTCGTCCTTTAATGCTTCACGAACGGGTGGAGTCCAAGGGACGTAGTATAGTCTCCACGCATTTCTTAGGCTACACTCTTCTTCTCCCATTACATCTAGTACTGAAATGAGAACATTGAGAAGACGTTCAACACTGAGACGGCATTGGAAAAAAAACCCGCTTCCGACGAAATAGGTGTATTCCCGAGTGATCTTGAGGAGAAAACAAATCTTGACGCATGTATTATCTTCCCCTGGCAGCCCCACAGGCTACTTGAGATTCACATTCCCTTAGATCTTCAGAGACTTGGAGTGTAAGTCACGTAGCATGGCCTAGCGGCCTTCCAACGACCGGATACGCTTTCCTCCCAGAACGCAGAATTTGGCGAAAACAGTGGTGGCCAAGCTTACTCTAGCTCATAGTTGGCATAGTCCTGTGCCAACTAGGGTTCTCTCATTTGTTTGGGGGAACGTGACTCCGGAACTCTTTGGCTAGCAAAGTTATCGCCTAGGTGATCATACAGAAAGCCCATTGAAATGACGTTCTAAATCGGTCGGTTATATCGGCACCCCGTACATTTCGCACTCTACTGAAACGAGCCCATTGACCTAGTGTTACCCGCTGGAGATGAAATGTGCTAATAAGGCACTTGTGTGAAACATCCTGATTGCCTAGTTGTTTGGAAGCTTTCCATGAATTCCTTGCTGTTCTCTCAGAAGGAAATTCAGTCGAATAGAGTCAGTGGACTGTGAGCTTCATGTGCATATCTACGTTCGAGAAAAGGTTTTGTCCACAAGACATAGTAGTCAGTACCTGCAGGAAATCTTCGGACTCTGATTTCTTGAAGGAAAAATTAGAGGGGCGAAAACCCCACACTCGCAGCTCATTGTCCCGCAAAGTTCAGCTACCGCTATGCTCCAGTTCATTCACTACGGATGGAAAATGATTTCAGTAGCGTTTTGGTTAGCACACAACCCACAGCTCTGATACATGAGACGACTTCTCTTTAAAGATAGAGTTAGGGTTAGGGCTAGCATTAGGGTTATGGTTAGGATTAGCTTTATTATTAGGGTTAGGGTTAGGGTTAGGGTGAGGGTTAATGATAGGTTTAGGAGTATGGTTGGGGTTAATGGTACATGTAGGTTTAGGGCTAGGGCTAAAGGTAGATGACGGCCGCGGGTGGAGGAAAGTGTGTCATAGACGATAGTGCATTTCATAGCTCTCATTGTGCTGTACTATCATTGCGTCCGTTGATGACGAGAAAGTGATTCAGTAGATCGCTGCACTCAAACACAGCAAGGTAAATGATAAGACAGCAAAATAGCCGATCATACGTTCTGAAGAGGTTGTGTGATATGGTGCAAGTCAGTCATTTCCAATTCAACTGATATGAACATATGGATCTAGTGCTGCGTTCCTGCTTAAAGCCACTTCTCAGGAACATGTTCATTGCCGTGTACTTGGCAGCTTTCAAACCCTTCACTCCTGGGCTGTGTGAGAGAAATTCACCCGAATAGAGTAAGGGCACTGCTAGCTGCACACGCATTGCTACGTTGAAAACACTGTATGGTCAACGTGAGGTGGTAGGCTGTTGCTTCTCTTCTTCCTGGGCCTACGCTTTTCTGATGGAAAAAGTACCTCGGAGAAAACTCTACTGTGGAAGCTCATTCCCCTTCAAGGATCACAAAGTGCTATGCTAGCATTCCCTCCTTTGCTGACGCGAATTCATTTCAGTAGCTCTTGGGATATGACACGAGCCAGAGATCCCATAGTGCAGCAAGGTACGTCCACAAGATGCTGACGAGAGTACTTCCTAGGTGAGACACCACTGCTTTCATCTCCTACTGAAATGAGAACATTGATAACACATCAAATGGTGTGGATGGCTTTGGTGGAAAACACTTTTGGCACGACTTCATATAATTCCTGAATGATGCAGGGGAGCGCAAAGTGTTCACTGCTGTGTTCTCAGAGTGGAATGAATGCCCCGGTAGGCCCATGCTGTACTTTTAGCTTCTTCGTCCTTTAATGCTTCACGAACGGGTGGAGTCCAAGGGACGTAGTATAGTCTCCACGCATTACTTAGGCTACACTCTTCTTCTCCCATTACATCTAGTACTGAAATGAGAACATTGAGAAGACGTTCAACACTGAGACGGCATTGGAAAAAAAACCCGCTTCCGACGAAATAGGTGTATTCCCGAGTGATCTTGAGGAGAAAACAAATCTTGACTCATGTATTATCTTCCCCTGGCAGCCCCACAGGCTACTTGAGATTCACATTCCCTTAGATCTTCAGAGACTTGGAGTCTAAGTCACGTAGCATGGCCTAGCGGCCTTCCAACGACCGGATACGCTTTCCTCCCAGAACGCAGAATTTGGCGAAAACAGTGGTGGCCAAGCTTACTCTAGCTCATAGTTGGCATAGTCCTGTGCCAACTAGGGTTCTCTCATTTGTTTGGGGGAACGTGACTCCGGAACTCTTTGGCTAGCAAAGTTATCGCCTAGGTGATCATACAGAAAGCCCATTGAAATGACGTTCTAAATCGGTCGGTTATATCGGCACCCCGTACATTTCGCACTCTACTGAAACGAGCCCATTGACCTCGTGTTACCCGCTGGAGATGAAATGTGCTAATAAGGCACTTGTGTGAAACATCCTGATTGCCTAGTTGTTTGGAAGCTTTCCATGAATTCCTTGCTGTTCTCTCAGAAGGAAATTCAGTCGAATAGAGTCAGTGGACTGTGAGCTTCATGTGCATATCTACGTTCGAGAAAAGGTTTTGTCCACAAGACATAGTAGTCAGTACCTGCAGGAAATCTTCGGACTCTGATTTCTTGAAGGAAAAATTAGAGGGGCGAAAACCCCACACTCGCAGCTCATTGTCCCGCAAAGTTCAGCTACCGCTATGCTCCAGTTCATTCACTACGGATGGAAAATGATTTCAGTAGCGTTTTGGTTAGCACACAACCCACAGCTCTGATACATGAGACGACTTCTCTTTAAAGATAGAGTTAGGGTTAGGGCTAGCATTAGGGTTATGGTTAGGATTAGCTTTATTATTAGGGTTAGGGTTAGGGTTAGGGTGAGGGTTAATGATAGGTTTAGGAGTATGGTTGGGGTTAATGGTACATGTAGGTTTAGGGCCAGGGCTAAAGGTAGATGACGGCCGCGGGTGGAGGAAAGTGTGTCATAGACGATAGTGCATTTCATAGCTCTCATTGTGCTGTACTATCATTGCGTCCGTTGATGACGAGAAAGTGATTCAGTAGATCGCTGCACTCAAACACAGCAAGGTAAATGATAAGACAGCAAAATAGCTGATCATACGTTCTGAAGAGGTTATGTGATATGGTGCAAGTCAGTCATTTCCAATTCAACTGATATGAACATATGGATCTAGTGCTGCGTTCCTGCTTAACGCCACTTCTCAGGAACATGTTCATTGCCGTGTACTTGGCAGCTTTCAAATCCTTCACTCCTGGGCTGTGTGAGAGAAATTCACCCGAATAGAGTAAGGGCACTGCTAGCTGCACACGCATTGCTACGTTGAAAACACTGTATGGTCAAAGTGAGGTGGTAGGCTGTTGCTTCTCTTCTTCCTGGGCCTACGCTTTTCTGATGGAAAAAGTACCTCGGAGAAAACTCTACTGTGGAAGCTCATTCCCCTTCAAGGATCACAAAGTGCTATGCTAGCATTCCCTCCTTTGCTGACGCGAATTCATTTCAGTAGCTCTTGGGATATGACACGAGCCAGAGATCCCATAGTGCAGCAAGGTACTTCCACAAGATGCTGACGAGAGTACTTCCTAGGTGAGACACCACTGCTTTCATCTCCTACTGAAATGAGAACATTGATAACACGTCAAATGGTGTGGATGGCTTTGGTGGAAAACACTTTTGGCACGACTTCATATAATTCCTGAATGATGCAGGGGAGCGCAAAGTGTTCACTGCTGTATTCTCAGAGTGGAATGAATGCCCCGGTAGGCCCATGCTGTACTTTTAGCTTCTTCGTCCTTTAATGCTTCACGAACGGGTGGAGTCCAAGGGACGTAGTATAGTCTCCACGCATTTCTTAGGCTACACTCTTCTTCTCCCATTACATCTAGTACTGAAATGAGAACATTGAGAAGACGTTCAACACTGAGACGGCATTGGAAAAAAAACCCGCTTCCGACGAAATAGGTGTATTCCCGAGTGATCTTGAGGAGAAAACAAATCTTGACGCATGTATTATCTTCCCCTGGCAGCCCCACAGGCTACTTGAGATTCACATTCCCTTAGATCTTCAGAGACTTGGAGTCTAAGTCACGTAGCATGGCCTAGCGGCCTTCCAACGACCGGATACGCTTTCCTCCCAGAACGCAGAATTTGGCGAAAACAGTGGTGGCCACTCTTACTCTAGCTCATAGTTGGCATAGTCCTGTGCCAACTAGGGTTCTCTCATTTGTTTGGGGGAACGTGACTCCGGAACTCTTTGGCTAGCAAAGTTATCGCCTAGGTGATCATACAGAAAGCCCATTGAAATGACGTTCTAAATCGGTCGGTTATATCGGCACCCCGTACATTTCGCACTCTACTGAAACGAGCCCATTGACCTAGTGTTACCCGCTGGAGATGAAATGTGCTAATAAGGCACTTGTGTGAAACATCCTGATTGCCTAGTTGTTTGGAAGCTTTCCATGAATTCCTTGCTGTTCTCTCAGAAGGAAATTCAGTCGAATAGAGTCAGTGGACTGTGAGCTTCATGTGCATATCTACGTTCGAGAAAAGGTTTTGTCCACAAGACATAGTAGTCAGTACCTGCAGGAAATCTTCGGACTCAGATTTCTTGAAGGAAAAATTAGAGGGGCGAAAACCCCACACTCGCAGCTCATTGTCCCGCAAAGTTCAGCTACCGCTATGCTCCAGTTCATTCACTACGGATGGAAAATGATTTCAGTAGCGTTTTGGTTAGCACACAGCCCACAGCTCTGATACATGAGACGACTTCTCTTTAAAGATAGAGTTAGGGTTAGGGCTAGCATTAGGGTTATGGTTAGGATTAGCTTTATTATTAGGGTTAGGGTTAGGGTTAGGGTAAGGGTTAATGATAGGTTTAGGAGTATGGTTGGGGTTAATGGTACATGTAGGTTTAGGGCTAGGGCTAAAGGTAGATGACGGCCGCGGGTGGAGGAAAGTGTGTCATAGACGATAGTGCATTTCATAGCTCTCATTGTGCTGTACTATCATTGCGTCCGTTGATGACGAGAAAGTGATTCAGTAGATCGCTGCACTCAAACACAGCAAGGTAAATGATAAGACAGCAAAATAGCTGATCATACGTTCTGAAGAGGTTATGTGATATGGTGCAAGTCAGTCATTTCCAATTCAACTGATATGAACATATGGATCTAGTGCTGCGTTCCTGCTTAACGCCACTTCTCAGGAACATGTTCATTGCCGTGTACTTGGCAGCTTTCAAATCCTTCACTCCTGGGCTGTGTGAGAGAAATTCACCCGAATAGAGTAAGGGCACTGCTAGCTGCACACGCATTGCTACGTTGAAAACACTGTATGGTCAAAGTGAGGTGGTAGGCTGTTGCTTCTCTTCTTCCTGGGCCTACGCTTTTCTGATGGAAAAAGTACCTCGGAGAAAACTCTACTGTGGAAGCTCATTCCCCTTCAAGGATCACAAAGTGCTATGCTAGCATTCCCTCCTTTGCTGACGCGAATTCATTTCAGTAGCTCTTGGGATATGACACGAGCCAGAGATCCCATAGTGCAGCAAGGTACTTCCACAAGATGCTGACGAGAGTACTTCCTAGGTGAGACACCACTGCTTTCATCTCCTACTGAAATGAGAACATTGATAACACGTCAAATGGTGTGGATGGCTTTGGTGGAAAACACTTTTGGCACGACTTCATATAATTCCTGAATGATGCAGGGGAGCGCAAAGTGTTCACTGCTGTATTCTCAGAGTGGAATGAATGCCCCGGTAGGCCCATGCTGTACTTTTAGCTTCTTCGTCCTTTAATGCTTCACGAACGGGTGGAGTCCAAGGGACGTAGTATAGTCTCCACGCATTTCTTAGGCTACACTCTTCTTCTCCCATTACATCTAGTACTGAAATGAGAACATTGAGAAGACGTTCAACACTGAGACGGCATTGGAAAAAAAACCCGCTTCCGACGAAATAGGTGTATTCCCGAGTGATCTTGAGGAGAAAACAAATCTTGACGCATGTATTATCTTCCCCTGGCAGCCCCACAGGCTACTTGAGATTCACATTCCCTTAGATCTTCAGAGACTTGGAGTCTAAGTCACGTAGCATGGCCTAGCGGCCTTCCAACGACCGGATACGCTTTCCTCCCAGAACGCAGAATTTGGCGAAAACAGTGGTGGCCAAGCTTACTCTAGCTCATAGTTGGCATAGTCCTGTGCCAACTAGGGTTCTCTCATTTGTTTGGGGGAACGTGACTCCGGAACTCTTTGGCTAGCAAAGTTATCGCCTAGGTGATCATACAGAAAGCCCATTGAAATGACGTTCTAAATCGGTCGGTTATATCGGCACCCCGTACATTTCGCACTCTACTGAAACGAGCCCATTGACCTAGTGTTACCCGCTGGAGATGAAATGTGCTAATAAGGCACTTGTGTGAAACATCCTGATTGCCTAGTTGTTTGGAAGCTTTCCATGAATTCCTTGCTGTTCTCTCAGAAGGAAATTCAGTCGAATAGAGTCAGTGGACTGTGAGCTTCATGTGCATATCTACGTTCGAGAAAAGGTTTTGTCCACAAGACATAGTAGTCAGTACCTGCAGGAAATCTTCGGACTCAGATTTCTTGAAGGAAAAATTAGAGGGGCGAAAACCCCACACTCGCAGCTCATTGTCCCGCAAAGTTCAGCTACCGCTATGCTCCAGTTCATTCACTACGGATGGAAAATGATTTCAGTAGCGTTTTGGTTAGCACACAGCCCACAGCTCTGATACATGAGACGACTTCTCTTTAAAGATAGAGTTAGGGTTAGGGCTAGCATTAGGGTTATGGTTAGGATTAGCTTTATTATTAGGGTTAGGGTTAGGGTTAGGGTAAGGGTTAATGATAGGTTTAGGAGTATGGTTGGGGTTAATGGTACATGTAGGTTTAGGGCTAGGGCTAAAGGTAGATGACGGCCGCGGGTGGAGGAAAGTGTGTCATAGACGATAGTGCATTTCATAGCTCTCATTGTGCTGTACTATCATTGTGTCCGTTGATGACGAGAAAGTGATTCAGTAGATCGCTGCACTCAAACACAGCAAGGTAAATGATAAGACAGCAAAATAGCTGATCATACGTTCTGAAGAGGTTATGTGATATGGTGCAAGTCAGTCATTTCCAATTCAACTGATATGAACATATGGATCTAGTGCTGCGTTCCTGCTTAAAGCCACTTCTCAGGAACATGTTCATTGCCGTGTACTTGGCAGCTTTCAAACCCTTCACTCCTGGGCTGTGTGAGAGAAATTCACCCGAATAGAGTAAGGGCACTGCTAGCTGCACACGCATTGCTACGTTGAAAACACTGTATGGTCAAAGTGAGGTGGTAGGCTGTTGCTTCTCTTCTTCCTGGGCCTACGCTTTTCTGATGGAAAAAGTACCTCGGAGAAAACTCTACTGTGGAAGCTCATTCCCCTTCAAGGATCACAAAGTGCTATGCTAGCATTCCCTCCTTTGCTGACGCGAATTCATTTCAGTAGCTCTTGGGATATGACACGAGCCAGAGATCCCATAGTGCAGCAAGGTACTTCCACAAGATGCTGACGAGAGTACTTCCTAGGTGAGACACCACTGCTTTCATCTCCTACTGAAATGAGAACATTGATAACACGTCAAATGGTGTGGATGGCTTTGGTGGAAAACACTTTTGGCACGACTTCATATAATTCCTGAATGATGCAGGGGAGCGCAAAGTGTTCACTGCTGTGTTCTCAGAGTGGAATGAATGCCCCGGTAGGCCCATGCTGTACTTTTAGCTTCTTCGTCCTTTAATGCTTCACGAACGGGTGGAGTCCAAGGGACGTAGTATAGTCTTCACGCATTTCTTAGGCTACACTCTTCTTCTCCCATTACATCTAGTACTGAAATGAGAACATTGAGAAGACGTTCAACACTGAGACGGCATTGGAAAAAAAACCCGCTTCCAACGAAATAGGTGTATTCCCGAGTGATCTTGAGGAGAAAACAAATCTTGACGCATGTATTATCTTCCCCTGGCAGCCCCACAGGCTACTTGAGATTCACATTCCCTTAGATCTTCAGAGACTTGGAGTCTAAGTCACGTAGCATGGCCTAGCGGCCTTCCAACGACCGGATACGCTTTCCTCCCAGAACGCAGAATTTGGCGAAAACAGTGGTGGCCAAGCTTACTCTAGCTCATAGTTGGCATAGTCCTGTGCCAACTAGGGTTCTCTCATTTGTTTGGGGGAACGTGACTCCGGAACTCTTTGGCTAGCAAAGTTATCGCCTAGGTGATCATACAGAAAGCCCATTGAAATGACGTTCTAAATCGGTCGGTTATATCGGCACCCCGTACATTTCGCACTCTACTGAAACGAGCCCATTGACCTAGTGTTACCCGCTGGAGATGAAATGTGCTAATAAGGCACTTGTGTGAAACATCCTGATTGCCTAGTTTTTGGAAGCTTTCCATGAATTCCTTGCTGTTCTCTCAGAAGGAAATTCAGTCGAATAGAGTCAGTGTACTGTGAGCTTCATGTGCATATCTACGTTCGAGAAAAGGTTTTGTCCACAAGACATGGTAGTCAGTACCTGCAGGAAATCTTCGGACTCAGATTTCTTGAAGGAAAAATTAGAGGGGCGAAAACCCCACACTCGCAGCTCATTGTCCCGCAAAGTTCAGCTACCGCTATGCTCCAGTTCATTCACTACGGATGGAAAATGATTTCAGTAGCATTTTGGTTAGCACACAACCCACAGCTCTGATACATGAGACGACTTCTCTTTAAAGATAGAGTTAGGGTTAGGGCTAGCATTAGGGTTATTGTTAGGATTAGCTTTATTATTAGGGTTAGGGTTAGGGTTAGGGTGAGGGTTAATGATAGGTTTAGGAGTATGGTTGGGGTTAATGGTACATGTAGGTTTAGGGCTAGGGCTAAAGGTAGATGACGGCCGCGGGTGGAGGAAAGTGTGTCATAGACGATAGTGCATTTCATAGCTCTCATTGTGCTGTACTATCATTGCGTCCGTTGATGACGAGAAAGTGATTCAGTAGATCGCTGCACTCAAACACAGCAAGGTAAATGATAAGACAGCAAAATAGCTGATCATACGTTCAGAAGAGGTTATGTGATATGGTGCAAGTCAGTCATTTCCAATTCAACTGATATGAACATATGGATCTAGTGCTGCGTTCCTGCTTAAAGCCACTTCTCAGGAACATGTTCATTGCCGTGTACTTGGCAGCTTTCAAATCCTTCACTCCTGGGCTGTGTGAGAGAAATTCACCCGAATAGAGTAAGGGCACTGCTAGCTGCACACGCATTGCTACGTTGAAAACACTGTATGGTCAAAGTGAGGTGGTAGGCTGTTGCTTCTCTTCTTCCTGGGCCTACGCTTTTCTGATGGAAAAAGTACCTCGGAGAAAACTCTACTGTGGAAGCTCATTCCCCTTCAAGGATCACAAAGTGCTATGCTAGCATTCCCTCCTTTGCTGACGCGAATTCATTTCAGTAGCTCTTGGGATATGACACGAGCCAGAGATCCCATAGTGCAGCAAGGTACTTCCACAAGATGCTGACAAGAGTACTTCCTAGGTGAGACACCACTGCTTTCATCTCCTACTGAAATGAGAACATTGATAACACGTCAAATGGTGTGGATGGCTTTGGTGGAAAACACTTTTGGCACGACTTCATATAATTCCTGAATGATGCAGGGGAGCACAAAGTGTTCACTGCTGTATTCTCAGAGTGGAATGAATGCCCCGGTAGGCCCATGCTGTACTTTTAGCTTCTTCGTCCTTTAATGCTTCACGAACGGGTGGAGTCCAAGGGACGTAGTATAGTCTCCACGCATTTCTTAGGCTACACTCTTCTTCTCCCATTACATCTAGTACTGAAATGAGAACATTGAGAAGACGTTCAACACTGAGACGGCATTGGAAAAAAAACCCGCTTCCGACGAAATAGGTGTATTCCCGAGTGATCTTGAGGAGAAAACAAATCTTGACGCATGTATTATCTTCCCCTGGCAGCCCCACAGGCTACTTGAGATTCACATTCCCTTAGATCTTCAGAGACTTGGAGTCTAAGTCACGTAGCATGGCCTAGCGGCCTTCCAACGACCGGATACGCTTTCCTCCCAGAACGCAGAATTTGGCGAAAACAGTGGTGGCCAAGCTTACTCTAGCTCATAGTTGGCATAGTCCTGTGCCAACTAGGGTTCTCTCATTTGTTTGGGGGAACGTGACTCCGGAACTCTTTGGCTAGCAAAGTTATCGCCTAGGTGATCATACAGAAAGCCCATTGAAATGACGTTCTAAATCGGTCGGTTATATCGGCACCCCGTACATTTCGCACTCTACTGAAACGAGCCCATTGACCTAGTGTTACCCGCTGGAGATGAAATGTGCTAATAAGGCACTTGTGTGAAACATCCTGATTGCCTAGTTGTTTGGAAGCTTTCCATGAATTCCTTGCTGTTCTCTCAGAAGGAAATTCAGTCGAATAGAGTCAGTGGACTGTGAGCTTCATGTGCATATCTACGTTCGAGAAAAGGTTTTGTCCACAAGACATAGTAGTCAGTACCTGCAGGAAATCTTCGGACTCAGATTTCTTGAAGGAAAAATTAGAGGGGCGAAAACCCCACACTCGCAGCTCATTGTCCCGCAAAGTTCAGCTACCGCTATGCTCCAGTTCATTCACTACGGATGGAAAATGATTTCAGTAGCGTTTTGGTTAGCACACAGCCCACAGCTCTGATACATGAGACGACTTCTCTTTAAAGATAGAGTTAGGGTTAGGGCTAGCATTAGGGTTATTGTTAGGATTAGCTTTATTATTAGGGTTAGGGTTAGGGTTAGGGTGAGGGTTAATGATAGGTTTAGGAGTATGGTTGGGGTTAATGGTACATGTAGGTTTAGGGCTAGGGCTAAAGGTAGATGACGGCCGCGGGTGGAGGAAAGTGTGTCATAGACGATAGTGCATTTCATAGCTCTCATTGTGCTGTACTATCATTGCGTCCGTTGATGACGAGAAAGTGATTCAGTAGATCGCTGCACTCAAACACAGCAAGGTAAATGATAAGACAGCAAAATAGCTGATCATACGTTCTGAAGAGGTTATGTGATATGGTGCAAGTCAGTCATTTCCAATTCAACTGATATGAACATATGGATCTAGTGCTGCGTTCCTGCTTAAAGCCACTTCTCAGGAACATGTTCATTGCCGTGTACTTGGCAGCTTTCAAACCCTTCACTCCTGGGCTGTGTGAGAGAAATTCACCCGAATAGAGTAAGGGCACTGCTAGCTGCACACGCATTGCTACGTTGAAAACACTGTATGGTCAAAGTGAGGTGGTAGGCTGTTGCTTCTCTTCTTCCTGGGCCTACGCTTTTCTGATGGAAAAAGTACCGCGGAGAAAACTCTACTGTGGAAGCTCATTCCCCTTCAAGGATCACAAAGTGCTATGCTAGCATTCCCTCCTTTGCTGACGCGAATTCGTTTCAGTAGCTCTTTGGATATGACACGAGCCAGAGATCCCATAGTGCAGCAAGGTACTTCCACAAGATGCTGACGAGAGTACTTCCTAGGTGAGACACCACTGCTTTCATCTCCTACTGAAATGAGAACATTGATAACACGTCAAATGGTGTGGATGGCTTTGGTGGAAAACACTTTTGGCACGACTTCATATAATTCCTGAATGATGCAGGGGAGCGCAAAGTGTTCACTGCTGTATTGTCAGAGTGGAATGAATGCCCCGGTAGGCCCATGCTGTACTTTTAGCTTCTTCGTCCTTTAATGCTTCACGAACGGGTGGAGTCCAAGGGACGTAGTATAGTCTCCACGCATTTCTTAGGCTACACTCTTCTTCTCCCATTACATCTAGTACTGAAATGAGAACATTGAGAAGACGTTCAACACTGAGACGGCATTGGAAAAAAAACCCGCTTCCGACGAAATAGGTGTATTCCCGAGTGATCTTGAGGAGAAAACAAATCTTGACGCATGTATTATCTTCCCCTGGCAGCCCCACAGGCTACTTGAGATTCACATTCCCTTAGATCTTCAGAGACTTGGAGTGTAAGTCACGTAGCATGGCCTAGCGGCCTTCCAACGACCGGATACGCTTTCCTCCCAGAACGCAGAATTTGGCGAAACATGGTGGCCAAGCTTACTCTAGCTCATAGTTGGCATAGTCCTGTGCCAACTAGGGTTCTCTCATTTGTTTGGGGGAACGTGACTCCGGAACTCTTTGGCTAGCAAAGTTATCGCCTAGGTGATCATACAGAAAACCCATTGAAATGACGTTCTAAATCGGTCGGTTATATCGGCACCCCGTACATTTCGCACTCTACTGAAACGAGCCCATTGACCTAGTGTTACCCGCTGGAGATGAAATGTGCTAATAAGGCACTTGTGTGAAACATCCTGATTGCCTAGTTGTTTGGAAGCTTTCCATGAATTCCTTGCTGTTCTCTCAGAAGGAAATTCAGTCGAATAGAGTCAGTGGACTGTGAGCTTCATGTGCATATCTACGTTCGAGAAAAGGTTTTGTCCACAAGACATAGTAGTCAGTACCTGCAGGAAATCTTCGGACTCTGATTTCTGGAAGGAAAAATTAGAGGGGCGAAAACCCCACACTCACAGCTCATTGTCCCGCAAAGTTCAGCTACCGCTATGCTCCAGTTCATTCACTACTGATGGAAAATGATTTCAGAAGCATTTTGGTTAGCACACAACCCACAGCTCTGATACATGAGACGACTTCTCTTTAAAGATAGAGTTAGGGTTAGGGCTAGCATTAGGGTTATGGTTAGGATTAGCTTTATTATTAGGGTTAGGGTTAGGGTTAGGGTGAGGGTTAATGATAGGTTTAGGAGTATGGTTGGGGTTAATGGTACATGTAGGTTTAGGGCTAGGGCTAAAGGTAGATGACGGCCGCGGGAGGAGGAAAGTGTGTCATAGACGATAGTGCATTTCATAGCTCTCATTGTGCTGTACTATCATTGCGTCCGTTGATGACGAGAAAGTGATTCAGTAGATCGCTGCACTCAAACACAGCAAGGTAAATGATAAGACAGCAAAATAGCTGATCATACGTTCTGAAGAGGTTATGTGATATGGTGCAAGTCAGTCATTTCCAATTCAACTGATATGAACATATGGATCTAGTGCTGCGTTCCTGCTTAAAGCCACTTCTCAGGAACATGTTCATTGCCGTGTACTTGGCAGCTTTCAAATCCTTCACTCCTGGGCTGTGTGAGAGAAATTCACCCGAATAGAGTAAGGGCACTGCTAGCTGCACACGCATTGCTACGTTGAAAACACTGTATGGTCAAAGTGAGGTGGTAGGCTGTTGCTTCTCTTCTTCCTGGGCCTACGCTTTTCTGATGGAAAAAGTACCTCGGAGAAAACTCTACTGTGGAAGCTCATTCCCCTTCAAGGATCACAAAGTGCTATGCTAGCATTCCCTCCTTTGCTGACGCGAATTCATTTCAGTAGCTCTTGGGATATGACACGAGCCAGAGATCCCATAGTGCAGCAAGGTACTTCCACAAGATGCTGACAAGAGTACTTCCTAGGTGAGACACCACTGCTTTCATCTCCTACTGAAATGAGAACATTGATAACACGTCAAATGGTGTGGATGGCTTTGGTGGAAAACACTTTTGGCACGACTTCATATAATTCCTGAATGATGCAGGGGAGCACAAAGTGTTCACTGCTGTATTCTCAGAGTGGAATGAATGCCCCGGTAGGCCCATGCTGTACTTTTAGCTTCTTCGTCCTTTAATGCTTCACGAACGGGTGGAGTCCAAGGGACGTAGTATAGTCTCCACGCATTTCTTAGGCTACACTCTTCTTCTCCCATTACATCTAGTACTGAAATGAGAACATTGAGAAGACGTTCAACACTGAGACGGCATTGGAAAAAAAACCCGCTTCCGACGAAATAGGTGTATTCCCGAGTGATCTTGAGGAGAAAACAAATCTTGACGCATGTATTATCTTCCCCTGGCAGCCCCACAGGCTACTTGAGATTCACATTCCCTTAGATCTTCAGAGACTTGGAGTCTAAGTCACGTAGCATGGCCTAGCGGCCTTCCAACGACCGGATACGCTTTCCTCCCAGAACGCAGAATTTGGCGAAAACAGTGGTGGCCAAGCTTACTCTAGCTCATAGTTGGCATAGTCCTGTGCCAACTAGGGTTCTCTCATTTGTTTGGGGGAACGTGACTCCGGAACTCTTTGGCTAGCAAAGTTATCGCCTAGGTGATCATACAGAAAGCCCATTGAAATGACGTTCTAAATCGGTCGGTTATATCGGCACCCCGTACATTTCGCACTCTACTGAAACGAGCCCATTGACCTAGTGTTACCCGCTGGAGATGAAATGTGCTAATAAGGCACTTGTGTGAAACATCCTGATTGCCTAGTTGTTTGGAAGCTTTCCATGAATTCCTTGCTGTTCTCTCAGAAGGAAATTCAGTCGAATAGAGTCAGTGGACTGTGAGCTTCATGTGCATATCTACGTTCGAGAAAAGGTTTTGTCCACAAGACATAGTAGTCAGTACCTGCAGGAAATCTTCGGACTCAGATTTCTTGAAGGAAAAATTAGAGGGGCGAAAACCCCACACTCGCAGCTCATTGTCCCGCAAAGTTCAGCTACCGCTATGCTCCAGTTCATTCACTACGGATGGAAAATGATTTCAGTAGCGTTTTGGTTAGCACACAGCCCACAGCTCTGATACATGAGACGACTTCTCTTTAAAGATAGAGTTAGGGTTAGGGCTAGCATTAGGGTTATTGTTAGGATTAGCTTTATTATTAGGGTTAGGGTTAGGGTTAGGGTGAGGGTTAATGATAGGTTTAGGAGTATGGTTGGGGTTAATGGTACATGTAGGTTTAGGGCTAGGGCTAAAGGTAGATGACGGCCGCGGGTGGAGGAAAGTGTGTCATAGACGATAGTGCATTTCATAGCTCTCATTGTGCTGTACTATCATTGCGTCCGTTGATGACGAGAAAGTGATTCAGTAGATCGCTGCACTCAAACACAGCAAGGTAAATGATAAGACAGCAAAATAGCTGATCATACGTTCTGAAGAGGTTATGTGATATGGTGCAAGTCAGTCATTTCCAATTCAACTGATATGAACATATGGATCTAGTGCTGCGTTCCTGCTTAAAGCCACTTCTCAGGAACATGTTCATTGCCGTGTACTTGGCAGCTTTCAAACCCTTCACTCCTGGGCTGTGTGAGAGAAATTCACCCGAATAGAGTGAGGGCACTGCTAGCTGCACACGCATTGCTACGTTGAAAACACTGTATGGTCAAAGTGAGGTGGTAGGCTGTTGCTTCTCTTCTTCCTGGGCCTACGCTTTTCTGATGGAAAAAGTACCTCGGAGAAAACTCTACTGTGGAAGCTCATTCCCCTTCAAGGATCACAAAGTGCTATGCTAGCATTCCCTCCTTTGCTGACGCGAATTCGTTTCAGTAGCTCTTTGGATATGACACGAGCCAGAGATCCCATAGTGCAGCAAGGTACTTCCACAAGATGCTGACGAGAGTACTTCCTAGGTGAGACACCACTGCTTTCATCTCCTACTGAAATGAGAACATTGATAACACGTCAAATGGTGTGGATGGCTTTGGTGGAAAACACTTTTGGCACGACTTCATATAATTCCTGAATGATGCAGGGGAGCGCAAAGTGTTCACTGCTGTATTGTCAGAGTGGAATGAATGCCCCGGTAGGCCCATGCTGTACTTTTAGCTTCTTCGTCCTTTAATGCTTCACGAACGGGTGGAGTCCAAGGGACGTAGTATAGTCTCCACGCATTTCTTAGGCTACACTCTTCTTCTCCCATTACATCTAGTACTGAAATGAGAACATTGAGAAGACGTTCAACACTGAGACGGCATTGGAAAAAAAACCCGCTTCCGACGAAATAGGTGTATTCCCGAGTGATCTTGAGGAGAAAACAAATCTTGACGCATGTATTATCTTCCCCTGGCAGCCCCACAGGCTACTTGAGATTCACATTCCCTTAGATCTTCAGAGACTTGGAGTGTAAGTCACGTAGCATGGCCTAGCGGCCTTCCAACGACCGGATACGCTTTCCTCCCAGAACGCAGAATTTGGCGAAACATGGTGGCCAAGCTTACTCTAGCTCATAGTTGGCATAGTCCTGTGCCAACTAGGGTTCTCTCATTTGTTTGGGGGAACGTGACTCCGGAACTCTTTGGCTAGCAAAGTTATCGCCTAGGTGATCATACAGAAAACCCATTGAAATGACGTTCTAAATCGGTCGGTTATATCGGCACCCCGTACATTTCGCACTCTACTGAAACGAGCCCATTGACCTAGTGTTACCCGCTGGAGATGAAATGTGCTAATAAGGCACTTGTGTGAAACATCCTGATTGCCTAGTTGTTTGGAAGCTTTCCATGAATTCCTTGCTGTTCTCTCAGAAGGAAATTCAGTCGAATAGAGTCAGTGGACTGTGAGCTTCATGTGCATATCTACGTTCGAGAAAAGGTTTTGTCCACAAGACATAGTAGTCAGTACCTGCAGGAAATCTTCGGACTCTGATTTCTGGAAGGAAAAATTAGAGGGGCGAAAACCCCACACTCACAGCTCATTGTCCCGCAAAGTTCAGCTACCGCTATGCTCCAGTTCATTCACTACTGATGGAAAATGATTTCAGAAGCATTTTGGTTAGCACACAACCCACAGCTCTGATACATGAGACGACTTCTCTTTAAAGATAGAGTTAGGGTTAGGGCTAGCATTAGGGTTATGGTTAGGATTAGCTTTATTATTAGGGTTAGGGTTAGGGTTAGGGTGAGGGTTAATGATAGGTTTAGGAGTATGGTTGGGGTTAATGGTACATGTAGGTTTAGGGCTAGGGCTAAAGGTAGATGACGGCCGCGGGAGGAGGAAAGTGTGTCATAGACGATAGTGCATTTCATAGCTCTCATTGTGCTGTACTATCATTGCGTCCGTTGATGACGAGAAAGTGATTCAGTAGATCGCTGCACTCAAACACAGCAAGGTAAATGATAAGACAGCAAAATAGCTGATCATACGTTCTGAAGAGGTTATGTGATATGGTGCAAGTCAGTCATTTCCAATTCAACTGATATGAACATATGGATCTAGTGCTGCGTTCCTGCTTAAAGCCACTTCTCAGGAACATGTTCATTGCCGTGTACTTGGCAGCTTTCAAATCCTTCACTCCTGGGCTGTGTGAGAGAAATTCACCCGAATAGAGTAAGGGCACTGCTAGCTGCACACGCATTGCTACGTTGAAAACACTGTATGGTCAAAGTGAGGTGTTAGGCTGTTGCTTCTCTTCTTCCTGGGCCTACGCTTTTCTGATGGAAAAAGTACCTCGGAGAAAACTCTACTGTGGAAGCTCATTCCCCTTCAAGGATCACAAAGTGCTATGCTAGCATTCCCTCCTTTGCTGACGCGAATTCGTTTCAGTAGCTCTTGGGATATGACACGAGCCAGAGATCCCATAGTGCAGCAAGGTACTTCCACAAGATGCTGACGAGAGTACTTCCTAGGTGAGACACCACTCTTTTCATCTCCTACTGAAATGAGAACATTGATAACACGTCAAATGGTGTGGATGGCTTTGGTGGAAAACACTTTTGGCACGACTTCATATAATTCCTGAATGATGCAGGGGAGCGCAAAGTGTTCACTGCTGTATTGTCAGAGTGGAATGAATGCCCCGGTAGGCCCATGCTGTACTTTTAGCTTCTTCGTCCTTTAATGCTTCACGAACGGGTGGAGTCCAAGGGACGTAGTATAGTCTCCACGCATTTCTTAGGCTACACTCTTCTTCTCCCATTACATCTAGTACTGAAATGAGAACATTGAGAAGACGTTCAACACTGAGACGGCATTGGAAAAAAAACCCGCTTCCGACGAAATAGGTGTATTCCCGAGTGATCTTGAGGAGAAAACAAATCTTGACGCATGTATTATCTTCCCCTGGCAGCCCCACAGGCTACTTGAGATTCACATTCCCTTAGATCTTCAGAGACTTGGAGTGTAAGTCACGTAGCATGGCCTAGCAGCCTTCCAACGACCGGATACGCTTTCCTCCCAGAACGCAGAATTTGGCGAAACATGGTGGCCAAGCTTACTCTAGCTCATAGTTGGCATAGTCCTGTGCCAACTAGGGTTCTCTCATTTGTTTGGGGGAACGTGACTCCGGAACTCTTTGGCTAGCAAAGTTATCGCTTAGGTGATCATACAGAAAACCCATTGAAATGACGTTCTAAATCGGTCGGTTATATCGGCACCCCGTACATTTCGCACTCTACTGAAACGAGCCCATTGACCTAGTGTTACCCGCTGGAGATGAAATGTGCTAATAAGGCACTTGTGTGAAACATCCTGATTGCCTAGTTGTTTGGAAGCTTTCCATGAATTCCTTGCTGTTCTCTCAGAAGGAAATTCAGTCGAATAGAGTCAGTGGACTGTGAGCTTCATGTGCATATCTACGTTCGAGAAAAGGTTTTGTCCACAAGACATAGTAGTCAGTACCTGCAGGAAATCTTCGGACTCTGATTTCTGGAAGGAAAAATTAGAGGGGCGAAAACCCCACACTCACAGCTCATTGTCCCGCAAAGTTCAGCTACCGCTATGCTCCAGTTCATTCACTACTGATGGAAAATGATTTCAGAAGCATTTTGGTTAGCACACAACCCACAGCTCTGATACATGAGACGACTTCTCTTTAAAGATAGAGTTAGGGTTAGGGCTAGCATTAGGGTTATGGTTAGGATTAGCTTTATTATTAGGGTTAGGGTTAGGGTTAGGGTGAGGGTTAATGATAGGTTTAGGAGTATGGTTGGGGTTAATGGTACATGTAGGTTTAGGGCTAGGGCTAAAGGTAGATGACGGCCGCGGGAGGAGGAAAGTGTGTCATAGACGATAGTGCATTTCATAGCTCTCATTGTGCTGTACTATCATTGCGTCCGTTGATGACGAGAAAGTGATTCAGTAGATCGCTGCACTCAAACACAGCAAGGTAAATGATAAGACAGCAAAATAGCTGATCATACGTTCTGAAGAGGTTATGTGATATGGTGCAAGTCAGTCATTTCCAATTCAACTGATATGAACATATGGATCTAGTGCTGCGTTCCTGCTTAAAGCCACTTCTCAGGAACATGTTCATTGCCGTGTACTTGGCAGCTTTCAAATCCTTCACTCCTGGGCTGTGTGAGAGAAATTCACCCGAATAGAGTAAGGGCACTGCTAGCTGCACACGCATTGCTACGTTGAAAACACTGTATGGTCAAAGTGAGGTGGTAGGCTGTTGCTTCTCTTCTTCCTGGGCCTACGCTTTTCTGATGGAAAAAGTACCTCGGAGAAAACTCTACTGTGGAAGCTCATTCCCCTTCAAGGATCACAAAGTGCTATGCTAGCATTCCCTCCTTTGCTGACGCGAATTCGTTTCAGTAGCTCTTGGGATATGACACGAGCCAGAGATCCCATAGTGCAGCAAGGTACTTCCACAAGATGCTGACGAGAGTACTTCCTAGGTGAGACACCACTCTTTTCATCTCCTACTGAAATGAGAACATTGATAACACGTCAAATGGTGTGGATGGCTTTGGTGGAAAACACTTTTGGCACGACTTCATATAATTCCTGAATGATGCAGGGGAGCGCAAAGTGTTCACTGCTGTATTGTCAGAGTGGAATGAATGCCCCGGTAGGCCCATGCTGTACTTTTAGCTTCTTCGTCCTTTAATGCTTCACGAACGGGTGGAGTCCAAGGGACGTAGTATAGTCTCCACGCATTTCTTAGGCTACACTCTTCTTCTCCCATTACATCTAGTACTGAAATGAGAACATTGAGAAGACGTTCAACACTGAGACGGCATTGGAAAAAAAACCCGCTTCCGACGAAATAGGTGTATTCCCGAGTGATCTTGAGGAGAAAACAAATCTTGACGCATGTATTATCTTCCCCTGGCAGCCCCACAGGCTACTTGAGATTCACATTCCCTTAGATCTTCAGAGACTTGGAGTCTAAGTCACGTAGCATGGCCTAGCGGCCTTCCAACGACCGGATACGCTTTCCTCCCAGAACGCAGAATTTGGCGAAAACAGTGGTGGCCAAGCTTACTCTAGCTCATAGTCGGCATAGTCCTGTGCCAACTAGGGTTCTCTCATTTGTTTGGGGGAACGTGACTCCGGAACTCTTTGGCTAGCAAAGTTATCGCCTAGGTGATCATACAGAAAGCCCATTGAAATGACGTTCTAAATCGGTCGGTTATATCGGCACCCCGTACATTTCGCACTCTACTGAAACGAGCCCATTGACCTAGTGTTACCCGCTGGAGATGAAATGTGCTAATAAGGCACTTGTGTGAAACATCCTGATTGCCTAGTTGTTTGGAAGCTTTCCATGAATTCCTTGCTGTTCTCTCAGAAGGAAATTCAGTCGAATAGAGTCAGTGGACTGTGAGCTTCATGTGCATATCTACGTTCGAGAAAAGGTTTTGTCCACAAGACATAGTAGTCAGTACCTGCAGGAAATCTTCGGACTCTGATTTCTGGAAGGAAAAATTAGAGGGGCGAAAACCCCACACTCACAGCTCATTGTCCCGCAAAGTTCAGCTACCGCTATGCTCCAGTTCATTCACTACTGATGGAAAATGATTTCAGAAGCATTTT
Source organism: Desmodus rotundus (assembly GCF_022682495.2). Taxonomy (NCBI): domain Eukaryota; kingdom Metazoa; phylum Chordata; class Mammalia; order Chiroptera; family Phyllostomidae; genus Desmodus; species Desmodus rotundus. The sequence continues at coordinate 28,449 of NW_026527302.1, read as the reverse complement.
GGTTAGCACACAACCCACAGCTCTGATACATGAGACGACTTCTCTTTAAAGATAGAGTTAGGGTTAGGGCTAGCATTAGGGTTATGGTTAGGATTAGCTTTATTATTAGGGTTAGGGTTAGGGTTAGGGTGAGGGTTAATGATAGGTTTAGGAGTATGGTTGGGGTTAATGGTACATGTAGGTTTAGGGCTAGGGCTAAAGGTAGATGACGGCCGCGGGTGGAGGAAAGTGTGTCATAGACGATAGTGCATTTCATAGCTCTCATTGTGCTGTACTATCATTGCGTCCGTTGATGACGAGAAAGTGATTCAGTAGATCGCTGCACTCAAACACAGCAAGGTAAATGATAAGACAGCAAAATAGCTGATCATACGTTCTGAAGAGGTTATGTGATATGGTGCAAGTCAGTCATTTCCAATTCAACTGATATGAACATATGGATCTAGTGCTGCGTTCCTGCTTAAAGCCACTTCTCAGGAACATGTTCATTGCCGTGTACTTGGCAGCTTTCAAACCCTTCACTCCTGGGCTGTGTGAGAGAAATTCACCCGAATAGAGTAAGGGCACTGCTAGCTGCACACGCATTGCTACGTTGAAAACATTGTATGGTCAAAGTGAGGTGGTAGGCTGTTGCTTCTCTTCTTCCTGGGCCTACGCTTTTCTGATGGAAAAAGTACCTCGGAGAAAACTCTACTGTGGAAGCTCATTCCCCTTCAAGGATCACAAAGTGCTATGCTAGCATTCCCTCCTTTGCTGACGCGAATTCGTTTCAGTAGCTCTTTGGATATGACACGAGCCAGAGATCCCATAGTGCAGCAAGGTACTTCCACAAGATGCTGACGAGAGTACTTCCTAGGTGAGACACCACTGCTTTCATCTCCTACTGAAATGAGAACATTGATAACACGTCAAATGGTGTGGATGGCTTTGGTGGAAAACACTTTTGGCACGACTTCATATAATTCCTGAATGATGCAGGGGAGCGCAAAGTGTTCACTGCTGTATTGTCAGAGTGGAATGAATGCCCCGGTAGGCCCATGCTGTACTTTTAGCTTCTTCGTCCTTTAATGCTTCACGAACGGGTGGAGTCCAAGGGACGTAGTATAGTCTCCACGCATTTCTTAGGCTACACTCTTCTTCTCCCATTACATCTAGTACTGAAATGAGAACATTGAGAAGACGTTCAACACTGAGACGGCATTGGAAAAAAAACCCGCTTCCGACGAAATAGGTGTATTCCCGAGTGATCTTGAGGAGAAAACAAATCTTGACGCATGTATTATCTTCCCCTGGCAGCCCCACAGGCTACTTGAGATTCACATTCCCTTAGATCTTCAGAGACTTGGAGTGTAAGTCACGTAGCATGGCCTAGCGGCCTTCCAACGACCGGATACGCTTTCCTCCCAGAACGCAGAATTTGGCGAAACATGGTGGCCAAGCTTACTCTAGCTCATAGTTGGCATAGTCCTGTGCCAACTAGGGTTCTCTCATTTGTTTGGGGGAACGTGACTCCGGAACTCTTTGGCTAGCAAAGTTATCGCCTAGGTGATCATACAGAAAACCCATTGAAATGACGTTCTAAATCGGTCGGTTATATCGGCACCCCGTACATTTCGCACTCTACTGAAACGAGCCCATTGACCTAGTGTTACCCGCTGGAGATGAAATGTGCTAATAAGGCACTTGTGTGAAACATCCTGATTGCCTAGTTGTTTGGAAGCTTTCCATGAATTCCTTGCTGTTCTCTCAGAAGGAAATTCAGTCGAATAGAGTCAGTGGACTGTGAGCTTCATGTGCATATCTACGTTCGAGAAAAGGTTTTGTCCACAAGACATAGTAGTCAGTACCTGCAGGAAATCTTCGGACTCTGATTTCTGGAAGGAAAAATTAGAGGGGCGAAAACCCCACACTCACAGCTCATTGTCCCGCAAAGTTCAGCTACCGCTATGCTCCAGTTCATTCACTACTGATGGAAAATGATTTCAGAAGCATTTTGGTTAGCACACAACCCACAGCTCTGATACATGAGACGACTTCTCTTTAAAGATAGAGTTAGGGTTAGGGCTAGCATTAGGGTTATGGTTAGGATTAGCTTTATTATTAGGGTTAGGGTTAGGGTTAGGGTGAGGGTTAATGATAGGTTTAGGAGTATGGTTGGGGTTAATGGTACATGTAGGTTTAGGGCTAGGGCTAAAGGTAGATGACGGCCGCGGGAGGAGGAAAGTGTGTCATAGACGATAGTGCATTTCATAGCTCTCATTGTGCTGTACTATCATTGCGTCCGTTGATGACGAGAAAGTGATTCAGTAGATCGCTGCACTCAAACACAGCAAGGTAAATGATAAGACAGCAAAATAGCTGATCATACGTTCTGAAGAGGTTATGTGATATGGTGCAAGTCAGTCATTTCCAATTCAACTGATATGAACATATGGATCTAGTGCTGCGTTCCTGCTTAAAGCCACTTCTCAGGAACATGTTCATTGCCGTGTACTTGGCAGCTTTCAAACCCTTCACTCCTGGGCTGTGTGAGAGAAATTCACCCGAATAGAGTAAGGGCACTGCTAGCTGCACACGCATTGCTACGTTGAAAACACTGTATGGTCAAAGTGAGGTGGTAGGCTGTTGCTTCTCTTCTTCCTGGGCCTACGCTTTTCTGATGGAAAAAGTACCTCGGAGAAAACTCTACTGTGGAAGCTCATTCCCCTTCAAGGATCACAAAGTGCTATGCTAGCATTCCCTCCTTTGCTGACGCGAATTCGTTTCAGTAGCTCTTGGGATATGACACGAGCCAGAGATCCCATAGTGCAGCAAGGTACTTCCACAAGATGCTGACGAGAGTACTTCCTAGGTGAGACACCACTCTTTTCATCTCCTACTGAAATGAGAACATTGATAACACGTCAAATGGTGTGGATGGCTTTGGTGGAAAACACTTTTGGCACGACTTCATATAATTCCTGAATGATGCAGGGGAGCGCAAAGTGTTCACTGCTGTATTGTCAGAGTGGAATGAATGCCCCGGTAGGCCCATGCTGTACTTTTAGCTTCTTCGTCCTTTAATGCTTCACGAACGGGTGGAGTCCAAGGGACGTAGTATAGTCTCCACGCATTTCTTAGGCTACACTCTTCTTCTCCCATTACATCTAGTACTGAAATGAGAACATTGAGAAGACGTTCAACACTGAGACGGCATTGGAAAAAAAACCCGCTTCCGACGAAATAGGTGTATTCCCGAGTGATCTTGAGGAGAAAACAAATCTTGACGCATGTATTATCTTCCCCTGGCAGCCCCACAGGCTACTTGAGATTCACATTCCCTTAGATCTTCAGAGACTTGGAGTCTAAGTCACGTAGCATGGCCTAGCGGCCTTCCAACGACCGGATACGCTTTCCTCCCAGAACGCAGAATTTGGCGAAAACAGTGGTGGCCAAGCTTACTCTAGCTCATAGTCGGCATAGTCCTGTGCCAACTAGGGTTCTCTCATTTGTTTGGGGGAACGTGACTCCGGAACTCTTTGGCTAGCAAAGTTATCGCCTAGGTGATCATACAGAAAGCCCATTGAAATGACGTTCTAAATCGGTCGGTTATATCGGCACCCCGTACATTTCGCACTCTACTGAAACGAGCCCATTGACCTAGTGTTACCCGCTGGAGATGAAATGTGCTAATAAGGCACTTGTGTGAAACATCCTGATTGCCTAGTTGTTTGGAAGCTTTCCATGAATTCCTTGCTGTTCTCTCAGAAGGAAATTCAGTCGAATAGAGTCAGTGGACTGTGAGCTTCATGTGCATATCTACGTTCGAGAAAAGGTTTTGTCCACAAGACATAGTAGTCAGTACCTGCAGGAAATCTTCGGACTCTGATTTCTGGAAGGAAAAATTAGAGGGGCGAAAACCCCACACTCACAGCTCATTGTCCCGCAAAGTTCAGCTACCGCTATGCTCCAGTTCATTCACTACTGATGGAAAATGATTTCAGAAGCATTTTGGTTAGCACACAACCCACAGCTCTGATACATGAGACGACTTCTCTTTAAAGATAGAGTTAGGGTTAGGGCTAGCATTAGGGTTATGGTTAGGATTAGCTTTATTATTAGGGTTAGGGTTAGGGTTAGGGTGAGGGTTAATGATAGGTTTAGGAGTATGGTTGGGGTTAATGGTACATGTAGGTTTAGGGCTAGGGCTAAAGGTAGATGACGGCCGCGGGAGGAGGAAAGTGTGTCATAGACGATAGTGCATTTCATAGCTCTCATTGTGCTGTACTATCATTGCGTCCGTTGATGACGAGAAAGTGATTCAGTAGATCGCTGCACTCAAACACAGCAAGGTAAATGATAAGACAGCAAAATAGCTGATCATACGTTCTGAAGAGGTTATGTGATATGGTGCAAGTCAGTCATTTCCAATTCAACTGATATGAACATATGGATCTAGTGCTGCGTTCCTGCTTAAAGCCACTTCTCAGGAACATGTTCATTGCCGTGTACTTGGCAGCTTTCAAATCCTTCACTCCTGGGCTGTGTGAGAGAAATTCACCCGAATAGAGTAAGGGCACTGCTAGCTGCACACGCATTGCTACGTTGAAAACACTGTATGGTCAAAGTGAGGTGGTAGGCTGTTGCTTCTCTTCTTCCTGGGCCTACGCTTTTCTGATGGAAAAAGTACCTCGGAGAAAACTCTACTGTGGAAGCTCATTCCCCTTCAAGGATCACAAAGTGCTATGCTAGCATTCCCTCCTTTGCTGACGCGAATTCGTTTCAGTAGCTCTTGGGATATGACACGAGCCAGAGATCCCATAGTGCAGCAAGGTACTTCCACAAGATGCTGACGAGAGTACTTCCTAGGTGAGACACCACTCTTTTCATCTCCTACTGAAATGAGAACATTGATAACACGTCAAATGGTGTGGATGGCTTTGGTGGAAAACACTTTTGGCACGACTTCATATAATTCCTGAATGATGCAGGGGAGCGCAAAGTGTTCACTGCTGTATTCTCAGAGTGGAATGAATGCCCCGGTAGGCCCATGCTGTACTTTTAGCTTCTTCGTCCTTTAATGCTTCACGAACGGGTGGAGTCCAAGGGACGTAGTATAGTCTCCACGCATTTCTTAGGCTACACTCTTCTTCTCCCATTACATCTAGTACTGAAATGAGAACATTGAGAAGACGTTCAACACTGAGACGGCATTGGAAAAAAAACCCGCTTCCGACGAAATAGGTGTATTCCCGAGTGATCTTGAGGAGAAAACAAATCTTGACGCATGTATTATCTTCCCCTGGCAGCCCCACAGGCTACTTGAGATTCACATTCCCTTAGATCTTCAGAGACTTGGAGTGTAAGTCACGTAGCATGGCCTAGCGGCCTTCCAACGACCGGATACGCTTTCCTCCCAGAACGCAGAATTTGGCGAAACATGGTGGCCAAGCTTACTCTAGCTCATAGTTGGCATAGTCCTGTGCCAACTAGGGTTCTCTCATTTGTTTGGGGGAACGTGACTCCGGAACTCTTTGGCTAGCAAAGTTATCGCTTAGGTGATCATACAGAAAACCCATTGAAATGACGTTCTAAATCGGTCGGTTATATCGGCACCCCGTACATTTCGCACTCTACTGAAACGAGCCCATTGACCTAGTGTTACCCGCTGGAGATGAAATGTGCTAATAAGGCACTTGTGTGAAACATCCTGATTGCCTAGTTGTTTGGAAGCTTTCCATGAATTCCTTGCTGTTCTCTCAGAAGGAAATTCAGTCGAATAGAGTCAGTGGACTGTGAGCTTCATGTGCATATCTACGTTCGAGAAAAGGTTTTGTCCACAAGACATAGTAGTCAGTACCTGCAGGAAATCTTCGGACTCTGATTTCTGGAAGGAAAAATTAGAGGGGCGAAAACCCCACACTCACAGCTCATTGTCCCGCAAAGTTCAGCTACCGCTATGCTCCAGTTCATTCACTACTGATGGAAAATGATTTCAGAAGCATTTTGGTTAGCACACAACCCACAGCTCTGATACATGAGACGACTTCTCTTTAAAGATAGAGTTAGGGTTAGGGCTAGCATTAGGGTTATGGTTAGGATTAGCTTTATTATTAGGGTTAGGGTTAGGGTTAGGGTGAGGGTTAATGATAGGTTTAGGAGTATGGTTGGGGTTAATGGTACATGTAGGTTTAGGGCTAGGGCTAAAGGTAGATGACGGCCGCGGGAGGAGGAAAGTGTGTCATAGACGATAGTGCATTTCATAGCTCTCATTGTGCTGTACTATCATTGCGTCCGTTGATGACGAGAAAGTGATTCAGTAGATCGCTGCACTCAAACACAGCAAGGTAAATGATAAGACAGCAAAATAGCTGATCATACGTTCTGAAGAGGTTATGTGATATGGTGCAAGTCAGTCATTTCCAATTCAACTGATATGAACATATGGATCTAGTGCTGCGTTCCTGCTTAAAGCCACTTCTCAGGAACATGTTCATTGCCGTGTACTTGGCAGCTTTCAAATCCTTCACTCCTGGGCTGTGTGAGAGAAATTCACCCGAATAGAGTAAGGGCACTGCTAGCTGCACACGCATTGCTACGTTGAAAACACTGTATGGTCAAAGTGAGGTGGTAGGCTGTTGCTTCTCTTCTTCCTGGGCCTACGCTTTTCTGATGGAAAAAGTACCTCGGAGAAAACTCTACTGTGGAAGCTCATTCCCCTTCAAGGATCACAAAGTGCTATGCTAGCATTCCCTCCTTTGCTGACGCGAATTCGTTTCAGTAGCTCTTGGGATATGACACGAGCCAGAGATCCCATAGTGCAGCAAGGTACTTCCACAAGATGCTGACGAGAGTACTTCCTAGGTGAGACACCACTCTTTTCATCTCCTACTGAAATGAGAACATTGATAACACGTCAAATGGTGTGGATGGCTTTGGTGGAAAACACTTTTGGCACGACTTCATATAATTCCTGAATGATGCAGGGGAGCGCAAAGTGTTCACTGCTGTATTCTCAGAGTGGAATGAATGCCCCGGTAGGCCCATGCTGTACTTTTAGCTTCTTCGTCCTTTAATGCTTCACGAACGGGTGGAGTCCAAGGGACGTAGTATAGTCTCCACGCATTTCTTAGGCTACACTCTTCTTCTCCCATTACATCTAGTACTGAAATGAGAACATTGAGAAGACGTTCAACACTGAGACGGCATTGGAAAAAAAACCCGCTTCCGACGAAATAGGTGTATTCCCGAGTGATCTTGAGGAGAAAACAAATCTTGACGCATGTATTATCTTCCCCTGGCAGCCCCACAGGCTACTTGAGATTCACATTCCCTTAGATCTTCAGAGACTTGGAGTGTAAGTCACGTAGCATGGCCTAGCGGCCTTCCAACGACCGGATACGCTTTCCTCCCAGAACGCAGAATTTGGCGAAAACAGTGGTGGCCAAGCTTACTCTAGCTCATAGTCGGCATAGTCCTGTGCCAACTAGGGTTCTCTCATTTGTTTGGGGGAACGTGACTCCGGAACTCTTTGGCTAGCAAAGTTATCGCCTAGGTGATCATACAGAAAGCCCATTGAAATGACGTTCTAAATCGGTCGGTTATATCGGCACCCCGTACATTTCGCACTCTACTGAAACGAGCCCATTGACCTAGTGTTACCCGCTGGAGATGAAATGTGCTAATAAGGCACTTGTGTGAAACATCCTGATTGCCTAGTTGTTTGGAAGCTTTCCATGAATTCCTTGCTGTTCTCTCAGAAGGAAATTCAGTCGAATAGAGTCAGTGGACTGTGAGCTTCATGTGCATATCTACGTTCGAGAAAAGGTTTTGTCCACAAGACATAGTAGTCAGTACCTGCAGGAAATCTTCGGACTCTGATTTCTGGAAGGAAAAATTAGAGGGGCGAAAACCCCACACTCACAGCTCATTGTCCCGCAAAGTTCAGCTACCGCTATGCTCCAGTTCATTCACTACTGATGGAAAATGATTTCAGAAGCATTTTGGTTAGCACACAACCCACAGCTCTGATACATGAGACGACTTCTCTTTAAAGATAGAGTTAGGGTTAGGGCTAGCATTAGGGTTATGGTTAGGATTAGCTTTATTATTAGGGTTAGGGTTAGGGTTAGGGTGAGGGTTAATGATAGGTTTAGGAGTATGGTTGGGGTTAATGGTACATGTAGGTTTAGGGCTAGGGCTAAAGGTAGATGACGGCCGCGGGAGGAGGAAAGTGTGTCATAGACGATAGTGCATTTCATAGCTCTCATTGTGCTGTACTATCATTGCGTCCGTTGATGACGAGAAAGTGATTCAGTAGATCGCTGCACTCAAACACAGCAAGGTAAATGATAAGACAGCAAAATAGCTGATCATACGTTCTGAAGAGGTTATGTGATATGGTGCAAGTCAGTCATTTCCAATTCAACTGATATGAACATATGGATCTAGTGCTGCGTTCCTGCTTAAAGCCACTTCTCAGGAACATGTTCATTGCCGTGTACTTGGCAGCTTTCAAATCCTTCACTCCTGGGCTGTGTGAGAGAAATTCACCCGAATAGAGTAAGGGCACTGCTAGCTGCACACGCATTGCTACGTTGAAAACACTGTATGGTCAAAGTGAGGTGGTAGGCTGTTGCTTCTCTTCTTCCTGGGCCTACGCTTTTCTGATGGAAAAAGTACCTCGGAGAAAACTCTACTGTGGAAGCTCATTCCCCTTCAAGGATCACAAAGTGCTATGCTAGCATTCCCTCCTTTGCTGACGCGAATTCGTTTCAGTAGCTCTTGGGATATGACACGAGCCAGAGATCCCATAGTGCAGCAAGGTACTTCCACAAGATGCTGACGAGAGTACTTCCTAGGTGAGACACCACTCTTTTCATCTCCTACTGAAATGAGAACATTGATAACACGTCAAATGGTGTGGATGGCTTTGGTGGAAAACACTTTTGGCACGACTTCATATAATTCCTGAATGATGCAGGGGAGCGCAAAGTGTTCACTGCTGTATTGTCAGAGTGGAATGAATGCCCCGGTAGGCCCATGCTGTACTTTTAGCTTCTTCGTCCTTTAATGCTTCACGAACGGGTGGAGTCCAAGGGACGTAGTATAGTCTCCACGCATTTCTTAGGCTACACTCTTCTTCTCCCATTACATCTAGTACTGAAATGAGAACATTGAGAAGACGTTCAACACTGAGACGGCATTGGAAAAAAAACCCGCTTCCGACGAAATAGGTGTATTCCCGAGTGATCTTGAGGAGAAAACAAATCTTGACGCATGTATTATCTTCCCCTGGCAGCCCCACAGGCTACTTGAGATTCACATTCCCTTAGATCTTCAGAGACTTGGAGTCTAAGTCACGTAGCATGGCCTAGCGGCCTTCCAACGACCGGATACGCTTTCCTCCCAGAACGCAGAATTTGGCGAAAACAGTGGTGGCCAAGCTTACTCTAGCTCATAGTCGGCATAGTCCTGTGCCAACTAGGGTTCTCTCATTTGTTTGGGGGAACGTGACTCCGGAACTCTTTGGCTAGCAAAGTTATCGCCTAGGTGATCATACAGAAAGCCCATTGAAATGACGTTCTAAATCGGTCGGTTATATCGGCACCCCGTACATTTCGCACTCTACTGAAACGAGCCCATTGACCTAGTGTTACCCGCTGGAGATGAAATGTGCTAATAAGGCACTTGTGTGAAACATCCTGATTGCCTAGTTGTTTGGAAGCTTTCCATGAATTCCTTGCTGTTCTCTCAGAAGGAAATTCAGTCGAATAGAGTCAGTGGACTGTGAGCTTCATGTGCATATCTACGTTCGAGAAAAGGTTTTGTCCACAAGACATAGTAGTCAGTACCTGCAGGAAATCTTCGGACTCTGATTTCTGGAAGGAAAAATTAGAGGGGCGAAAACCCCACACTCACAGCTCATTGTCCCGCAAAGTTCAGCTACCGCCATTCTCCAGTTCATTCACTACTGATGGAAAATGATTTCAGAAGCATTTTGGTTAGCACACAACCCACAGCTCTGATACATGAGACGACTTCTCTTTAAAGATAGAGTTAGGGTTAGGGCTAGCATTAGGGTTATGGTTAGGATTAGCTTTATTATTAGGGTTAGGGTTAGGGTTAGGGTGAGGGTTAATGATAGGTTTAGGAGTATGGTTGGGGTTAATGGTACATGTAGGTTTAGGGCTAGGGCTAAAGGTAGATGACGGCCGCGGGAGGAGGAAAGTGTGTCATAGACGATAGTGCATTTCATAGCTCTCATTGTGCTGTACTATCATTGCGTCCGTTGATGACGAGAAAGTGATTCAGTAGATCGCTGCACTCAAACACAGCAAGGTAAATGATAAGACAGCAAAATAGCTGATCATACGTTCTGAAGAGGTTATGTGATATGGTGCAAGTCAGTCATTTCCAATTCAACTGATATGAACATATGGATCTAGTGCTGCGTTCCTGCTTAAAGCCACTTCTCAGGAACATGTTCATTGCCGTGTACTTGGCAGCTTTCAAATCCTTCACTCCTGGGCTGTGTGAGAGAAATTCACCCGAATAGAGTAAGGGCACTGCTAGCTGCACACGCATTGCTACGTTGAAAACACTGTATGGTCAAAGTGAGGTGGTAGGCTGTTGCTTCTCTTCTTCCTGGGCCTACGCTTTTCTGATGGAAAAAGTACCTCGGAGAAAACTCTACTGTGGAAGCTCATTCCCCTTCAAGGATCACAAAGTGCTATGCTAGCATTCCCTCCTTTGCTGACGCGAATTCGTTTCAGTAGCTCTTGGGATATGACACGAGCCAGAGATCCCATAGTGCAGCAAGGTACTTCCACAAGATGCTGACGAGAGTACTTCCTAGGTGAGACACCACTCTTTTCATCTCCTACTGAAATGAGAACATTGATAACACGTCAAATGGTGTGGATGGCTTTGGTGGAAAACACTTTTGGCACGACTTCATATAATTCCTGAATGATGCAGGGGAGCGCAAAGTGTTCACTGCTGTATTGTCAGAGTGGAATGAATGCCCCGGTAGGCCCATGCTGTACTTTTAGCTTCTTCGTCCTTTAATGCTTCACGAACGGGTGGAGTCCAAGGGACGTAGTATAGTCTCCACGCATTTCTTAGGCTACACTCTTCTTCTCCCATTACATCTAGTACTGAAATGAGAACATTGAGAAGACGTTCAACACTGCGACGGCATTGGAAAAAAAACCCGCTTCCGACGAAATAGGTGTATTCCCGAGTGATCTTGAGGAGAAAACAAATCTTGACGCATGTATTATCTTCCCCTGGCAGCCCCACAGGCTACTTGAGATTCACATTCCCTTAGATCTTCAGAGACTTGGAGTCTAAGTCACGTAGCATGGCCTAGCGGCCTTCCAACGACCGGATACGCTTTCCTCCCAGAACGCAGAATTTGGCGAAAACAGTGGTGGCCAAGCTTACTCTAGCTCATAGTCGGCATAGTCCTGTGCCAACTAGGGTTCTCTCATTTGTTTGGGGGAACGTGACTCCGGAACTCTTTGGCTAGCAAAGTTATCGCCTAGGTGATCATACAGAAAGCCCATTGAAATGACGTTCTAAATCGGTCGGTTATATCGGCACCCCGTACATTTCGCACTCTACTGAAACGAGCCCATTGACCTAGTGTTACCCGCTGGAGATGAAATGTGCTAATAAGGCACTTGTGTGAAACATCCTGATTGCCTAGTTGTTTGGAAGCTTTCCATGAATTCCTTGCTGTTCTCTCAGAAGGAAATTCAGTCGAATAGAGTCAGTGGACTGTGAGCTTCATGTGCATATCTACGTTCGAGAAAAGGTTTTGTCCACAAGACATAGTAGTCAGTACCTGCAGGAAATCTTCGGACTCTGATTTCTGGAAGGAAAAATTAGAGGGGCGAAAACCCCACACTCGCAGCTCATTGTCCCGCAAAGTTCAGCTACCGCTATGCTCCAGTTCATTCACTACGGATGGAAAATGATTTCAGTAGCGTTTTGGTTAGCACACAACCCACAGCTCTGATACATGAGACGGCTTCTCTTTAAAGATAGAGTTAGGGTTAGGGCTAGCATTAGGGTTATGGTTAGGATTAGCTTTATTATTAGGGTTAGGGTTAGGGTTAGGGTGAGGGTTAATGATAGGTTTAGGAGTATGGTTGGGGTTAATGGTACATGTAGGTTTAGGGCCAGGGCTAAAGGTAGATGACGGCCGCGGGAGGAGGAAAGTGTGTCATAGACGATAGTGCATTTCATAGCTCTCATTGTGCTGTACTATCATTGCGTCCGTTGATGACGAGAAAGTGATTCAGTAGATCGTTGCACTCAAACAGAGCAAGGTAAATGATAAGACAGCAAAATAGCTGATCATACGTTCTGAAGAGGTTATGTGATATGGAGCAAGTCAGTCATTTCCAATTCAACTGATATGAACATATGGATCTAGTGCTGCGTTCCTGCTTAAAGCCACTTCTCAGGAACATGTTCATTGCCGTGTACTTGGCAGCTTTCAAACCCTTCACTCCTGGGCTGTGTGAGAGAAATTCACCCGAATAGAGTAAGGGCAATGCTAGCTGCACACGCATTGCTACGTTGAAAACACTGTATGGTCAAAGTGAGGTGGTAGGCTGTTGCTTCTCTTCTTCCTGGGCCTACGCTTTTCTGATGGAAAAAGTACCTCGGAGAAAACTCTACTGTGGAAGCTCATTCCCCTTCAAGGATCACAAAGTGCTATGCTAGCATTCCCTCCTTTGCTGACGCGAATTCATTTCAGTAGCTCTTGGGATATGACACGAGCCAGAGATCCCATAGTGCAGCAAGGTACTTCCACAAGATGCTGACAAGAGTACTTCCTAGGTGAGACACCACTGCTTTCATCTCCTACTGAAATGAGAACATTGATAACACGTCAAATGGTGTGGATGGCTTTGGTGGAAAACACTTTTGGCACGACTTCATATAATTCCTGAATGATGCAGGGGAGCGCAAAGTGTTCACTGCTGTATTGTCAGAGTGGAATGAATGCCCCGGTAGGCCCATGCTGTACTTTTAGCTTCTTCGTCCTTTAATGCTTCACGAACGGGTGGAGTCCAAGGGACGTAGTATAGTCTCCACGCATTTCTTAGGCTACACTCTTCTTCTCCCATTACATCTAGTACTGAAACGAGAACATTGAGAAGACGTTCAACACTGAGACGGCATTGGAAAAAAAACCCGCTTCCGACGAAATAGGTGTATTCCCGAGTGATCTTGAGGAGAAAACAAATCTTGACGCATGTATTATCTTCCCCTGGCAGCCCCACAGGCTACTTGAGATTCACATTCCCTTAGATCTTCAGAGACTTGGAGTCTAAGTCACGTAGCATGGCCTAGCGGCCTTCCAACGACCGGATACGCTTTCCTCCCAGAACGCAGAATTTGGCGAAAACAGTGGTGGCCAAGCTTACTCTAGCTCATAGTTGGCATAGTCCTGTGCCAACTAGGGTTCTCTCATTTGTTTGGGAGAACGTGACTTCGGAACTCTTTGGCTAGCAAAGTTATCGCCTAGGTGATCATACAGAAAGCCCATTGAAATGACGTTCTAAATCGGTCGGTTATATCGGCACCCCGTACATTTCGCACTCTACTGAAACGAGCCCATTGACCTAGTGTTACCCGCTGGAGATGAAATGTGCTAATAAGGCACTTGTGTGAAACATCCTGATTGCCTAGTTGTTTGGAAGCTTTCCATGAATTCCTTGCTGTTCTCTCAGAAGGAAATTCAGTCGAATAGAGTCAGTGGACTGTGAGCTTCATGTGCATATCTACGTTCGAGAAAAGGTTTTGTCCACAAGACATAGTAGTCAGTACCTGCAGGAAATCTTCGGACTCTGATTTCTGGAAGGAAAAATTAGAGGGGCGAAAACCCCACACTCGCAGCTCATTGTCCCGCAAAGTTCAGCTACCGCTATGCTCCAGTTCATTCACTACGGATGGAAAATGATTTCAGTAGCGTTTTGGTTAGCACACAACCCACAGCTCTGATACATGAGACGACTTCTCTTTAAAGATAGAGTTAGGGTTAGGGCTAGCATTAGGGTTATGGTTAGGATTAGCTTTATTATTAGGGTTAGGGTTAGGGTTAGGGTGAGGGTTAATGATAGGTTTAGGAGTATGGTTGGGGTTAATGGTACTTGTAGGTTTAGGGCCAGGGCTAAAGGTAGATGACGGCCGCGGGTGGAGGAAAGTGTGTCATAGACGATAGTGCATTTCATAGCTCTCATTGTGCTGTACTATCATTGCGTCCGTTGATGACGAGAAAGTGATTCAGTAGATCGCTGCACTCAAACACAGCAAGGTAAATGATAAGACAGCAAAATAGCTGATCATACGTTCTGAAGAGGTTATGTGATATGGTGCAAGTCAGTCATTTCCAATTCAACTGATATGAACATATGGATCTAGTGCTGCGTTCCTGCTTAAAGCCACTTCTCAGGAACATGTTCATTGCCGTGTACTTGGCGGCTTTCAAACCCTTCACTCCTGGGCTGTGTGAGAGAAATTCACCCGAATAGAGTAAGGGCACTGCTAGCTGCACACGCATTGCTACGTTGAAAACACTGTATGGTCAAAGTGAGGTGGTAGGCTGTTGCTTCTCTTCTTCCTGGGCCTACGCTTTTCTGATGGAAAAAGTACCTCGGAGAAAACTCTACTGTGGAAGCTCATTCCCCTTCAAGGATCACAAAGTGCTATGCTAGCATTCCCTCCTTTGCTGACGCGAATTCATTTCAGTAGCTCTTGGGATATGACACGAGCCAGAGATCCCATAGTGCAGCAAGGTACTTCCACAAGATGCTGACAAGAGTACTTCCTAGGTGAGACACCACTGCTTTCATCTCCTACTGAAATGAGAACATTGATAACACGTCAAATGGTGTGGATGGCTTTGGTGGAAAACACTTTTGGCACGACTTCATATAATTCCTGAATGATGCAGGGGAGCGCAAAGTGTTCACTGCTGTATTCTCAGAGTGGAATGAATGCCCCGGTAGGCCCATGCTGTACTTTTAGCTTCTTCGTCCTTTAATGCTTCACGAACGGGTGGAGTCCAAGGGACGTAGTATAGTCTCCACGCATTTCTTAGGCTACACTCTTCTTCTCCCATTACATCTAGTACTGAAACGAGAACATTGAGAAGACGTTCAACACTGAGACGGCATTGGAAAAAAAACCCGCTTCCGACGAAATAGGTGTATTCCCGAGTGATCTTGAGGAGAAAACAAATCTTGACGCATGTATTATCTTCCCCTGGCAGCCCCACAGGCTACTTGAGATTCACATTCCCTTAGATCTTCAGAGACTTGGAGTCTAAGTCACGTAGCATGGCCTAGCGGCCTTCCAACGACCGGATACGCTTTCCTCCCAGAACGCAGAATTTGGCGAAAACAGTGGTGGCCAAGCTTACTCTAGCTCATAGTTGGCATAGTCCTGTGCCAACTAGGGTTCTCTCATTTGTTTGGGAGAACGTGACTTCGGAACTCTTTGGCTAGCAAAGTTATCGCCTAGGTGATCATACAGAAAGCCCATTGAAATGACGTTCTAAATCGGTCGGTTATATCGGCACCCCGTACATTTCGCACTCTACTGAAACGAGCCCATTGACCTAGTGTTACCCGCTGGAGATGAAATGTGCTAATAAGGCACTTGTGTGAAACATCCTGATTGCCTAGTTGTTTGGAAGCTTTCCATGAATTCCTTGCTGTTCTCTCAGAAGGAAATTCAGTCGAATAGAGTCAGTGGACTGTGAGCTTCATGTGCATATCTACGTTCGAGAAAAGGTTTTGTCCACAAGACATAGTAGTCAGTACCTGCAGGAAATCTTCGGACTCTGATTTCTGGAAGGAAAAATTAGAGGGGCGAAAACCCCACACTCGCAGCTCATTGTCCCGCAAAGTTCAGCTACCGCTATGCTCCAGTTCATTCACTACGGATGGAAAATGATTTCAGTAGCGTTTTGGTTAGCACACAACCCACAGCTCTGATACATGAGACGACTTCTCTTTAAAGATAGAGTTAGGGTTAGGGCTAGCATTAGGGTTATGGTTAGGATTAGCTTTATTATTAGGGTTAGGGTTAGGGTTAGGGTGAGGGTTAATGATAGGTTTAGGAGTATGGTTGGGGTTAATGGTACTTGTAGGTTTAGGGCCAGGGCTAAAGGTAGATGACGGCCGCGGGTGGAGGAAAGTGTGTCATAGACGATAGTGCATTTCATAGCTCTCATTGTGCTGTACTATCATTGCGTCCGTTGATGACGAGAAAGTGATTCAGTAGATCGCTGCACTCAAACACAGCAAGGTAAATGATAAGACAGCAAAATAGCTGATCATACGTTCTGAAGAGGTTATGTGATATGGTGCAAGTCAGTCATTTCCAATTCAACTGATATGAACATATGGATCTAGTGCTGCGTTCCTGCTTAAAGCCACTTCTCAGGAACATGTTCATTGCCGTGTACTTGGCGGCTTTCAAACCCTTCACTCCTGGGCTGTGTGAGAGAAATTCACCCGAATAGAGTAAGGGCACTGCTAGCTGCACACGCATTGCTACGTTGAAAACACTGTATGGTCAAAGTGAGGTGGTAGGCTGTTGCTTCTCTTCTTCCTGGGCCTACGCTTTTCTGATGGAAAAAGTACCTCGGAGAAAACTCTACTGTGGAAGCTCATTCCCCTTCAAGGATCACAAAGTGCTATGCTAGCATTCCCTCCTTTGCTGACGCGAATTCATTTCAGTAGCTCTTGGGATATGACACGAGCCAGAGATCCCATAGTGCAGCAAGGTACTTCCACAAGATGCTGACAAGAGTACTTCCTAGGTGAGACACCACTGCTTTCATCTCCTACTGAAATGAGAACATTGATAACACGTCAAATGGTGTGGATGGCTTTGGTGGAAAACACTTTTGGCACGACTTCATATAATTCCTGAATGATGCAGGGGAGCGCAAAGTGTTCACTGCTGTATTCTCAGAGTGGAATGAATGCCCCGGTAGGCCCATGCTGTACTTTTAGCTTCTTCGTCCTTTAATGCTTCACGAACGGGTGGAGTCCAAGGGACGTAGTATAGTCTCCACGCATTTCTTAGGCTACACTCTTCTTCTCCCATTACATCTAGTACTGAAATGAGAACATTGAGAAGACGTTCAACACTGAGACGGCATTGGAAAAAAAACCCGCTTCCGACGAAATAGGTGTATTCCCGAGTGATCTTGAGGAGAAAACAAATCTTGACGCATGTATTATCTTCCCCTGGCAGCCCCACAGGCTACTTGAGATTCACATTCCCTTAGATCTTCAGAGACTTGGAGTCTAAGTCACGTAGCATGGCCTAGCGGCCTTCCAACGACCGGATACGCTTTCCTCCCAGAACGCAGAATTTGGCGAAAACAGTGGTGGCCAAGCTTACTCTAGCTCATAGTTGGCATAGTCCTGTGCCAACTAGGGTTCTCTCATTTGTTTGGGGGAACGTGACTTCGGAACTCTTTGGCTAGCAAAGTTATCGCCTAGGTGATCATACAGAAAGCCCATTGAAATGACGTTCTAAATCGGTCGGTTATATCGGCACCCCGTACATTTCGCACTCTACTGAAACGAGCCCATTGACCTAGTGTTACCCGCTGGAGATGAAATGTGCTAATAAGGCACTTGTGTGAAACATCCTGATTGCCTAGTTGTTTGGAAGCTTTCCATGAATTCCTTGCTGTTCTCTCAGAAGGAAATTCAGTCGAATAGAGTCAGTGGACTGTGAGCTTCATGTGCATATCTACGTTCGAGAAAAGGTTTTGTCCACAAGACATAGTAGTCAGTACCTGCAGGAAATCTTCGGACTCTGATTTCTGGAAGGAAAAATTAGAGGGGCGAAAACCCCACACTCGCAGCTCATTGTCCCGCAAAGTTCAGCTACCGCTATGCTCCAGTTCATTCACTACGGATGGAAAATGATTTCAGTAGCGTTTTGGTTAGCACACAACCCACAGCTCTGATACATGAGACGACTTCTCTTTAAAGATAGAGTTAGGGTTAGGGCTAGCATTAGGGTTATGGTTAGGATTAGCTTTATTATTAGGGTTAGGGTTAGGGTTAGGGTGAGGGTTAATGATAGGTTTAGGAGTATGGTTGGGGTTAATGGTACTTGTAGGTTTAGGGCCAGGGCTAAAGGTAGATGACGGCCGCGGGTGGAGGAAAGTGTGTCATAGACGATAGTGCATTTCATAGCTCTCATTGTGCTGTACTATCATTGCGTCCGTTGATGACGAGAAAGTGATTCAGTAGATCGCTGCACTCAAACACAGCAAGGTAAATGATAAGACAGCAAAATAGCTGATCATACGTTCTGAAGAGGTTATGTGATATGGTGCAAGTCAGTCATTTCCAATTCAACTGATATGAACATATGGATCTAGTGCTGCGTTCCTGCTTAAAGCCACTTCTCAGGAACATGTTCATTGCCGTGTACTTGGCGGCTTTCAAACCCTTCACTCCTGGGCTGTGTGAGAGAAATTCACCCGAATAGAGTAAGGGCACTGCTAGCTGCACACGCATTGCTACGTTGAAAACACTGTATGGTCAAAGTGAGGTGGTAGGCTGTTGCTTCTCTTCTTCCTGGGCCTACGCTTTTCTGATGGAAAAAGTACCTCGGAGAAAACTCTACTGTGGAAGCTCATTCCCCTTCAAGGATCACAAAGTGCTATGCTAGCATTCCCTCCTTTGCTGACGCGAATTCATTTCAGTAGCTCTTGGGATATGACACGAGCCAGAGATCCCATAGTGCAGCAAGGTACTTCCACAAGATGCTGACAAGAGTACTTCCTAGGTGAGACACCACTGCTTTCATCTCCTACTGAAATGAGAACATTGATAACACGTCAAATGGTGTGGATGGCTTTGGTGGAAAACACTTTTGGCACGACTTCATATAATTCCTGAATGATGCAGGGGAGCGCAAAGTGTTCACTGCTGTATTCTCAGAGTGGAATGAATGCCCCGGTAGGCCCATGCTGTACTTTTAGCTTCTTCGTCCTTTAATGCTTCACGAACGGGTGGAGTCCAAGGGACGTAGTATAGTCTCCACGCATTTCTTAGGCTACACTCTTCTTCTCCCATTACATCTACTACTGAAATGAGAACATTGAGAAGACGTTCAACACTGAGACGGCATTGGAAAAAAAACCCGCTTCCGACGAAATAGGTGTATTCCCGAGTGATCTTGAGGAGAAAACAAATCTTGACGCATGTATTATCTTCCCCTGGCAGCCCCACAGGCTACTTGAGATTCACATTCCCTTAGATCTTCAGAGACTTGGAGTCTAAGTCACGTAGCATGGCCTAGCGGCCTTCCAACGACCGGATACGCTTTCCTCCCAGAACGCAGAATTTGGCGAAAACAGTGGTGGCCAAGCTTACTCTAGCTCATAGTTGGCATAGTCCTGTGCCAACTAGGGTTCTCTCATTTGTTTGGGGGAACGTGACTTCGGAACTCTTTGGCTAGCAAAGTTATCGCCTAGGTGATCATACAGAAAGCCCATTGAAATGACGTTCTAAATCGGTCGGTTATATCGGCACCCCGTACATTTCGCACTCTACTGAAACGAGCCCATTGACCTAGTGTTACCCGCTGGAGATGAAATGTGCTAATAAGGCACTTGTGTGAAACATCCTGATTGCCTAGTTGTTTGGAAGCTTTCCATGAATTCCTTGCTGTTCTCTCAGAAGGAAATTCAGTCGAATAGAGTCAGTGGACTGTGAGCTTCATGTGCATATCTACGTTCGAGAAAAGGTTTTGTCCACAAGACATAGTAGTCAGTACCTGCAGGAAATCTTCGGACTCTGATTTCTGGAAGGAAAAATTAGAGGGGCGAAAACCCCACACTCGCAGCTCATTGTCCCGCAAAGTTCAGCTACCGCTATGCTCCAGTTCATTCACTACGGATGGAAAATGATTTCAGTAGCGTTTTGGTTAGCACACAACCCACAGCTCTGATACATGAGACGACTTCTCTTTAAAGATAGAGTTAGGGTTAGGGCTAGCATTAGGGTTATGGTTAGGATTAGCTTTATTATTAGGGTTAGGGTTAGGGTTAGGGTGAGGGTTAATGATAGGTTTAGGAGTATGGTTGGGGTTAATGGTACTTGTAGGTTTAGGGCCAGGGCTAAAGGTAGATGACGGCCGCGGGTGGAGGAAAGTGTGTCATAGACGATAGTGCATTTCATAGCTCTCATTGTGCTGTACTATCATTGCGTCCGTTGATGACGAGAAAGTGATTCAGTAGATCGCTGCACTCAAACACAGCAAGGTAAATGATAAGACAGCAAAATAGCTGATCATACGTTCTGAAGAGGTTATGTGATATGGTGCAAGTCAGTCATTTCCAATTCAACTGATATGAACATATGGATCTAGTGCTGCGTTCCTGCTTAAAGCCACTTCTCAGGAACATGTTCATTGCCGTGTACTTGGCGGCTTTCAAACCCTTCACTCCTGGGCTGTGTGAGAGAAATTCACCCGAATAGAGTAAGGGCACTGCTAGCTGCACACGCATTGCTACGTTGAAAACACTGTATGGTCAAAGTGAGGTGGTAGGCTGTTGCTTCTCTTCTTCCTGGGCCTACGCTTTTCTGATGGAAAAAGTACCTCGGAGAAAACTCTACTGTGGAAGCTCATTCCCCTTCAAGGATCACAAAGTGCTATGCTAGCATTCCCTCCTTTGCTGACGCGAATTCATTTCAGTAGCTCTTGGGATATGACACGAGCCAGAGATCCCATAGTGCAGCAAGGTACTTCCACAAGATGCTGACAAGAGTACTTCCTAGGTGAGACACCACTGCTTTCATCTCCTACTGAAATGAGAACATTGATAACACGTCAAATGGTGTGGATGGCTTTGGTGGAAAACACTTTTGGCACGACTTCATATAATTCCTGAATGATGCAGGGGAGCGCAAAGTGTTCACTGCTGTATTCTCAGAGTGGAATGAATGCCCCGGTAGGCCCATGCTGTACTTTTAGCTTCTTCGTCCTTTAATGCTTCACGAACGGGTGGAGTCCAAGGGACGTAGTATAGTCTCCACGCATTTCTTAGGCTACACTCTTCTTCTCCCATTACATCTACTACTGAAATGAGAACATTGAGAAGACGTTCAACACTGAGACGGCATTGGAAAAAAAACCCGCTTCCGACGAAATAGGTGTATTCCCGAGTGATCTTGAGGAGAAAACAAATCTTGACGCATGTATTATCTTCCCCTGGCAGCCCCACAGGCTACTTGAGATTCACATTCCCTTAGATCTTCAGAGACTTGGAGTCTAAGTCACGTAGCATGGCCTAGCGGCCTTCCAACGACCGGATACGCTTTCCTCCCAGAACGCAGAATTTGGCGAAAACAGTGGTGGCCAAGCTTACTCTAGCTCATAGTTGGCATAGTCCTGTGCCAACTAGGGTTCTCTCATTTGTTTGGGGGAACGTGACTTCGGAACTCTTTGGCTAGCAAAGTTATCGCCTAGGTGATCATACAGAAAGCCCATTGAAATGACGTTCTAAATCGGTCGGTTATATCGGCACCCCGTACATTTCGCACTCTACTGAAACGAGCCCATTGACCTAGTGTTACCCGCTGGAGATGAAATGTGCTAATAAGGCACTTGTGTGAAACATCCTGATTGCCTAGTTGTTTGGAAGCTTTCCATGAATTCCTTGCTGTTCTCTCAGAAGGAAATTCAGTCGAATAGAGTCAGTGGACTGTGAGCTTCATGTGCATATCTACGTTCGAGAAAAGGTTTTGTCCACAAGACATAGTAGTCAGTACCTGCAGGAAATCTTCGGACTCTGATTTCTGGAAGGAAAAATTAGAGGGGCGAAAACCCCACACTCGCAGCTCATTGTCCCGCAAAGTTCAGCTACCGCTATGCTCCAGTTCATTCACTACGGATGGAAAATGATTTCAGTAGCGTTTTGGTTAGCACACAACCCACAGCTCTGATACATGAGACGACTTCTCTTTAAAGATAGAGTTAGGGTTAGGGCTAGCATTAGGGTTATGGTTAGGATTAGCTTTATTATTAGGGTTAGGGTTAGGGTTAGGGTGAGGGTTAATGATAGGTTTAGGAGTATGGTTGGGGTTAATGGTACTTGTAGGTTTAGGGCCAGGGCTAAAGGTAGATGACGGCCGCGGGTGGAGGAAAGTGTGTCATAGACGATAGTGCATTTCATAGCTCTCATTGTGCTGTACTATCATTGCGTCCGTTGATGACGAGAAAGTGATTCAGTAGATCGCTGCACTCAAACACAGCAAGGTAAATGATAAGACAGCAAAATAGCTGATCATACGTTCTGAAGAGGTTATGTGATATGGTGCAAGTCAGTCATTTCCAATTCAACTGATATGAACATATGGATCTAGTGCTGCGTTCCTGCTTAAAGCCACTTCTCAGGAACATGTTCATTGCCGTGTACTTGGCGGCTTTCAAACCCTTCACTCCTGGGCTGTGTGAGAGAAATTCACCCGAATAGAGTAAGGGCACTGCTAGCTGCACACGCATTGCTACGTTGAAAACACTGTATGGTCAAAGTGAGGTGGTAGGCTGTTGCTTCTCTTCTTCCTGGGCCTACGCTTTTCTGATGGAAAAAGTACCTCGGAGAAAACTCTACTGTGGAAGCTCATTCCCCTTCAAGGATCACAAAGTGCTATGCTAGCATTCCCTCCTTTGCTGACGCGAATTCATTTCAGTAGCTCTTGGGATATGACACGAGCCAGAGATCCCATAGTGCAGCAAGGTACTTCCACAAGATGCTGACAAGAGTACTTCCTAGGTGAGACACCACTGCTTTCATCTCCTACTGAAATGAGAACATTGATAACACGTCAAATGGTGTGGATGGCTTTGGTGGAAAACACTTTTGGCACGACTTCATATAATTCCTGAATGATGCAGGGGAGCGCAAAGTGTTCACTGCTGTATTCTCAGAGTGGAATGAATGCCCCGGTAGGCCCATGCTGTACTTTTAGCTTCTTCGTCCTTTAATGCTTCACGAACGGGTGGAGTCCAAGGGACGTAGTATAGTCTCCACGCATTTCTTAGGCTACACTCTTCTTCTCCCATTACATCTACTACTGAAATGAGAACATTGAGAAGACGTTCAACACTGAGACGGCATTGGAAAAAAAACCCGCTTCCGACGAAATAGGTGTATTCCCGAGTGATCTTGAGGAGAAAACAAATCTTGACGCATGTATTATCTTCCCCTGGCAGCCCCACAGGCTACTTGAGATTCACATTCCCTTAGATCTTCAGAGACTTGGAGTCTAAGTCACGTAGCATGGCCTAGCGGCCTTCCAACGACCGGATACGCTTTCCTCCCAGAACGCAGAATTTGGCGAAAACAGTGGTGGCCAAGCTTACTCTAGCTCATAGTCGGCATAGTCCTGTGCCAACTAGGGTTCTCTCATTTGTTTGGGGGAACGTGACTCCGGAACTCTTTGGCTAGCAAAGTTATCGCCTAGGTGATCATACAGAAAGCCCATTGAAATGACGTTCTAAATCGGTCGGTTATATCGGCACCCCGTACATTTCGCACTCTACTGAAACGAGCCCATTGACCTAGTGTTACCCGCTGGAGATGAAATGTGCTAATAAGGCACTTGTGTGAAACATCCTGATTGCCTAGTTGTTTGGAAGCTTTCCATGAATTCCTTGCTGTTCTCTCAGAAGGAAATTCAGTCGAATAGAGTCAGTGGACTGTGAGCTTCATGTGCATATCTACGTTCGAGAAAAGGTTTTGTCCACAAGACATAGTAGTCAGTACCTGCAGGAAATCTTCGGACTCTGATTTCTGGAAGGAAAAATTAGAGGGGCGAAAACCCCACACTCGCAGCTCATTGTCCCGCAAAGTTCAGCTACCGCTATGCTCCAGTTCATTCACTACGGATGGAAAATGATTTCAGTAGCGTTTTGGTTAGCACACAACCCACAGCTCTGATACATGAGACGACTTCTCTTTAAAGATAGAGTTAGGGTTAGGGCTAGCATTAGGGTTATGGTTAGGATTAGCTTTATTATTAGGGTTAGGGTTAGGGTTAGGGTGAGGGTTAATGATAGGTTTAGGAGTATGGTTGGGGTTAATGGTACTTGTAGGTTTAGGGCCAGGGCTAAAGGTAGATGACGGCCGCGGGTGGAGGAAAGTGTGTCATAGACGATAGTGCATTTCATAGCTCTCATTGTGCTGTACTATCATTGCGTCCGTTGATGACGAGAAAGTGATTCAGTAGATCGCTGCACTCAAACACAGCAAGGTAA
This sequence comes from Desmodus rotundus, assembly GCF_022682495.2. Taxonomy (NCBI): domain Eukaryota; kingdom Metazoa; phylum Chordata; class Mammalia; order Chiroptera; family Phyllostomidae; genus Desmodus; species Desmodus rotundus. The sequence goes on along the minus strand of NW_026527302.1, from coordinate 4,146 downwards.
ATGATAAGACAGCAAAATAGCTGATCATACGTTCTGAAGAGGTTATGTGATATGGTGCAAGTCAGTCATTTCCAATTCAACTGATATGAACATATGGATCTAGTGCTGCGTTCCTGCTTAAAGCCACTTCTCAGGAACATGTTCATTGCCGTGTACTTGGCGGCTTTCAAACCCTTCACTCCTGGGCTGTGTGAGAGAAATTCACCCGAATAGAGTAAGGGCACTGCTAGCTGCACACGCATTGCTACGTTGAAAACACTGTATGGTCAAAGTGAGGTGGTAGGCTGTTGCTTCTCTTCTTCCTGGGCCTACGCTTTTCTGATGGAAAAAGTACCTCGGAGAAAACTCTACTGTGGAAGCTCATTCCCCTTCAAGGATCACAAAGTGCTATGCTAGCATTCCCTCCTTTGCTGACGCGAATTCATTTCAGTAGCTCTTGGGATATGACACGAGCCAGAGATCCCATAGTGCAGCAAGGTACTTCCACAAGATGCTGACAAGAGTACTTCCTAGGTGAGACACCACTGCTTTCATCTCCTACTGAAATGAGAACATTGATAACACGTCAAATGGTGTGGATGGCTTTGGTGGAAAACACTTTTGGCACGACTTCATATAATTCCTGAATGATGCAGGGGAGCGCAAAGTGTTCACTGCTGTATTCTCAGAGTGGAATGAATGCCCCGGTAGGCCCATGCTGTACTTTTAGCTTCTTCGTCCTTTAATGCTTCACGAACGGGTGGAGTCCAAGGGACGTAGTATAGTCTCCACGCATTTCTTAGGCTACACTCTTCTTCTCCCATTACATCTACTACTGAAATGAGAACATTGAGAAGACGTTCAACACTGAGACGGCATTGGAAAAAAAACCCGCTTCCGACGAAATAGGTGTATTCCCGAGTGATCTTGAGGAGAAAACAAATCTTGACGCATGTATTATCTTCCCCTGGCAGCCCCACAGGCTACTTGAGATTCACATTCCCTTAGATCTTCAGAGACTTGGAGTCTAAGTCACGTAGCATGGCCTAGCGGCCTTCCAACGACCGGATACGCTTTCCTCCCAGAACGCAGAATTTGGCGAAAACAGTGGTGGCCAAGCTTACTCTAGCTCATAGTCGGCATAGTCCTGTGCCAACTAGGGTTCTCTCATTTGTTTGGGGGAACGTGACTCCGGAACTCTTTGGCTAGCAAAGTTATCGCCTAGGTGATCATACAGAAAGCCCATTGAAATGACGTTCTAAATCGGTCGGTTATATCGGCACCCCGTACATTTCGCACTCTACTGAAACGAGCCCATTGACCTAGTGTTACCCGCTGGAGATGAAATGTGCTAATAAGGCACTTGTGTGAAACATCCTGATTGCCTAGTTGTTTGGAAGCTTTCCATGAATTCCTTGCTGTTCTCTCAGAAGGAAATTCAGTCGAATAGAGTCAGTGGACTGTGAGCTTCATGTGCATATCTACGTTCGAGAAAAGGTTTTGTCCACAAGACATAGTAGTCAGTACCTGCAGGAAATCTTCGGACTCTGATTTCTGGAAGGAAAAATTAGAGGGGCGAAAACCCCACACTCGCAGCTCATTGTCCCGCAAAGTTCAGCTACCGCTATGCTCCAGTTCATTCACTACGGATGGAAAATGATTTCAGTAGCGTTTTGGTTAGCACACAACCCACAGCTCTGATACATGAGACGACTTCTCTTTAAAGATAGAGTTAGGGTTAGGGCTAGCATTAGGGTTATGGTTAGGATTAGCTTTATTATTAGGGTTAGGGTTAGGGTTAGGGTGAGGGTTAATGATAGGTTTAGGAGTATGGTTGGGGTTAATGGTACATGTAGGTTTAGGGCCAGGGCTAAAGGTAGATGACGGCCGCGGGAGGAGGAAAGTGTGTCATAGACGATAGTGCATTTCATAGCTCTCATTGTGCTGTACTATCATTGCGTCCGTTGATGACGAGAAAGTGATTCAGTAGATCGTTGCACTCAAACACAGCAAGGTAAATGATAAGACAGCAAAATAGCTGATCATACGTTCTGAAGAGGTTATGTGATATGGTGCAAGTCAGTCATTTCCAATTCAACTGATATGAACATATGGATCTAGTGCTGCGTTCCTGCTTAAAGCCACTTCTCAGGAACATGTTCATTGCCGTGTACTTGGCAGCTTTCAAACCCTTCACTCCTGGGCTGTGTGAGAGAAATTCACCCGAATAGAGTAAGGACACTGCTAGCTGCACACGCATTGCTACGTTGAAAACACTGTATGGTCAAAGTGAGGTGGTAGGCTGTTGCTTCTCTTCTTCCTGGGCCTACGCTTTTCTGATGGAAAAAGTACCTCGGAGAAAACTCTACTGTGGAAGCTCATTCCCCTTCAAGGATCACAAAGTGCTATGCTAGCATTCCCTCCTTTGCTGACGCGAATTCATTTCAGTAGCTCTTGGGATATGACACGAGCCAGAGATCCCATAGTGCAGCAAGGTACTTCCACAAGATGCTGACAAGAGTACTTCCTAGGTGAGACACCACTGCTTTCATCTCCTACTGAAATGAGAACATTGATAACACGTCAAATGGTGTGGATGGCTTTGGTGGAAAACACTTTTGGCACGACTTCATATAATTCCTGAATGATGCAGGGGAGCGCAAAGTGTTCACTGCTGTATTCTCAGAGTGGAATGAATGCCCCGTAGGCCCATGCTGTACTTTTAGCTTCTTCGTCCTTTAATGCTTCACGAACGGGTGGAGTCCAAGGGACGTAGTATAGTCTCCACGCATTTCTTAGGCTACACTCTTCTTCTCCCATTACATCTACTACTGAAATGAGAACATTGAGAAGACGTTCAACACTGAGACGGCATTGGAAAAAAAACCCGCTTCCGACGAAATAGGTGTATTCCCGAGTGATCTTGAGGAGAAAACAAATCTTGACGCATGTATTATCTTCCCCTGGCAGCCCCACAGGCTACTTGAGATTCACATTCCCTTAGATCTTCAGAGACTTGGAGTCTAAGTCACGTAGCATGGCCTAGCGGCCTTCCAACGACCGGATACGCTTTCCTCCCAGAACGCAGAATTTGGCGAAAACAGTGGTGGCCAAGCTTACTCTAGCTCATAGTTGGCATAGTCCTGTGCCAACTAGGGTTCTCTCATTTGTTTGGGGGAACGTGACTCCGGAACTCTTTGGCTAGCAAAGTTATCGCCTAGGTGATCATACAGAAAGCCCATTGAAATGACGTTCTAAATCGGTCGGTTATATCGGCACCCCGTACATTTCGCACTCTACTGAAACGAGCCCATTGACCTAGTGTTACCCGCTGGAGATGAAATGTGCTAATAAGGCACTTGTGTGAAACATCCTGATTGCCTAGTTGTTTGGAAGCTTTCCATGAATTCCTTGCTGTTCTCTCAGAAGGAAATTCAGTCGAATAGAGTCAGTGGACTGTGAGCTTCATGTGCATATCTACGTTCGAGAAAAGGTTTTGTCCACAAGACATAGTAGTCAGTACCTGCAGGAAATCTTCGGACTCTGATTTCTGGAAGGAAAAATTAGAGGGGCGAAAACCCCACACTCGCAGCTCATTGTCCCGCAAAGTTCAGCTACCGCTATGCTCCAGTTCATTCACTACGGATGGAAAATGATTTCAGTAGCGTTTTGGTTAGCACACAACCCACAGCTCTGATACATGAGACGACTTCTCTTTAAAGATAGAGTTAGGGTTAGGGCTAGCATTAGGGTTATGGTTAGGATTAGCTTTATTATTAGGGTTAGGGTTAGGGTTAGGGTGAGGGTTAATGATAGGTTTAGGAGTATGGTTGGGGTTAATGGTACATGTAGGTTTAGGGCCAGGGCTAAAGGTAGATGACGGCCGCGGGTGGAGGAAAGTGTGTCATAGACGATAGTGCATTTCATAGCTCTCATTGTGCTGTACTATCATTGCGTCCGTTGATGACGAGAAAGTGATTCAGTAGATCGCTGCACTCAAACACAGCAAGGTAAATGATAAGACAGCAAAATAGCTGATCATACGTTCTGAAGAGGTTATGTGATATGGTGCAAGTCAGTCATTTCCAATTCAACTGATATGAACATATGGATCTAGTGCTGCGTTCCTGCTTAAAGCCACTTCTCAGGAACATGTTCATTGCCGTG